>NC_064267.1:49112826-49424347 GCF_003254725.2 Canis lupus dingo | reverse complement strand
ACATTGGACAGAAAAAGACAATAAAAATAATAGGAAACGTGCGCAGCCCTTTGTGGATCTCAGTTCTTTATTGTGAGTTAAAGCACACCTGAAGGAATGGAGAGTCACCCCACGTCCCTCCACGGGAAGACTCCATATCGAAAACATAAAAATTCCCCCAAATTAACTAACAGATTGTCTTCTCTTTGAATTTAGATCCCAGTGGGTTTGAGGAGAAAGAGAGGAGAAATTTGATAATGATTCTTTTTTTCTTTCCCCCTAGAAAGGGCTCGCTGCAGTTAGGTGCTGAGGGATCTTGCGGAAGGAGTGCGGGGAGGGAGAAGGCAGGGCTGTGGGGGGAGCAGGCCACAGAGAGGGGAGCAGGTGGGGGGGGGCCAGGCTGCAGAGAGGGGGCAGGTGGCGGGGGGCAGGCCGCAGAGAGGGGGGCAAGTGGGGGGCCAGGCTGCAGAGAGGGGGCAGGTGGTGGGGAGAGGCAGGTGGTGGGGGGGCCAGGCTGCAGAGAGGGGGCAGGTGGGGGGGCAGGCCTCAGAGAGGGGGCAGGTGGGGGGGGCCAGGTTGCCGAGAGGGGGGCAGGTGGTGGGGGGGCAGGCTGCAGAGAGGGGACAGGTGGTGGGGAGAGGCAGGTGGTGGGGGGGCCAGGCTGCAGAGAGGGGGCAGGTGGCGGGGGGCAGGCCGCAGGGGGGGGGCAGGTGGAGTGGCAGGCTGCAGAGAGGGGGCAGGTGGTGGGGAGAGGCAGGTGGTGGGGGGCCAGGCTGCAGAGAGGGGGCAGGTGGGGGGGCAGGCCTCAGAGAGGGGGCAGGTAGGGGGGGCCAGGTTGCCGAGAGGGGGGTAGGTGGTGGGGGGGCAGGCTGCCGAGAGGGGGCAGGTGGGGGGGCAGGCCTCAAAGAGGGGGCAGGTGGGGAGGCCAGGTTGCCAAGAGGGGGCAGGTGGCGGGGGGCGGGCAGGCTGCAGAGAGGGGGGCAGGTGGGGGGGCAGGCTGCAGAGAGGGGGCAGGTGGGGGGGCAGGCCTCAGAGAGGGGGCAGGTAGGGGGGGCCAGGTTGCCGAGAGGGGGGCAGGTGGCGGGGGGGCAGGCTGCCGAGAGGGGGCAGGTGGTGGGGAGAGGCAGGTGGTGGGGGGCCAGGCTGCAGAGAGGGGGCAGGTGGGGGGGCAGGCCTCAGAGAGGGGGCAGGTAGGGGGGGCCAGGTTGCCGAGAGGGGGGTAGGTGGTGGGGGGGCAGGCTGCCGAGAGGGGGCAGGTGGGGGGGCAGGCCTCAAAGAGGGGGCAGGTGGGGAGGCCAGGTTGCCAAGAGGGGGCAGGTGGCGGGGGGCGGGCAGGCTGCAGAGAGGGGGGCAGGTGGGGGGGCAGGCTGCAGAGAGGGGGTAGGTGGGGGGGCAGGCCTCAGAGAGGGGGCAGGTGGGGGGGCCAGGTTGCCGAGAGGGGGGCAGGTGGTGGGGGTCCAGGTTGCCGAGAGGGGGGCAGGTGGCAGGGGGAGCAGGCTGCGGAGAGGGGGGGCAGGTGGCGCTGGGGAGCCCCACAGGCCGCTCCGCAGGTGGCAGCGGTGCGGCCGCCTGGTCCTCCACCTGCCCGGCCCCCGCTGTCTGCAGAGCCTCGGCCTCCCCGCCGGGCTGTGTCTGCGTCCCCCGTTCCCACCGAGGCCTCGCTGACGCCGGTGACTGTGCTGACACCTGTGCCGAAGGCTCCTGGGATCAGCAAATCACCGGCAGGAAGGCGCTCATTGCCCAGCGAAGGGACGTGCCTCCATCCCGAGGGCAGGGCAAGGGGTGTCCAAGGAGAGAAGTGACGCAGCAGAGGATGGGGAGGACGGAGGAGGGGCTCCCTGCTTCCACGGTCAGCACGCGTGCTGTGGCCAGGGCTTCCAGCCAGGTGCAGCCTGTGGCCCAGGAGGTGGGGCTTTCAAAGGGACCATAGTCCGGCCCACTGGGTGCTTCATCCTGGCCCCGGCCGGCAGGCTTTGGATTCGTGGTCCTCAAACATTTCCCTGAAAGAGTTTGGGAGAATTGTGTATTCCACATACAGTCTGAGTTTGCATCTAACATCTTAATCATGGGTTAAAAGGTTGCAAAGTCTAGGGGAGCCTCGGGGGCTCCGTCCTCTAGGCGTCCAACTCGTGGTTTTCTGCTCAGGTCGTGATCTCAGGGTGGTGAGATTGAGCCCCACGTGGGCTCCCGGCTCAGTGCAGAGCCTGCTTAGGATTCTCTCTCCCTCTCTCCCTCTGCCCCTCCTCCACTTCTCTCTTTCTCTCTAAAAAAGTAAATAAAAGGTTGCAAAGTCTATAATTTCAAGGATATTATCAATGATAGATTTAAAAGGGAACTGTTGCCTTCCTCTTTTAAATGTATTGGTCAGGGATCCCTCGGTGGCTCAGCGGTTTGGCGCCTGCCTTTGGCCCAGGGCGCGATCCTGGGGTCCCGAGATTGAGTCCCACGTCGGGCTCCCTGCGTGGAGCCTGCTTCTCCCTCTGCCTGTGTCTCTGCCATCTCTCTCTCTCTATGTCTATCATAAATAAATAAATAAATCTCTAAAAAATACTTTAAATGTATTGATCAGAACGTAAATGTCATGATGAATCACACCTGCTAATGTCACCTTAGGACATTCATCACCAGCTCCAGCCAGCAGAGAGTTTGCATGCTTCCTCTTTCTTCTTCGACTCCTGATCCCATTCCAACCATTCCCCTCGCAGGTGTTTACCTTAACCTAGTGTATTTTCATGCTTGAAAGTCTCTTATGCATCACCCTATTATTATTTTTGTTTCCTGTCATTCCTATCAAAAACCAAACTGTCATTTATCAATACTTTGAAACTTATTTATTTCCTATGACTGTGAAGCTCTAAATTGTAAAACCCTTTTTCAGGGCACCTGGGTGGCTGAGCGGTTGAGCATCTGCCTTTGGCTCAGGTCGTGATCCCGGAGTCCTGGGATCAAGTCCTGTATCAGGCTCGCTGCAGGGAGCCTGCTTCTCCCTCTGCCTATGTCTCTGCCTTTTTCTGTGTCTCTCATGAATAAATAAATGAAGTCTTGAAAAAAATAAAATAAAACCCCTTTTCTTCTGCATTAAAATCTCATTGCATAATGAGTACACTTACCGTGATGAGCACTGAGTAATATATAGAATTGCTGAATCATTATATTGTACACCTGAAACTAATATAACACTATGTTAACTACACTGGAATTAAAATAAAAAACGTAACACAATTTAAAAATATCATTGCAGTTACTATTAGTGACTAATGATCAAAATTATGTGAGTATGTTATAAATATTGATGATTATTAAGCATAAAAAGCAATACTTTAGTACAAATTATGCTCAAACTTTTTCCATGCATTTAATAAAGGAAAGGTATATGTTGTCAAAATTGGTTTGACGGCTGGCATCATCTTTCATCTTTTTGTTAATGTAAAATAGAACATTTTGACGATTTTCTGAAACAGAACAAGATAAACTGAAGTCAGAATAAGTATGTTTTAATTATCTTGTCTAGGAACAAACACCCCATCTGAAAAAAAATCACAGTAAACATTTATCCGTAGGTGATTCCAATATCGTATCTGTCAGCATTTGCTGAGAGGCCACATAATAGACCAATTCTGATGCCCGTGGCCAAGAGTGCTGTCATCCTTTGCTCATGTGCCATGTGGACTGGGTCTCTGCTCCATGTGTCTCTGTGGTCCAGGACCCTGGCTGGAGTCCCTTTCCAGGACATCCCATCCTCTTGGCTAAGGCCCCAGGCACAGGCAGGCTGGTGTGAGTTTGTTTGGTGTAGCACAGGCCATGCCCACTCATAGCCCATTGGTCAAAGCAAGTCACAGGGTCATGCTCAAGGTCGACGGTACCTACCCGTCCGCCAGGAAGAAGAGGTGAGCAGTCACAATCAAGAATGCCATCTGCCACGAATGTATCTGGAACCACTTGGTCATTGTGGGAAACGCTCCAGTAACATTGAAAAGAATCAGCAGGGCTCATCCGTACTCCATGAGCTGTTTAAGGCTGCTCCTCCCCAGCTAATGACTTATCCTGGCAAACTGTTTTTGCTTAAATATTGAGATAAGAGCTCTTTTCAGTATCCAATGTCCTTCGTGATAATCTCTTTGCACAGACTCTTTGTCAATAAGAATATATCATGTAGGACTGACTGGGGGATGGAAGAAGAAAGGCCATAAACAGAAGTCATCATGATTCCCACTGGCTCATTCATGAGACCCCCCAGTGAGCACATTTCTATCCATGCTTCCCCTTTCTGGCTAGAGAATGCTTGCTTAATGTCTTGGTTGATGGTTCCTGGCCTAATTATTAAAACAGGCTTCCTCTGGGGAGTTGGGCCTGAACATTTTCCAACTCTGGCGGGGGCAGTGTCTTGGTTTTATTTATAAGTTGGGAAAACAGTTCCTGGGATCTCATGCAAGTTCCAGGTAAATCCCTTTCACTCCAGAGGCCTCTGCCTCAAGTCCCTCTGACTGCAAAGGGACATGGGGTTTCAGTCGTGAGTTTGAGCCAGAGTCTCTGCCCATGGTCCTCCTGCCCAGGATTTGTCTCCCAGGGAAGCCTCACTTGCCTCTGCAGCCTGGGCCTTGACTGGGACAGGTGCATCCTGAAGAGCCTTCCCTGGCAAGTGGCCACCCACTGGGAAATTTGGGCCCTTTCCCAGGTCCAGCTTCAATAGGTCAGACAGTTAATGACTAATGGTCAAAATTGTCCCATGTCATGCAGACCACCCTGACCAAATCTGGAGAGGGAAGGCAGTTGTAAGATAGTGGAGAAGAGAGATCACCAGAGGAGAGTGACAAGAAGAACACCCAAGTCACATCTCAAAGGATGCAGCAAAAGCATTTGACAAAATTCAGCATCTATTTATGATGCTCCCAGAAGACTAGGACTAACAGAGAAATTTTTAACTCAACAAGTTAGATTTACTAAACATCTATAGCTAACATAATTTATTGTAAGAAAACAGAACGCTTTCCCTCTGTGAGCAGGAGTAAGGCTCTCACACTTCTATTTAACCTTGTGCTGGAGGCTCCAGCAGGGCAATAGGGCAACAACAGGAAATGAAACTCACACCAATTGGAAAGGAAGAAGAAAAGCTGTCTATATGGGTGACAAGATTGTCTATACAGTACATCCCAAAAGATCTTCAAAAAGCTACCACAGGGATCCCTGGGTGGCGCAGCGGTTTGGCACCTGCCTTTGGCCCAGGGCATGATCCTGGAGACCCGGGATCGAATCCCACATCAGGCTCCCGGTGCATGGAGCCTGCTTCTCCCTCTGCCTGTGTCTCTGTGCCTCTCTCTCTCTCTGTGACTATCATAAATAAATAAAAATTAAAAAAAAAAAAGCTACCACAAATAGTAAATAAGCTTGTCAACATTGCAGAACAGCAGATCCATATTCAAAAGTCAATTGCATTTTTATATGTTAATAAGAACCAAATGGAAATTTAAATATTAAAAATTAATATTAATAATATTAATATCCATTAATATTAATTAATAGCAGTCCGGGTGGCTCAGCGGTTTAGCGCTGCCTTCGGCCCAGGGCATGATCCTGGAGACCCGGGATCGGGTCCCACATTGGGCTCCCTGCATGGGGCCTGCTTCTTCCTCTGCCTGTGTCTCTGCCTCTGTGTGTGTGTGTGTCTCTCATGAATGAATAAATAAAATCTTTAAAAAAATAAAAAATAAATATCATTTACAATGGCATAAAAATATAAAATAATGTGAATAAGTTTAACAAAAATGTGCAAGACTGTTGTGCTGAAAAGCACAAAATATTCAGAAATTAAAGGAGATCTACCTTAATGGAATGTTATACCATGTTCATGAATCAGAGGATTCAATACTGTTGAAAAGTCCATTCTCCTCAAACCAACCTCTCATATAACGTAATCTCAATAAAAATCCTAACAGCGTTCTTTGGAGTTGAAATCACAAAGCTGATTTTATAGTTGTATAAGAAGTATGAAGGCCCTACAATAGCCAAAATAATTTTGTAAAAAAGTAAAAAGAACAAAGTTGAAGGATTTATATTGCATGATTTCAAGGATTTCTATAAAACTATAGAAATAAAAACTGCAATGTTGGCATAAGGTAACCACGTAGATACAAAGAACAGAGTACAGAATCCAGAAAAAGACTTAAGCGGATAAGGTCACAATTTTCAACAGAGATACTAAGAGAATTCACTGAAAGAAAGAACAGTCTTTTAGCAATGGTGCTGGAAAAATTGCATATCCACATATTTAAAAATGAGATTTACCCTTACCTCACATCATATACAAAGTTTCTAGCGTGGCCAGCTGGTTTTTGTGATTGAGAATTCTTTTTTAAGATTTTATTTATTTATTCATGAGAGACACAGAGAAGGAGAGAGGCAGAGACACAGGCAGAGGGAGAAGCAGGCTCCAGGCAGGGAGCCCCATGTGGGACTCTATCCCGGGACTCCAGGACCATGCCCTGGGATGAAGGCAGATGCTCAATCACTGAACCACCCAGGTGCCTCAATTTTGAGAATTTTCATCCCCATTTTATTTTATTTTATTTTATTTTATTTTATTTTATTTTATTTTATCATCCCTATTTTAAGGGGAAGGAGGGGAAAGCCGTCCATCAGGTTAACCCTAGATTTTACCTCTTGTCCTAGAGGAAGACACTGAAGGTCAGTGAGGTTAATGAACTGGTCCAAGGCAGGGAGCTCATCCGTGGAGAAACCTGTTCAGTCTCCAGCTTTCAGCCTCCAAGGTCAGCAGACTTTCTGGTCGGTTATTATGCTTTCTTTCTGGGGCCCCTGCAGTTCAAAGATGACCTCAGGGGGTATTGATCCGGGGAAGCCAAGTGCAAGAGGTGTCCGTGAGAAATCTGCCTACCTAGGTGTGTCTCAGGGACCAGGAGGCCATGGAGCCTGGAACGCCGGAGGGGGAGTCTCCTCTGCTATCCCAGGCAGGGGTGTGCAGGGGCACATTCTGAAACTTGGCCTTGGGTCCCCGGCTAGGAGATGACTGGTGGCGCCTACAGCCTGGGACCCTTGTGTCAAACCCTTTTTAAAAAAAAAAAAAAAGATTTTATTTATTTATTTGAGAGACAGAGAGAGAAAGAGAGAGAGAGGGAGCACGAGGCGGGAGAGGCAGAGGGAGAAGCAGACTCCCCGCTGAAGCTGGGCAGGCTGGGAGGGGACCCTGACCTCAGGGCCTCTGGGGCAAGGCCGTGACGCCACGGTGTGCATGCATGTTTCTCATCAGCAGTTGCTCTTGGAGGAGACATTTATCCAACGCGGAGGGAGAGATGAGAGTTGATAATGTTCCAGAAGGAGCTCAGTGCCTTCTCCCTGGTGGGAATTTAGGACTGATTCTTAATCTTGATTTTTTTTTTTAAAAAGGAAGGTACTCTTTTTATTGTGTTCTTTGAACATCGCGGTCAGCTGGGGGAAAAAAAGAAACAAAGCTTGTACTAAAAGCAGGAATGTCTTTTATGACAGGAAGAGGACCTGAGAGACGTGGCCGCCAGGATTTCTGCTTCGGGGCAGAGCTGAGGATGGGAGTCGAAGGAAAAACCAGGAGCCGGGCTGGTGGGGAGGCTGGAGAGGCAGGGCGCGTGCCAGAGGGGGAGACTCGGCTCCTCGTTCCACACGCGTGTGGAGGGTCCGGAGGAAGAGTGTCCCACAGGCAGGCCTGCAGCCCGCACCCGCCAGGGCCCTTGCTGTGGTCCCAACGCGGGGGACGCCCCCGGATCGCCAGCTAGAGTCACCCGGCCAGAGCGACAGCTGCCATTCCCGACGAGCCTCACGCTTTTCAGAGTCTCTTCGTAGCCACGTAGAGCTGGAAAGAAAGGGTTTCACGGCAGAGCTCGCCCCGGGCTGCCAGGGCGGGAAGGGAAGGAAGGAGGGTGGGAGTGGGTTGGGCCACGGGAGGGACGGGGAAGCCGGCGGGAGTGACCCAGGAAGTTGCCACTGAAGAGCTGATGCTGAGTAATCTGGAAGGTTCTCTGGGGCAGTGCTGGCCTGGAAGTCGCTCTGTTCCTGCGTCAGGCTGGCAGAGAGACACGGCCTCCGGGGACCGTCCCTCCTTGGGCAGCTCTGCAGAGGGCCCTGCTGGTGCCGGGGCCCCAGAGTTAAACCTGCAGACGTTTAGTTGGCAGCGAAGGGCACAGTCGAGAACTATCACAACCGGAGACGAGCATCTGTGTCCCGCTTCGGTCCTAACAGGAGGCTCGTCACCCCATTGGGAGACGGTCTGATTTGTGAGTGTCACCAAATGCAGGGGGTAAAGGGAACGCTTTTCAACCCGGCTCAGCAAGTATCTGCGTTTGTACCGAGATGGAGAAAGTGGTATAACACCCAACCTTTCCTCGGGGGCCATGGTTTATGGGGGATGGACAGCCGGACGGTGGGGGCCTCATCAGTAATCGGTAATCTATTATTATTTTTTTTTTTGAGAGACATAGAGAGAGGCAGAGACACAGGCAGAGGGGGAAGGAGGCTCCCTGCAGGGCGCTCGATGTGGGACTCGATCCCAGGACCTCCGGGTCATGCCCTGGGCCGAAGGCAGATGCTCAACTACTGAGCCACCGAGGAGCCCAGGAGTAATCTTAAACTGCTGGTTTAAGAGGGACTAGGGAGGCTTTCTCCGTGGTTTGGTAGGGCTGAGGTCAGAGCTGGATGTCACAGGCAAAGAAGCAGGGAGGGCAGGCGGGGAGGGCAGATACGGGAGGACAGATGCGGGAAGGCAAGTGTGGGAGGGCAGGCTGGGGAGGGCAGGCAGGGAGGGCAGATATGGGAGGCAAGTGTGGGAGGGCAAGTGTGGGAGGGCAGGCCTGGGAAGACAGGTCGGGGAGGGCAGGCCAGGGAGGGCAGGCCGGGGAAGGCAGGGCAGGGAGAACAGGTGTGGGAGTGCAGGTGTGGGAGCACAGATGTGGGAGGGCAGGCCGGGGAGGGCAGGCCGGGGAGGGCGTACCTGCTGAGGTGCCAGAGAACGAGGCAGGAGGGGGCATTCCCAGAAAGGCCCCTGGAAAACCAGGGAGTCCCTGCCTCTGTCTCTCCCTACAAAGTCTTCAATAAAAGTGGATTTTGCACGAGTGTTTGGTGGGGAAGACTGCTTTTTCTGGAGAATTCTCTGGGACTTATGGTGATGAAGGTACAAGGCAAGAACAAATGTGCATGGAGGGAAAAGCCAAGCGGGGACATTCCTGCTCTTTCTCAAAAGGAGCCTGGGACCCAGGAGCGGGTGGACGCAGGTGCCTGCCTGCCGAGCAGTAGCCTCACAGTAACATCAAGATTTTTTTTTTAATAATAAATTTATTTTTTATTGGTGTTCAATTTGCCAACATGTAGAATAACACCCAGTGCTCGTCCCGTCAAGTGCCCCCCTCAGTGCCTGTCACCCAGTCACCCCCACCCCCCGCCCTCCTCCCCTTCGACTACCCCTAGTTCATTTCCCAGAGTTAGGAGTCTCTCATGTTCTGTCTCCCTTTCCGATATTTACTACCCATTTCTTCTCCCTTCCCTTCTATTCCCTTTCACTATTATTTATATTCCCCAAATGAATGAGACCATATAATGTTCGTCCTTCTCCGATTGACTTACTTCACTCAGCATCACACCCTCCAGTTCCATCCACGTCGAAGGCAATGGTGGGTATCTGTCGTTTCTCATGGCTGAGGAATATTCCGTTGCGTACATAGACCACAGCTTCTTTATCCATTCTTATGGAAGGAGCCTTTGGTCTCTGAGAGCCACCCCAGCGGGGACGTCTGTGGCCAGGATTCCGCGGGGCCCGTCCCTGTCCCAGGCTGCCCCATCGAGCACCGACTGTGACCCTGGCGACAGCTGTACACGAGGGGCGGCAGCGGTCATGGTCGCGCCAGCGCCGCGGCGAGGTCTGAGGTCCGTGCTGGCCCCGGGCGGCGCAGGCGGGCAGCGGTGGGGCCCGACTACGTGGGATTGGCCTCCTCGCACGTCTGAGTGCTCGGACTCTCAGTCGGGAGCTTTCTCTGCTCTGGTACAGCGTGCCCCCCGTCTCCATCACGTCCGCCGGGTGAGGGATGGGGACTTGTGTTGCGATCGCACGCTGGCTGCCATCTGCCCCGTCCCCGGAGGTGCCCCCACAGCTCGCGGGGCGCGGGCCACTCTCCATGCCGTCGTGGCCGCCTAGCTTCTGATGCTCCAGGGCGGCTCCCCCGCAGCTGTGGGGAGCCCAGGTGAGTAACAGTGTCCCCAGCACCACCCCCTGGCCCCAGGGGATGGCTGCCACGGAGCCTCGGAGCCTTCGGGATGCTGGCCCCTCAGAGGTGCGAGCGTGGGTGAAGCAAAGGCCTCCAGGGAGCGGCCTCGGGGTGGCTCCGACACCTTTCCTCCCCTCACTCAGCCCTTCCCGCCTTCCTCCTCGGAGCACCAGGGTTTCTCCAGGCCTCTGGGAGGCTGCCCCCGGGTGGCCCCTGCCCGTGCACGGTCCCTTCGCACAGCTCACCTTTCCCCCTGACCTTCAGGGCCCTCCCTGCTCCTGCCAGGACCCGTCGGCAGGTTCCTCGTCCCCATTCAGGTGACACTGTGACCTGACACTAAGAGTTGCACCGGTGGCAGGAGGGAGGTGGCCCTGGAAGGCATGCTGTTGCACCCGGAGAAGCTCCTGTGTCCTCCTCAGGCAGGCAGACGGTTTTGGTGGACACCGAGGCGGACGGGACCACTTGTGCAAGCCCAGGGTCTCCACGTTTCCTGGGGCATCAGCGTGGCTGTCCCCGGCCACGTCTCAGGGTCCCGGTGCTGTGCCCCAGCCAGGGCCCCGAGCTCCGTGGAGAGGAGGGAGGGCCTAGGCCTGGGCCAGTCGGACGGGGCCTCTGGCGTGTCCAGGGAGGGACATGGTCACCGTGGGCGCCTTGCAGCTGCCGGAGAGCGGAGCCACGGAGGGCAGGGGTTGGGCTCTGGGCCTCCGTCTCGGCCCGGCGACGTGCAGTCTCATGAAAGCTGAACTAAGGCCCCCGCAGAGTGGAACCCGTGGACGGTTGAGGAGAAGGCTTGAGCACGGAGCCCCCAGGCCGACGGCAGGCGAGGTCGCTCCGGGCCCCTGCAGGCAGGACGGTCGCAGCCCGCGGCGCTTCCTCGGGTCACAGGGCAGCGCAGGGTGCAGGAGTGACGAAAACGTGAACGCGGCGCCAGCCGCTTGGTGCCGAAACCCTGTAACAGGTGGGCGGAGGGGGAACCGCTGCCGAGAGCAGGACGATCTGAAGTCGGGAGACGGGCACGAAGAGCACGGAAGGGCGGAGGGTGATGCTGCAGCGCCGGGGGCACAGTTCGGGACCTGAGAGGCCTCCTTTATCGAAAACAGAGGATGAACACCCGGAGTCCACCGCCTGCGATCTCCAGAAGGCCCGAGAGGCAGGAGGGAAAGGTAAGAAGAGTGCAAATAGGTCCCATTCGTAGAAACACACGTAGATCGCATTTAATAGTGGGGGGGGGGGGGGAATGCATTTAAATATGAAAAGAGCTGAAATCAGTCCCTGAAGCCAAGAGCCCATCCAAACAAAATAAATTAGAGGGATATTTGGAAGCCACCCAGAGCAGCGTTTCTCAGCCCCAGCGATGCTGACATTTTGAACCGGATCATTACTCGTGGTGGGGGCTGTCCTGCGCGTTTCAGGGTGTGTGTGGCCGCACCCCTGGCTCCGACTACTGGTCACACCCTCCCCCAGATGTGATCCCCAGAAAGGTCCCCGGATATCACCAGACGTGCCCCGGGGAGGAACGGCCCCTGGCGGAGGACCAGTGCTCTGGGCGCAGCACGGTCCCCTGGCATCCGATGGGTTACTGGCTGGTCTCAGCCTTTCAAGGAGCAAATCATTTCTACGGTACAGAGTTTGCTTCTGAGAATTCTTGGAGACTATCGTGTGAGAAGAGAAGCTGGACGAGTGTAAGGTACAAGGGTTTTTTCTTTTTTTCTTTTTTTTTTTTTGATCTGGGGGCATGGCAGTCAGCAAGGCGCGGAGAGCGCGGAGGTCCGCTCGTGAAAGTCGCTCCTTTTCCAAGTCGGAAAGGACCCAAAGCTTTGGAATAAGGAAGCTGGAAAGAGAGGGTTCCCGTAGATGAGTAAGGACAATAGAACCTCTGATAACACAACATCTTCTAATTGATTACATTTTGGGGCGACCGGGGGGCTCAGCGGTTGAGCATCTGCCTTGGGTTCAGGGCGTGACCCCGGGGTCCCGGCATCGAGTCCCATGTCGGGCTCCCCCTGCCTGTGTCTCTGCCTCTCTCTGTGTCTCTCATGGATAAATAAATAAAATCTTTTAAAAAAAATTGATTACATTTTGCAGGGAAAGGCTATAAAAATGTCACCCAAATGAGGCCAGGAGTGAGAACTCTCAGGCCCCGCCGGAGCCGCGTTGTTTGCACGGGTGGCGCCAAGTCCCTGCGCCCACCTACTCTCCAGGGGACCCGTGACTCCTGCGAGGGTGTGGACCCCCCTGTCTGGTCCAGGGGGCCGTGGGGCCCGTCTACCACCACTGTGGTCTCCCGCTCTGGCCCCTTCATTGCGGGGACCTCCTTCCCCGTGGCTGGGGGCGCCCTCCGTTGCCAGGGCTTTGCTGGCAACGAGCAGAGTTTGCTGCCTGTGTCCAGGGGGCTCTAAATCCCCCGGGCCTCCAGGAAGCCGTCCCCGAGCCCGGCTGTGTTCAGCAGACGTGGGGACAAAGATCTCCCCGCCCAGCTGCAGTGGCTACAGGCTCCAGGGACCCGGTTCCCTGAGCGTGGAGGTCTCCCCCGCCAGAGAGCAAGGGGGCTCAGCTTGTGACAGGCAGGCAAGGCCTCCTTCCCCCATGCGTCCTGCCCCATCCGCGCTGCCCCGGGACGGCACCACCAGCACACAGGCCCTGCTCAGGGACTCGGTCTCGCTTTCAAAGTCAAGTTTGTTTCCACCGTCCTCATCATTTAACTCCACGGCGGGGGGCTCACCATCAATGGGTACGGGACCGTGACTTCAGCCTACGCCCTGTCCTGGGGTGCTCAAGAGTGCCTTGCTTCGTTCCAAATGCCCGTGCCCACCCCTGCCACCTGTGTACATGCGTGTGTGTCACTGTGCTGCCCATCTGGCAAACATGACCCGTTTTAGCCCCAAACCATGCACATTTAGGTAGAAATTCAAAGGACCCATGGAGTCCATTTAGCACCAAATCATGCACAGTTGAGGGACATTAGGGGCAGAAATTCAAACGACCCATGGAGTTGATCTTTCTGAAGAGAAGACATAGAAGGGGCAGGACCTCGATGACTTCGGATCCTCAATGGTTCCAGCCCCCGCGGCTCACTAGGGCCACTGCAAGAATGCCTTGTCCACCAATGTGCTACCTGCCTCCATCCTCTCCATCCGCCACCCCTGCCAGAGTTGTCTTAGCAAAGCAGATTGCATGGTGGCATGTCCCTGTGTCAAAGCTGCAGGGTCTCCCCTGGCGAGGCCAGCAAGGTCTGTGGTTCCACCCCCAGGCACCGACGCCAGCAGCGGCTGGAGGCCTGGGACGGGCAATGGGATCCTTCCCGGGGAGGGCTCAGTACGGGCTCTGTGCCTCCACGCCGGGGTGGGCAGGGCTGCAGGGGAGGCCCCCCGAACTCGGGCAGGCCTTCTGGATGGAGGGCGAGAGCCACCTCCTGTCTTGGACAGTGTAGGGAGTGGCCAGGTGGGGAAGCCCCCAGGGAGGGGCAGGACGGAGCAAAAGCAGGTGAAAGCAGGGTGTGCGGGCGTGTGCACGGGAGGGGCCGTGTGGGCCGAGGGGCCGGGACCCGGTGGCAACATGCACTGTTCAGGGGCTGTGAGAGGCCCACACCACCCGAGAACTCAGGGGGAGCCTGAGTCCCCACTTTCTGGTCCCAGGCCACCAACTTAGGGTTTCCCTCAAAGCCCCAGATTAGCTTCCAAGAACGTTCCAGACCGAGTTTGACCGGCCCCCGGCATGCAGAGCCCTCCAGCCAGAGGCACAGCGCGGCTCCCCGAGGAGGCCGGGCACCACCGAGGAGCAGAGCCGCACGTCCCTGAGGCCTGCCCGGCGCCGCACGTGTCCTGAGACGCGGGGCTCGCTCACACGTGATGCGTGTGGCCAGGCGCAAAGACACAGGAGACAGACAAGGGCTGGTGACTCAGTTTGCTGTGCAAGGGGTCGGCCACCGTCACTGTGGTTGGTTCTGAGGCTGGAGGTAGGGGAGCTGTCAGTGGTTACTCCGGGCCTGGTCGCTGGGGCCCCATTGTCCCAGACAACGTCAGGCTCCCGGGGCTGTGACCAGGGACGATGCTGTGACTTCCTGCGCGTCTGGCTTCCGGCCGGTTTGCACAGGGTGTGGGTCAGGCTGCCGTTTGTGTACGCACGGTCTGGCCGTTGTCCGTTTGTATTTCTGTCTCCCAAGTGAAATGGGGGTGGTGGTGGTGGTGGCATTATGGACATGACGATGCTCACCCTGGAGGCAGCGCACCGAGCACCCCGTGTTCCAGCACCTGCGAGGCTGCAGGGGGGCAGGCCTAGCCCAGCGGCCGATGGAAACCTCCTCTGTCTTAGACACGGCGTGGCCACGTGTCCGGGCAGCACGGGGGCGCAAGGACCGTGCCAAGAGACGCATGTGCCCGGGGCCTCCTGGGCCCAGGTTCCGTGAGAACCGTTTTATTGAGACAGATGGTATGCAGTGGATTGAGAAATTGCCACGGTTGGGAAAACAATAAAAAGAAAAAAACCCTTCCAGAAGAAAATACTGAAGAGGAAAGTGCCAGATCGAGGGAGGAAGGCCAGTCTTGAGCATGTGGGAAATTGCAAACTAATTTAAAACAAGCTGAGCTGGGGAGATGGGGGGGCTTGGCCTGTCCGGGTGCCAGTGCCGGGGGATTTGGCCGGATGGTGGTTCTGAGTGTGTTTCAAGTGCAAGATACACTTTGATTAATTTCTCTAGACTTCACCAGAGTTACACCAGCAACTCCCCGAACACTAATTAAGGCGAAGAGGCGGACAGTGACTCACGCTGGAAAGGGCCCAACTGACGAAACCCTCCCAGCCCTCGGAAAGCATCCGCGGTCCTCAAGGCGAGCACCGCCTTGATCAAGGCAGCTCTGGCGCGAGGTCAGGACGATAATGGAGACAGAGCTCTGATTAATGGGTGTGTGTGCGTGTGTGTGTGTGTGTGTGTGTGAGAGAGTGCGTGCACGCATGCATGCACACACGTGCACAGGCTCTGGGTGTGTGCTCCCAGGAAACGCTGGCAGGGCCGCCTGGCAGGAGCGCTTCCCCGCAGGGTCACCCTGCAGGAGGCTGATGGGACCTCCCAGCGCTCAGGGTTCCGACTCCCAGGAAAGCAGTGGAAGCCAGGGCCCCCACGTCGATGCCGGGCTCCCCGGCCCCTCGACGGCCACCGCATCGCCCCTCCAGCTGGAGCAGCACCCCCAGGCCCTGCTGGCCGCCCCAGCTCTTCTTGAGGCTCCTGTGCTGCAGGACGGAGGCGCCACCCCCGGAGCGTGGTGATGACGTGGATGAGAAAGGATCCACGTCCTGGCGCAGAGGTGGGGGCATCGAAGAAGACGGGAGGGCACCTAAGAGTGCATTTTCCATCCAAGGGCCTCAGGCTCTGCTGTGGCCAGACCGTGCGGCTGCAGAGCTGAGGGCCACCCGGCTGGGCCACCGAGAACCCACAGGGTGGGGATCCCCCACACTCCCTGTTCTCGGCGCGGGGCGGAAGGAGGCACCCACGTGTGCGCAGGAACGCCCGGACCTCGAGGGGGTTGTGTAAAGTGCACTACACTTGCTTGGGGCAATTTGTCTTCACCCCAGGTCCCTGTGCAACGGTTTGAGAGCAGATAAGAGCCAGCGTGCCGGTCGGAGGAAATATGCTTCTCCAAACCTGCGAAGGACCAAGGCGTGGATGCCCCTTTCACAGCTGCAGGGTGTGTGTGCGCGTGTTCAACGCAGAGCCGGGGAAATGGGAGGGTCAAGTGCAAGAGCCCTGACTCGCTCTCTGCCCGCCCTACAGCTCTGGGCCAGGGGTGGCTGCAATCCTACCCTGGAAGACAGAGAGGGGCGGGGCGGGGGGGGGGGACCTGCCCAGGGGCCACAGGAGCCGTGGCAGGGAGTGGATGAGGGGATGGCCCGCCCACAGTGGCTGCTGCTCTGGGGGAGGGGGGGACGGTGGAGGGCGTCCGGGTCACGTCATCCAGGTCACAAGAAGCCCCACGGGCGCATGTCCCAGACTCAAAAACCTTGTCCAGTTTGCACCCAGAGCACCGACCCAGGAACAGAAATCACAATAAAAAACGCCAGCACGGTGACCAAGGCACCTTGGATTCTCCACCTATAAAGGAAGTTGGGGATGGTTGATGTCGCACGTCAGCTTGGCCGGGACAAGGGAAGCACAGCTAACTGGCAAAACAGGATTTCTGGGGGCTGTTTGGTGGCATTTCTGAGGACATCAGCTCTGGAGTCCACAGACCGCGTAGGTGGCCTCAGCAGGGCAGGCGGGCGCCAGCCCATCCGTTAGGGCCACATAAACCCAGAAGGCAGAGGGCGGGTGAGCTCCGTCTCTGCGTGCACCGTGCACCGGGACAGCCGTCCCCTCCCGCCCTGGGACGCTGATGCGCCTCGATTCGCACGGAGCGTCACCCCGGCCTTCTGGGGAGTCCAGTCTGCAGATGGTGGATCGTGGGACTTCGAGGCCCTCCGCATCCCGCGAGCCAATTCCTGTAACGATGTACCTGTGTGTACCCCGTCCATCCTGTTTCTCTGGAGAACCCCTGTCCAGAAACACTACAGTAAATGTAGGACTTTACCTTTAAAAGGGGGAGGCAGCTTGATGGGAAGGGCCTGGGAAATGCGACCCCGCTGAGTCACGGGCCAGGGTGGAGAGCGCAGAGGAAGCGCTCCTGAGACACACGGGGTCGGACGGGGACTTCGGGGTGCCAGGGCATGAGCTGCACCACCTGTTCCTCCAGGACTCCCCGGGCCCGCGCACCTGGCACTCAGCTCCTGCCTACTTGGGGTCAAACTCTAGCGCGCTGGGGCAGATGAGGGAGGAACCCATGGGCCTTTGCCACTTGTGTGTCATTTCCCCATTCACACCCTGGCATGGGGGCAGGGCTGTTGGTCCAGGTGTGGCACAGGCGGGGGGCGCACACCTGGGCCCCCCCCCCCCCGCAGGCTGTCAGCTCTCCTGGGAGGGGCTGCGCCCTTCACTTGGGGAGGCAGTGGGGGCCAGCACCCCGCCCAAGGCAGATGCGCGTGCGGCAGCTGACTCCACACTGGATGCGCCGATCCCAGGTGCCAGCCCAGTGCCGGGCCTGCGGTGGGAGCAACACACGCCGGCCAGGCCTTCGGGCTTTCCCTGCGCCTGACACAGGCACGGAGGGAGAAGGGCAAGGGCAAGGTCCACCCCTGTCCCTTTGTGCCTTACCAGACAGCATAAGGACACACTGCTCTGACGTCACCAGCCCAGGTCCTGATGTGGACGCTGCTGGGACATCACCAGCTCAGGGCCCCATAGGGATGCTGCTGGGATGTCACCAGCCCAGGGCCACATACGGATGCTCTGGGATGTCACCAGCCCAGGCCCTGATGTGGACGCTGCTGAGACATCCACAAGCACACGTACCTAAACTGTGCTTCCAACATGGAAGAAAAAAGAATTCAAAGGTTTCAGAGGCTTGGAAATCATGAGGTCTTGCATCTCTCTCATGGAAAGAGGGGACACCCCAAGTGGGGTGGTGACCAGCTGAAGGCCATCCCCTTTTGACAAGTGCTGCTGTGTTCACATGCACGGTGGTCAGCGTCCCTCCTGCTTCCCCAGGGCTCTATGCCCCCAGCCCCCGGCCCCCAGCCCCCAGCCCCCGCTGCAGCTCCAGTTACACATCCTTTTGGCTTCAGCTCCCGCCCCTTGAGATCCATCTCTATGCGCCCCGGTTCCCAAGGGGACTCTGCTCATCATCTCGACCAGGCCACCTGGGCCACCCAGGCCACGGTGGGTCAGTAGGTCGTGGCAGCTCAGGGGTCGGCCGCGTCCAGTCGGGTCCAGCCTCCACCCTCTCGGGCCGGCGGGGGAGGGCGCTGCGGTGGGGGTGGCCGCGCAGAGATGAGGCTGTTTACTCAGCAGAGCCGTGGGCAGGGAGATAGTATCAACACCGGAGACATAAAAATGAAGGCAGGGAGATTTTCCTTTTGTTTCTTACGAATTCTTACAACTCCCCAAATGGACAGTGGGAGGACCTGGGTCTGCAGGGTCGGCAGGACCATCCAGCGAACAGAATGTGCAGCTTTTTCCAACTTGATTGGCTCTGAAGTTTTTTTGTTTTTTGTTTTTAATCTGTGAATTGTTGGGTCAATTCCAACATCATAAAGCGCCAGCTTTTGTTAATCTTGGCATTGAAATGATGTGTTTTCAAAATCTGAACCAAACCAAAGAAGTAACCAGTCAGCGGAGGAAGCCTAGAGAAGTAACACACCGTTTTCTGGGGAATCTGCTAAAAAAAAAAAAAATACATCAATGGGGGAAAAGGCGGTCTGCTGTGTGCTGAGTGACCGTGTAACCCCACGCTGTGGGAGGGGTGAGGGCTTTGGTCCGAGCTGTGCAGGGGGGACATGGGGGAGACGGATGTGTCACCCGAGGTCCTGGTCACTCGAGCTCACCTCTGGATTGTGCGGCTCTCACCCTCCGGGCAGAGGGCGGCTGCGGGCAGCGTCACCCCCGGAGCGACAGGGGCGTGAGGACAGGCTGTTGGGGCCTTGACCCCGGGAGAGGGTTTATTTTCACCGTGTGGGTCAGAAACGCAAGCTGCCCACCCGTCAGGCTGCCGACCCCAGGTCACTTGACCTCCGCTGGGACCACACGTCCGTCCAGGGGCCCGGACGCCGGGGACTGAGCTGCTCTCACCTGACCTTGCTCCCGGTCTCTGGGCCCCGAAGAGGCGGCCCGTGGGCAGGTCCCCCGGGGGACAGCAGGAGTCTGGGCCGCCCTCGCGGCTGTGGGGGTGATTTGCTCCGCGGTCGGCCTGGGACCCTGGCAGCTTCAGTGACTCCTTCCTCTTGGACGAGAGCGGTGGAAACAGGCCACGGGCTGGGGCTGTTAGGTCGGATCAGAAAACGGGGTCTCCGCGTCAGGCTCCTGGCATGGAGCCTGCTTCTCCCTCCTCCTGGGTCTCTGCCTCTCTCTCTCTCTATGTCTATCATAAATAATAAATAAATAAATATTAAAAAAAAAAAAAGAAAACAGGGTCTCTGTTCCTCTCCTTCTACGGCGGGAACAGGATCACAGTCAGGCCCTTCCAGCCTGGGCGCGGAGCCGGCGACCCTCCTGCTCACCTGGACTCCCCCAGCCTTGCACCTGGTGGTCTCTACCCTCCTGCTCACCTGGACTCCCCCAGCCTTGCACCTGATGGTCTCTACCCTCATGCTCACCTGGACTCCCCCAGCCTTGCACCTGGTGGTCTCTACCCTCATGCTCACCTGGACTTCCAGAGCCTTGCACCTGGCTGTTTCTATTTTCCTCATAGTCATTGTAAAGGTTCCTACTTGGATGTGGATTATTCTGATGCTTATATGTCAAAACAGGTTTTCCTTTTCCCCTCATAAAATTCTGCGCTCATGTGGATCGTTGGCAAGCAGTGATCTCATTTCTGTTTGTTGGACTCTCTTAGGACTTTTTACAGTCTAAACAGACAGGAAATCCAGTTCAAAGGGATGCAAATGACGGGGGGGGGGGGTCAGCCGCCTTCAGGAGCCGTGTGATCCAGGAGCTCTGTAATGCAGAGCGACAGGAGCCTCAGCCCTGCTCCCCTCGTGGTTGGCCCCACCCCAGGCTGACTGTCCCCGCCCTGAAGGAAGGGAGTCATCTCCAGCGGGACTCCTGAGGTTCCCTGAGCCACTTCTGTGTCTTCTTCACCGGAGCTACTTTCTTCAAGTGCCCCGGGGTCCTGGGCGACAGCCGTGGAGGGGGCCATGCACTGGGAGGCACCTGTCTGAAGGGCTCCCCGAGCGGTCCAAGGTTCAGCCCCGTGGGTTGGGCTGGCTCAGAAGGGGGGTGCCTCCCACCGCCACTGCCCCTGGGTGTGGGGGGTCAGAGATGCTCAGGGGGTCCCCAGCAGGGACTCAGCAGCACCTCAAGGCCGGGAGCTGCCCCCAAGCCCATGGCCTGCTGTCCCTGTCCTTGAGACGCCGGGCTTGCACCTGGCCACTCGGCTGCCCGCCCCCCTCCGTGGTCAGGCCCGCCACCTCTCCCCGCCTGCCTAGCACCCCCTGAGCTCCTCCGGTGCAGCAGTGGTTGACAGAGGGCCCTCGTTCTCCTCCTGGAGGAGCTCTGTGCCCTCCCCTCCCCTTACTGTCTGTGTGTCTGTCCCCCTGGCTGCCTCTCCTGCACACACACCGCAGCCCGGGGCTCCAGGCTCCCCCATCCCTGAGCACACGGGGCCTCCCTGCGGCTCCCTGTCCCCAAGGCGCTCCCTCCTCCTGGAGTCAGGCCGCCCCGTGCCCTCCACATTCCAGCCGCTGGTGGGCTCTCCCTGGGGTCACAGGGCACCAGCCCCCCTCCCTCCATGCACCCTGCCCTGCAGAGTGGTGGCCGCTCCTCCTCACCTGTCGTCCTGCTCAGCATCACTGCACTGTCAGGTGCCTCGGCGACCTGGCCTGGTCCCACCACGCACCCCCCCAACCCCCGCCGGGAGCTGCACAGCCTCCCCTGACCCTTCATTCCAGGTTCTGGATCCAAACCCCAGTGCCTCCTGGACACTTCACAGGCGTGCCCCCTCCTGGACTCGAATGTCACCTGCCCTGGCTGGCTGCTCCCGCTGGGGGGCTCCTTCACCGTCCAGAGCGGGAGCACCCCGGCCCCTGTGCACTTCTCTCCCACCGCCACAGAGCGCTGCACCTCTGACTGGCCTCCCTGCCCCCGCCCCCCAGCACCTGCTGCTCTAATGTCCGGGCGCTCAGCACCCGGTGACGGAGGGTCCCATCACTGCCCTCCCCTGAGCCCATTCGTGTCCCAGCCACCACGAGGACCCGGCCCTCCCTGAGCACAGGGCAGTGTTGGAGTCGTTCTGCTGCAGCTCCTTGAGCTGGAGCTCCTCTGGGGCACCCCTGGGAAAGCCTGGGAGCATCGGATGACCCTCTTCCTAAGCACCTCCTTTGAGCACAGCCCCAATTTCCTCGATCGTTTAGACGGCTGAAGACACCCTCGGGGAGGCTTGCTGGGATGCTCCCCTGAATATGGAGGTGCCAGGAAAATGGGGGGAGGCGGAGAGGATGTGGGGGGGCAGCCGAGGGGCGTGGGAGGCAGAGATGCCTCTGCTGGCCCTTCCCATCCTCACCTGAAACCGCTGCCCCTTGGGGGCCGAGGACGTTTAGCTGAGCCCGGCTTCTGCGGACAGGGCGCTCACTGTTTCAAAGAGAAACCAAAGATCCTACGGAGTTGGGGTGTGTGCAGAGAAAGCACCGTCCCCACATCTCCCTGCTGAGTGGGTGGGTAGGCTTGCGAAGGGCGAACGTGAGGCCTGGGGACTCCAAATTAGCCCTGAAGTCACCGCAGGGAGCACGTGTCCTCAGCACGTGTCTGAGCTCAGAGCAGCAGGTCACACCGTCCCTGCAGGCCACCTGAAGGCTGCGTGAGGTCACCCCTTCCGTGGGCAGCTCTCCTGCCCAGGTGGCCCTACTATGAGAGGCCCCATAGAACCCCCATAACAGGTCGAGTCACGGTGAGACTACCGGGAAAACGTGTCTGCGTAGACTGCTTATTGTCATGAAGCCCCTGAGGAAGGTCCGCCGGGAGTTGGAGGTGCAGAGCGCAAGTGCGGCCTTAACGGGGCCTCTGTCCCGCTCATTCCGGGAACACGGCGTGACACATACCACAAATGACAGCTGCGGAGCAACTGAAAGAGCAGAAAGAAGCTGCTGGTGAAAGCAGAACTGAAACCAGCCGTGTTTCTTAGAGCCTCGGACTGGCAGCGTGGGGTGCAGCCGGCGGACATTTCGGAGGCTCGGGGGCGGGGGTGGGGAGGCCTCAGTGGGGGGGCCGGGCTGTCCTCGGGGGACGGTCGCTGGTCCTACTTTATCCCCGGCCTCTCTGGCCGCTGCCGGGGAGTGTGACTCTGGGCCCTGGAGGGAGGCCTCAGATGCTCGGGACCCAGGCAGTCCGGCCTCCTGGCCCCGGCGGGCTGTGCCCGGATGGAAGCGCCGTGAGAGCTGCCTCCCTCCATGGAGAGGCGGGAGGAGGGTCCCCCGTGTCAGTCCCCCAGGGCCGCTCATGAGCCTGGTTCACCGCCCACACGGGCTGCGCAGTGGAGCCACCTGGCCCAAGCACGCGGACTCGGGCCGACATCGAGCGGGCGAGAAGCGTGGCCTGGTGCAGTTGGCCAGCGTCGTGCAGAGCTCCGGGTGCCGGCAGGCCCGTCCTCCCACCCGGGGGACACTGTGGCCGCGGCTGAGCCGAGCACCTGCGGGGGTAGAGCCCCTCCACCCGGCACCGAGGCCGGGCCGCTGGGGAGGAGGGCCCAGGGCGTGTGCATGGAACAGCCATGGGGGGACGACTAGCCCACCCCACTCTTCAGGGACCCCTGCTGACACGGGGGCGCCCAGCCAGGCCCTCTCGGAGGGGTTCCAGCCCACGCCCGTCTGGTGCGCCATGCTGAGCCTCTTTTTCTGTGAATTATGTCTGGAGACCTCTTAAAACAGACCTCTAAATGGGGAGCGGCATCTGACATCCCGTCCAGGAGGGCTCACGATGCTGACAATTCACCCCCCTTCCTTAGGAGGAGGAGCCGGCGTGTTCTGGGGAGCGGCTGCGGAGAAAGTTCTCATACAAGGAAGACGGACGGTTACTGTCCAAGAGCGCGGGCTTCATGGGACAGCTACTGTGGGGCAGGTGCTGCGGGGTAGGTACTGCAGGGCAGGTGCTACGTATGGGGCAGGTACTACGGAGCAGGTACTGTGGGGCAGGTACTATGTACAGGGCAGGCACTACAGGGAAGGTACTACATATGGGACAGGTACTGCAGGGCAGGTACTGTGGGGCAGGTGCTAGAGGGCAGGTGCTATGGGGCAGGTGCTACATTTGGGGCAGGTGCTACGGGGCAGGTGCTAACATTCGCGGCAGGTGCAGACGGCGCCTCTCCCTCCCCTGACGGGAGACCTCGGGATCGGGTCTGAACGCCCTTGATTCTGTTATTGCCTGAGGAGACGGCCCCAACTTGCCTGGTTCGGACTAGGAAGATCCCGAGTGCATAAAGGCCCGAGGGCGGGCGGCTGGGGTCCGGCGCTGGAGGACCGCCCTTGGAGCAGACCCCCCCGCCCCCCACCCCCCGACAGCCTGGGACCTGGCAGCGTGGAAGTTCTACGGAGCCCGCGACACCAGACCCTGTCGTGCCGCCTGGAGGCCAGGAGATGTAATGGCCCCGACGGGCGAGGATGGACGCGGAGACGAGAGTCCCTCAGCGGCCCGGGATACCCGGCAGGCGAGGGCAGGGGCCCGTTCTGCTCGCCACCTCCGGAAAGGAGCTCCTGAACTTCGGCGAACTTTCCAGAAGACTTGAGAGGTCAGGCCCAACTGGGTGTGGGAGGGGGGGACCCCGGCCCTCTGCCCCCCACCCCCGAGGTGCACTTTGAAGCGGAAGCCCTGCTTGTGAATGGTTTATGGCACAGCCGCCCTGTTCTAGCTTCGACGTGGGGGGGGGGGGCGACCAGCCAGGCGGCACAACTTCGCGGGTGGGGTGGGGACCCAGACAGAGCGCCTCCCCTTGGGGCCGGAATCCGGCAATGAGCCAGAGCCCCCTCTCCTTTCCAGCAAGAGGAGGGTGGGTGTCTGCGGGCAGAGTCCAAGGCGGGCTGCGAGGCCTCCCCGTCCTGCCGTCGGGGGGCGGGGACAGGAGCGGCCACTCTGCCTCGCGTCCACGGGGGACTTCGCTCCGGGGTCAGCACCACTGGGGGCGCCGGGAAACACGGGAAACATTCCCCGTGTCCTCCGTTTCCGTGGCTGCTAAGCTGGGGCCCCCGTGGCCTCGACAGCACCCTGCCCTCCTTCCTCGGCCGGGCACTCAGGCCCGCCCCGCTGCTCTTGGGCATTTCTGCCGTCATTTCACTCGCCACCAAGCAGGCACGCGGGCAGGGCCTTGGTCTCGGGCCCCCCAACAGTGCGCCACGCACACGCACGGGCAGCTGAAGCACAGATGTGTGTGCTTGCTCGCTCGCTCTCCCCCAGTCCTGGAGGGGGCGGGCCGAGCCCAGGGCGCCGGCAGGGTTGCTCCTTCCAGGCCCGAGGGAGAACCTGTTGCTGCCCCCCTTGGCTTCCCGGCGGCTGTTTTCTCCCTGTGTCTTCACGCAGCTCCCCCCTCCCAGATCCGTGTCCTCATCTCTCCTTCCAAGCACACCTGTCACGTGGGACTGAGCTCACCCTAATGACCTCGCTTTTACCTCTGCAAACACCCCAGCTCCAGGTGAGGTCACCGTCTGAAATATCAGGGCCTGAACTCCAACGTAGGAGAAAGGGGGACACGATTCAACCCATAACCCAACCTGCAGGGCTTTTCCAGGGCACTGGGTCCACCACCGGGGTTTATGGGAGAAACTGAGGCAGGGAGCGGGAACATGGGCAGCAACAGCAGCTCCCATCCCGGGACGCTCCATTCTAGGCGCTCGCTGGGTGCCAGGAACTGAACTGCGCGTAGCTCGTGCGTGGCCCACCCAAGCCCGACGCCCACCCCTGAGGCAGGTGTGTGGGCATCCGTGATGCCGATGAGGACGTCACCCGCCAGAAGGGCGGGGAGCAGAAACCAGTCCCTGGATGTGGGTGCTTAGCGCTTGCTCGTCCCCTCATTTAGTTAAGCTCCCTGTGGGGTGCTGGCTCCCTGAGGTCTTCTCTAGGGCCCAGCCCGGCTCCCGCTTCTCCTTTGCTCCCCGGGGTCACCAGGTAGGTGTCTGTCGAGGCCCTGTGCGCCTCCAGCCGAGCGCCTGCCCACGGCCCGCAGGGTTTACCGGTGATAGGAGAGTTACCGCCTCATGCAGAGCCCCCGCCCCCCAAGGCCAAAATAACCCAGATCGCCGGCGGAGACCCTGGCGGCTGTGTCCGTCCTCCACCTGTGGCAAGAACCTTGACATTGCTCGGTCCCCGGCCACCTGCAGGGTTCTTGGCAGTGATCACCACTGCCGCCCCGAGCCCACGCCCCCTCCCTCACCTCTCTGTCTCCCCACCCGCCCTGCCATGAAGTCCAGACACCGACAACACCCAGGACATGTCCCAGACAAGGCGACAGACCCGTTCCATCGGTCTAAGCTTGGGGAGGGGGGTGGGTCGGGTCACGGAGTCAAGACGGCCTGAGTGCTCTGGACTGCAGGTTGGCCCTCCCGCCCACGCCCCACGCCCACGCCCACGCCCAGGCTGGGGAGGAGGGGCTCCGGCAACGCTTCTGATCCTCCTGGGCCGCAGTCGGAGGGAGAGAGCGGGTCGGCCCGGGAGCGTGTAGGCAGATGGACCCGGAGCGCGTGGGCAGCGACGAGAATGGGATGGAGCCAACGTGCCACCACCACGCTAGGTGCAGGAAGTGGAGAGGTGACAGTGTTAGCTGGAGTATAAATCCTTGGCCACGCAGTTCCTCAAATACCGATGATTAATATTAATATTGCCTCCTCCTCCTGCGTGGGGGCGCAGTGAGGCCAGCGGCTCCTGTGCCTTGGGGGTGGGGGGGGCGGAGCAGCTGGCGGGGAGGAGCCCGGTGCCCGGGGCCGCTCGTTTGTACAGGAATCCTGGAAACGTGAAGGCTCTGTTGGGCGCCCTTCCCAGGACGTGTGTCCCGTCCATCTCCCGAGACGCTAATCTCCCACGGACCCAGATGGGCTCTGTCGTGCCTTCTGGATAATGTTTCCCATGATTTACGTGTTATGACCTTTTTCAGTGTAAACTTGTGGGGCTGCCGTTCCCGTTCTATCAGGAGCTGGCTGATTTGGTCGAGGAAGGGAGATGCGTACAGGTGAGGGGTGGGCTGAGGCCTCGGGCTGGGGAGGACCGTCCTCTTCATAAGGGCCAGGCCCGCAGGTGGAGAGAACCCCTCCCAGAGTGTTTGTGTCCGGTGGGGAATGGGATCCAGGGGCAGAGGGGGTGTCCAGGTCCCAGGAGATGACCTTGGCTCTTTCCGTGGACTCAAGGCCTGGGGTCTCCTGCTGGAGGCCCTGAGCTCGATCGACCCCTGGCTCCCCCAGGGCAGGCCGGGCATCTGGGAATTTTGCAATCTGGAAGCGAAGAAAGCAGCTCCCCATGGACACCCCGTCTGCACACTGTGTGCTGTCATCTCGTGTCGTTTTTCTTTGGAATTGCCCAAAGGAGACGTGCTGGCGTGGCTAAAGGCCTCTGCAGGACCCCGCAGGACAGCACAGGGCAGACCTGGACCCTGCCTGCTGGGGCCACGGCTGCCCAGCTCGGTCTTCCCGAAGCCTCTACACGGGGTACGTGTGTGTGTACAGGTGCGCACACAGGTGTGCATGCCCATGTGTCGTCAGTGCCGGAGGGACCAGGCCCCGAGACGGGTGCACGAGGCCTCTCCGGGTGGTGCCAACACCGAGGGAAGCTGGTGCTGCCTCAAGGAGGAGCCAGCCAGGCGATGGAGTTGAGGTCTGGCCGGTGTCCCAAGAGCTCCGGCCCTTCCAGGGGCACCGGGCAGTAGTTCCAGCCGAGAGAGAGATTCATGGGTCCTGCTCCCTAGGATCCTGTGTGGGAGCTGGGGGGGGCTCTGCTGGCCCCTCGTCCGTGGACAGCTCTGTATCAGCTGTCCCCCCGCCCGCGCCCCAGGGCTGTGACCTGGTGACTTGCAGCTCCCAGGCTGGAAGCCTTTGACCTGGAGGCCACTCGCACCCCCTGCTGGTGTCCGCAGATATGGCAAAGGGCTCACAGGCCAGCAGGTGGGGCCTGGGACGCCCTGCCCCTTGGGGACCTGTGTCTGCACCATTAGCTGGCCCGCGTGGACCCAGCCCCCAGCCAGATCCTCCTCCTTAGCCGCAGACCGCGGCCCTCCTGGGGTTTCTGCGCAAGGACCCCAGCCTTACCTGTACCTACAGGTGCTCCTCCTGCTGTGCGTACAAGGCTCTGGGGGCTGGACAGGTGCATGTGCAACCCACGGTGAGCACAGGGCTTAGCCGTAGTCGGAGAACACGACGGCGTAGCATGAGTGCAGGGCAAGGAGGCGGGGAAGGCTTGGGGGAGCCAGCGGGGGAGCGCTGACCCCGGACAATGGCGATGGGACACCCGAGGGACACGGTCTCCATCTCACCACCGGGACGTGGTCTGGAGAGCGGCGGGCGCTTCGGGGGAGGCAGCCGCCGAGGAGCCGGACCCACGGAGGGGCTGAGGCCAGCCTCACCCGCGTTCCCAGGCCTGGGCCCGTCCCACTCGGACCGCGGCGTCAGGGACGGCGGCTTCTAGAACGTTTTACAACGACCCACGACATAAACGACCTCACATCCTTTCTCGTCCCTTCTAAAGCGAAACGACTGTCCCTTTCCCGACTTTCCCGGGCCGACTCCGTGCTGCGAGGTACAGAAGAGGACAGGGAAGACCGGGCTGCACGGACGTCTTTATTATTCCTGGGAGGGGGGCGGGGTACACAGCCACGTTGCAGTCACCGAGCTCGTTAAAAATATCTCAATAAATAAAACAAATAAGCAACATATACACTGAAACAGAAAATATTTTAAAAATGGTTAGCTGAGCAAATCAGGAGAAAGAGAAGAGGCGAGGTGTGAGGAGGATTCCAGGCTTACGTGGAACAGTCATGCAGAGGCTGCGGGGCGGGGAACGCGAGGTTCTTTTTCTGAGAGCCTTGGTCCAGTTTAAACAGAATTGTACAGGAATGCATTTCTGTTTTATTAAAAAAATATACATTAAAAAGGCACTTGGAAGGAAATACAAATCCAAAATTTAAATCCTTGTAAATATGTTCCTGAATCTAGAGATTTTCAGAAAGAATACATCCACCCCTCCCCCCCAACAACAACAACAAAAAATAAAACCCAGAAGAAAAGATCCAAACAGTGGCGAGGATGCCAAGGAGCATGTCACCGGCGAGGAGGACCGCGAGTGGCATGCCCTGTGTGGGGACCGTGTCTGGGGACGAGGTGGCGCGGTCCGGGGTCTTCCCTTCCATGCTGCCGTCCCCTTGTCTGAACGCTGTGCCGAGAGCGGGCTGGGCGGCCCCCTTGAGGTCGTTCAGGTTTCAGAAGTGACAGACGAGGAGGCGTCCCAATTCCGCTGAGCCTCGGCCCCACAGGACAGCCTGCAAGACACGGAGGAGGCAGGTGAGACCCCACTGCGCACGGGTGGGGGTGTGTGTGCTGTGGGTACGTGTGTGGCACACATGTGGTGTGTATGTGGGTGTGCGTGGCGTGTGGTGTGCGCGCAGGCCGAGGCCATCTCATCCCGCGGTCACTCGTGCCTCTGGCACCCCCCTGTGGGGGGCGTCCACAGGCCCGCGGGTGACCGTGCAGCGCATCCCGCCCACAAGCCCCGCCGCCCCAGCATGGCCCGTGGGGATGGCCTGCGAGGCCTCGGGTCGGGAGTGGTGCAGACGGGGCCACGCTCTCCCCCAGACCCCTGCTGCTCCTGCCCAGCTGACCTTGCAGCCTGGGCGGTGGGGTCAGAGGAAGACTGGGGGGTGGCAGAGACGGGGAATGGGGGCCAGGGGGTACCCCCGCCGGCGTGTTCGGTCAAGGACCCTATGCCTGCTGGAGACATCCTGCATCCGGGTGCCGATGGGGAAGCCTGAGGACGGCGGCCCACACCTTGCCCCAGGGTGGTGGCTCGTGGCTCCAGCGACTTCCAACCTGTCACCGGCCGTTCTGGGGGCGGGGGGCTGCTGATGGCCTGGCCCTGCGGGACCCCAGGATGGCATCCTCCCCAGGAGCCCCTGAACCCTGTTAGGGAGTCTTTAAGGCTGGCTGCGGGGTGCTCTGGGTCCCGCCTTCAGTGCCTCCCCCGGGGCCTGACGCACAGGGTGTGCACTTCCACTTCAGGAGGGTGGACAGACGGGGCCAGATCAACGTCACAACCAGACGAGACAAGTTGATGCATCGAGAGCCCCCCAAGGGCCCCCTTTGTGCCAGGGCTGCCCTGGAAGTGGGGGTGAGCTGGCCCATGAGACGGGCCTTCGCCCTGATGCACCGTGGGGGGCGGCTACAGACCTCAGGGCTGAGCCTGGAGGAGGAGGACTATGAGGAGGAAGAAGAGGAGGAAGAGGGGAGAAGGAGAAGGAGGAGAGGAGGGAGGGGAGGGGAGGGGGGGGTAAGGAGAGAGAGGAGGAGGAAGAGGGAAGAAGTGAAGGAGGAGGGGAGGAGGAGGGGAAGGGGAAGATGGGGGGAGAGGAGAGGAGGAGGAGAGGATGAGGAGGAGGAAGGGAGGAGGAGATGAGGAGGAGGGGAGGAACGGGGAGGAAGGAGGGCTGCCTGAGGCCGGCAGGGGCCTGGGGTCGGGAGGAGTCAGGAATGGCTTTACCAAGGAGAAGGGTCAGCATGAGGAATGTCCCTGCAGGAGCGGTGGAGGTGGAGGACAGGCATCCCACGGCCTGGGACCACGATGTGTAAAGGCACCAAAACACGAAGGGTTTTGGATAGAGGGGTGAGTGACGTCTCCATCGGGGGTGGGGGGGTGTCCCTGATGCTCCTGTGCAGGGGGCAGCACGCCCTTTCCTCCTGTCCCTGTCCCCCCAGCTCCCTCCCCGCAGAGCCCCAGAGACCTCCAGAAGCCCCCGCTGAGCCAGGACAAAGGTCCCAGGACGCTCAGACACTGCCCCCCAGACACGCGGCGTGCTTCCGCGCACACTTCCCTTCTTTCCAGCCCCCAGCACCCCACCTACGCGGGCCTTCCTGAGCGGCCCCGGCACAAAGTCAACGGCCGCTCTCGGAGAATGTGGTTGTAATTAGATAATGACTCGGGGGGCAGCGAGAGAAAGCTGAATGGGAGCCTTCCTCCGAGGGAGGGAATAATTACAACAGTTTTTGATATATGAGCTGCGCCAACCCTCCAAGGGGAAACACGGACCGTCCATGAAGAGCAAGAAACGACAGAGGCCGTCCGTCCCCCAGCAGTGGTGACTTCAGGGTGTGCCGCGTGCTCGCCCGCGGGGCCCGGGCGCAGGCAGAAAGGGGCAGGTTCCCTAGTCTTCTTGACTGGGAGCCCGTGGGCCTGGCCTCCTTGATGTCGCCCTGACCCCAGGGCGGACATGGGCAGTGCTCTCGGCAGCAAATACGAAACAGCTGGGGCCCAGGACAGCCTCCCGCATAGACCAGCCACCGAAACTGTGCGCTGGGACCTGTGTGCAGTCCGGTCCCTGCATCTGCCTGCCTTGCAGGGGAGGGGGGTGGCGGGCAGAGCTGCAGAGCAGCGGCTACCCTGGGAGGGCGCCTCTACTCCTCTCGCCCACGCCCTTGGGCACGAACGCACAGGAAAGGGTCTGCATTGACTCTCATTTCCAGGACCTGACCCAGGAAGTGAAACACCAACGCAAACTCTCCAAAAAGTGAGGCAGGGGGCTGAAGGGGGAAGAGTGTCTTATAAGGCCTTCCACGCATCCACCCACCCACCCACCCACCGTCCATCCACACATCTACCCACCACTCCCCCTTCCGTTCCATCTAACTATTCACCTATCATCTATCCATGTACCCACCCACTCATCCTCCATCTACCCATCCATCTTCCATCTATCCACTCATCCTTCCATCTACCCACCCACCCATCCTTCCATTTATCCACTTATCCTTCCATCTGCCCACCAATCCTTCCATCTACCCACTCACCCATCTTCCATCTACCTACTCATCCTTCCATCTACCCAGCCATCCATCCTTCCATCTATCCACTCATCCTTCCATCTACCCATCCATCCTTCCATCTACCCATCCATCTTCTATCTATCTACTCATCCTTCTATCTACCTACTCATCCTTCCATCTACCCAGCCATCCATCCTCTGTCTACCCACCCATCTTCCATCTACCTACTCATCCTTTCATCTACCCATCCATCCATCCTTCCATTTATCCACTTATCCTTCCATCTGCCCACCATTCCTTCCATCTACCCACCCACCCATCTTCCATCTACCCACTCATCCTTCCATCTCTCCATCCTACCCTTCCATCTACCGATCCACTCATCCTTCCACCTACTCACCCACCTATCCTTCCATCCACCCATCCTTCCATCTATTCAGTCATGCTTCCATCTATCCTTCCATCTCCCCACCCATTCTCCCATCTACTCATCCACCCACCCTTCCATCCACCCACCATTCCATCCATCTACCCATCCGCCCCTCCTTCCTTCTATCCATCCTTTCATCCATCTTTCTAACATATATTGAGCATCTATCATGTGCCATAAATGCTACTAGTTGTTTAAAAAGCCCAGAAATGAACCAGAGAAATATAACAGGGGAGAAAAAACATGTTTGAAAACAACTAGAACCCAGTGTAGACAGGGACAATGTTTTTAAAGGAAATGCAAGTAAGCCTCTGCTGCCAGAAAGGGAAGGGACCCAGTACCTTGAACTTTGCTGGGCTGCCAAAAAAAGCAGGGCAGTGAATAAGGGTGGAGGGAAGTGGGCACAGATGTGTGATCTCTGGTCAGTATAGCATTCACGTGTGCACGTGCGCACACACACACACACACACACACACACACACTGCCCTGTGATTTTGCCAGTGGAGGCTGGAGGGGAAGAATGGGGAGGTTCGGGAAGCCAGGAACTGCCCACAGAAACCCGGGGCCTGGCCATTGAGGACTTGCCCTGGCCCTCACTGCCCCCTTCAGCATGAAAGTGGAGGAGTCTGCCTCCAAGGGCCCTGACATTGTCCAGGTCACTCGAAGGGCCACCACCTGCCAGTCCGCTCCTGCTGTCACCTGTGGTCTCTCTCCTCCCAGTCACTACGCCAAAAACAAAGACCAGCCCCCAACTCGGCAGGGGTGCTGGGGGGTGGGGAATGTGCCCTGTGGAGATGAATAGTAATGAAGCCAGCAGGGGAGCGGAGCACTGCCACCTACCCTGGTGGGTCTTGCCCATCCCACACAGGCCAGACCCCCCCCCCACCCCCGGCGCCCGGACAGTCACCCAGCACCGTTCCTCAGCGGGGCCCTCGGTCCCCTCCCCGGGCCTGGACACAGCCTCCTGACCATCTGAACACGGCTCCCCGGAGCTGGCTGGAGGCACGGCTCCCACTCGCTGACATCTATCCTACGGGCCATAAATACGAGAAGAAAACCAGGGATGGTTCACGTCAGGTGGGTGTGGACCACGGCGGGGAGACAGTGGGCTGAGCGTCTCCCAAATGGCCTGGGGCTCGGGCACAAGCTTTCGGAGCAGCGGGATTTGTCATTCGGAGAGACGCCAGGAACGTCTGCACGGAGGGAAGGACCAAGCAGGAACCAAGGAGAGGGCTCGGGAAATGGCAGAAAGCAGGGAAGTAGAATGTGTTTTAAGCAATGGAAGCAGAATAAATAGCCACTGATGAAAAGCGATCAATAAACCAGACCCTGAGTCACGGAGGTCTCCAGCCTCTGAGCAAAAGGCCAAGAATGTGGAAGGAGGAGACGCAGCCACGAGCGAGGAGCCGAGGGAAGTGTCCCCACGCTCAGGGAGGGCTGACCGTCCCAGACACAAAGGAACAGGGGTCCTGGTCCTGGTCCACCAGCTGACGACGCGGGCGGCCGTGCCCCACCAGCAGGCGCCTCTGGGCCCCGGGAGCTCCGAATGCCGCCCGCGCTTCCACACGGGAAAGGAAGCAACGCAGAAGCAGCCCCGGGTGGCTTCCTGGGTGCGGCCACCTGCCGACGGGCCATCCCAGGCCCGGGCCGCTTCCGTGGAGAGGCCCCCGGGACCGTTTGGGGAGCAGAAGAAACAGGGGAAGGCGGTCGGGGCCTCGGAAAACGCACCCCCCATGGCCACTTCCGGGGCAACACTCCCGGGAACGGGGCTCCACGCAGACGAGGACGTGGGCCTCTGACTCTGCAGGCGGTCACCTACCCAAGGTCCCACCGCCACACCAGCAGGCACGAGCGCGGGTAGGAGACGCCTCGGAGGCTGAGGGTAAAGCGCAGCCGTCTCTGCGGGGCCCCAGGAGCCCACGCTCCGGCCAGCCCAGGGCCCCGGGGGGGCGAGTGGGGGCGGCAGGACCGCACACAGGCCGCCCGAGGCAGCCGCGGCTGCCACGCCAGCTTCCCACTCTTCACCAAACTGGCTCACGGAGAAGTCGGACCTCCCAACATCTGTAAGGCAAGCTGACCAGGTTGTGGAAGATCTGTATCTGCCCTGCGAAGAATCCGGAACCAGGAGGCTTTACAAAGGCATTAAAGGAGAATCTTCCGGAACCCGGTCATTTCTGACGGTATTGGTTAAGCTGTTCCAGAATTTGCAGATGAGGAGACACTTCTCATCTTATTTTATTTATTTTTACAGTTTGTTTATTTTGCTGAGGGCTATTTTTTTTAAGAGCAGTCTTAGTCAAGGCAAAATTGCGAGGCGGGTAGAAAATATTCCACGCGGCCCCGCCCCCCCCCACCATGCACAGCCTCCCCCATAAAATGCCGAAGAGACACCACTCTGACTCCTGTCCACAGGGCGTAAGAACCCAAGGCCAGGTCCTGCCACCCGTGACTCCGAATGCAGAGACGCTCAGTAGGACGTCAGCAAACCAAGCCAAGCTGTGGATTTGAAGAATCTCCTCCTTATAACCCAGAAGGGTTTACTCCAGGAATGCTGGTCTGTTAGTATTCGGAAATGTGGTGCAAGAAAGGGTCAGGAGCTCGGAGCTCCGGAGATCCTGAGGCATGGAGTGTGAAGCCACGAACATTCTAGAAGCTCCTGGGAAGACAGGAACTGAGCTCAGGCCTCGAGCTGAATCCCAGCGCTGCCACCCACGGCCCCTGCGGCCTTGGGAAAGTGGCTTCAGCTCTCTGGGCCTCAGCCTGTGCATCTGTAGAAATGCCCACCCCCCCGGTGCTGTGGGGGTTCAGGGAGCCATAGCACGACAGAGGCCTGGGGCCTCACCTGGTTCGTGTCCAACACTGTGGTCACCCGAGAGGGCCGGCTGCTGTTTCTTCCCCAGCTGGGTCCCCGCCTGGTACACAGTAGGTGCTCAATAAACACTCAGGAAAGAGGCCCGCGGTGAAGAGATCGGATGGTCCCCAGCGTGATGCTGGTGCGGGAGTGACGTGCCAGCCGCCGTCTAGGACCCTCTCTCTACCGGGTTCCATTCCACTCATGCCTTCCAAGTCTCTGCCAGCAGCACCCGCATCGCACCGGAGCTCACGAGGACGCAGAAGCAGGAATCAACGTCTATCCTCTGCCAAATCCCCAGCTCTTCGAAGATGCCCCTAGACAATCAGGAACAGCTGAGCACGCCCAGGCTGCGGCGTGCACGCCCCAGGTCAGCAAGGTCACCTGCTGCAGCCGAGACCCGCCGTGACGCGCAGAGACGCAGCTGGTCAGGGACCAGGCTGGGAGAGGATGCGGGCACCCTGATGCTCCCTGTTGGGGGCCATCCCCCCGGCAGGTGGCCAGGCCTGGAGGTCCCTGTAATTCCGCCTGACAGCCCCAGACACACAGGCAGGGGCTGGGGGGACACAAAGTGGACACAGCTGTGCAGCCGGCCTGTGACCCCCACTGCCATTCCCCCTAAGGGAAGGGCAGCAGGGGTGCCAGTGACAGGCCCTGGAGGCTCTGAGGTCACTTGCGCAGCTGAGGGGCTTTGCGCCTTCAGAGAATTTGGGCTCTGGGTGCGGGTGGCTGTGCGTGCAGGGTGGCACTGGGCAGCCCGGCCAGCATGAGCTGTGCCAGTGAGGGGCCGGCACGAGCCCACTCCCCAGCGCCGCCCTGCCCCGGTGGCTGTCCCTGTGACAAATGCCTTATCCCGAGATGCAGGATATAAGAGGCTTTGCTTTCAGAGGAGAGAATGTGCTGCTTCCTTCCGGGACGGATCTGCGGGCGGCTCTAGTCAGGTGCAAACGGACCAACCCTGGCAGACAGGAGCCCAGACCTGCCAGGGGCAGGTGCCAGGCTCACCTGGCTGGCCTGAAAGGTGGAGATGCAGCCGCCCCTGCTGGCTGCTGGCTGCTGGGTGGGGTCCAGCACACGGGGGTCCTCAGGGGGCAGAGGGGGTTAACCTCAAGGCTCAGGCCCCCTCCCCTCCCTGCCAACCTCTGTGCACCTGTTCTAGGGTCCAGAGGGGCAGAAGGATAGAGAAGTCTCAATGGCAAACAACAAAGAATCCGCTTCTAAGTCAGAGGGCAGGAACCGAGCTGTCCCCTTGCAGGTCACACTCTGTTGCCTGACCTGGATTTTCTGAGGAGCGTCGGAGGACCCAGTGAGCACCCCTGGGGGATGATGGTGGAGCTGCGAGGGGGCGGTAAAAGGCAAGCTGTCCTCGCTGAGGCAAACCCAAATCTTGTAAGATTTGTACAAGGCTCCTCTGGCTCCCTGCCCTCCCGCCTGGGTCCCACCCCCGCCCCAGGGTCCCCGTCCGGTACGGGGTGGCCTGTGCAGTCCCTGGGCCAAGCCGGGGCTCCGTCTCCAGAGTCGGAGGGAGGCCGCGGCCACGGGTTCTCACAGGCCACAGCGCTCCGCAAAGCAGGCCAGGGGCGCGATCTAGGGGCTTCTCTGCTGGGGATGGCTGGTGGCCGGGGCGCCCCTGTCGCACCCGCAAGGTTCCCGGGACACCTTCGGGCTGACGGGCTTCTGCTGCCAGGGCAGCGGCGCATCTCCGGAGGGACCTCCGGGAGCCCAGCCCTGTGTCCCCTGGTCCGGGCTGTGCTGAGGCGTCTGGGAAGACTGCTGGGAGGCCCGCACAGGCCGTGCCCTCGGGCCGCTCTCGCTCCCACGGGAGCCCGGCCTTACAGACGCCCCTTGTGCGGGGCACCTGCGCTCAGGGCCCGGGGCCGGGGTCACGGGGGCGGGGGCCGAAGGGCGAGCCCAGGCTGTGCCCCCGCCCCTAGCTCCACGGCTCAGGAGTCTGACCCCTGGCCCGCCTGCCGTGCGTGAGGAAGAGGAATCCCGCTTGGAATGCCCGTGTTCGTGGGGCCGGGGCTCATCTTGCGCGGCTCCCCGGCGGCGGCGGCGAGCTGTTGGCCTGGCTCCTTCGGGGGCGTAGGAGTCTCTCGCCAACTTGGAAGCAGAGCTCTCTCCATCTCTGTCTCCATCTCTGTCCTTGGCCTTGGCTTCGGGGATCGGAGCCGACGGTGTCTGGGATGGCCCGGCTGCCAAGGAGAAGTGCTTCTGAGAGCAGCTTGCCTCCGCCTACGGATTCCCTCTGCGTGGTGCCCCCGGGGTCCCCGCCTCGGGGAGATGGGGCTCCAGGGCGCTCCAGGCCGGCTCTCTCAGTTCCCGAGGGAGCTGTGGCAGGAAGCCCCGTGTCCACGCCAGTGACTCCCAGTATTGATCCTGTCCAGCCTTCCTCTGGGGGAGGCCTTCCCATTCCTCCTCCATGAGTCACAGGACACTGCAAAGGAGACCCTCAAGCTCAGAGGCCGTCCCGAGTAACCAGGTCATAGGAGGGGGCAGCCTCCTCCCGGGCCTCGGGGCCTCCAAATAAATCCAGGAACTACCTCGACCGGTGAATTATGATTTCTCCAGATGTCACTAACTTTAGCTTCCAAATAAAACCCACTAGCAAAAGAAGGTGGTGTGAAAAACGAGCCTGCAGGGCCCGATTGCAGGCTGGTGCCGCAAGAAGTGCCTGTGGGGCTGACCCACCCGGTGACGTCACCGCAGAGATGAGGAGCTGGGACCTGCGGCCGGAGGTGACTTGGGCCAAGTCACCAGGCAGGCGCAGAATCGCCCCGGAACTCAGGTCCGCTCAGCCCCGAGGCCCGAGACAGAAATCCCTTCCCGTACGACTGACCTCATTCCTACACCTGTCACGTGGGTCCAGACCAAGGAACACTGACCTAATAAATGTCTTTGCACACTTGACAGATGAGGATCTGAGGACACAACCCTCCCCGGGGACCGCGGCGGCGGCGGCTCAAGGGCAAAGGAACCCAAGGTCCGCTGATGTCAGGCTGCCAGTCGGATGCATGTCGTGAGTCCAACCTGCTGCCTGTCCCACACCAGCCCTCGTGGGACGACAACAGAAGCTATGGTAACAAATACGTAATAAATGTTCTAATAAAGGTGTAACGGAAGTACACGAGATCTACAACTATCGGCCGTACGAGAGAAGCATATGTGACAAACCTAATGATTACAGCAAGGTCTAACGCGTGCTAGGATAAAGGTATGAGGACGTACGTAGTCAAGGCAGAGGAGGCGACGTTACACCTCTGGGCGGGCCCGGGGTGGGGGTAGCTCCTCACAGAAGGGGGCTTGGGGCTGGGGCTTTCAGGACCTCTAGTCCCCCAGGGGGAGGAAGGGTGAAAGGACCCCAGGACACTTTTAGGTGGGGAGGAAAGGGGGCTTTGGGGGCAATGGAGAGCTGCGACTCTGGGGAGGGGTCTGGGGGGCAGGACCCCACAAGGCCACGATGGGGGGGCGGTGTGAAGTGACGGGGACGCTGGTGTGACCAGGCTTGCTTTGCACGGGTAGCTGTGGGGTGGGCCTCAAGGACTGCTAGAAGGCGAGACGCCCACCAGCGGGGCCCCGGGCAGGGCACGGGGACCACAGGAGGGGTCGTGACCCCAGGAACAAAATAGAGAAAAGGAGAGAAGTTGCTTGGCAGGGTGGGGGCACAGCGAGAGCAGAGCTGGCAAGGCCGAGGTGGAGGTGTTTGCAGGACACCCCGAGGTCGGGTTGGTCCACCCAGCAGGATGTCCAGCCCCGACCCCCGGGAGGGGGCGGGGAGCTTCACACCCAGCTTCTGAGAGAGGCTGACGTCGCCCTGCCCTCTAAGGGATGATGAGGAAACAGCCAACTGGCTCTGGCTGGATTCGAACCCAGACCCGGGGCTCACTCCCCCAGCTCTGTGCTCCCTGTCCACGACAGACTGGATGTGGACACTTGGGGGAGCAGAGGGAGAGGAGGCGGCAGGTGGGTCCCTGAAGAGCCCACGGGGGGCGCCAGCTGGCAGCAGCCCTGCGGGAGGGAGGCCCGCCCCCCCAGAGGAGCTGGGTCGCACCTGGCAGGTGGGGTCACAGGTGAGCTCGGGAAGGCCAAGGACCGTCAGGGGCAGGCGGGCGCCTTAGGAATGTCGCCTAGGCTCCTGCAGGCCAGGCCCCACGCCGCCCAGCCCCCAAACATGCCCTCCCGGAGCTGTCCCCGCAGCCACATTTCAACACGAACACTCGGAGGCTCGGGAGGCAGACACCACGCTGGCCACACAGCAGAGGACCCAAGACCTGGGGGTGCCACCCAGACTCCCCGTGTCCGCCGCGTGCCCCACCTTGTCTCTGGGGGGAACCACAGACTCCAGACGTGTGAAAGAACCTTTCCCTCTTTCTTAAATTTCTTTTTAAAATTTAAATTCTGTGGGACGCCTGAGTGGCTCAGTGGTTGAGCATCTGCCTTTGGCCCAGGGCATGACCCCGGGGTCCCGGGATGGAGTCCCACGTCTGGGTCCCTGCAGGGAGCCTGCTTCTCCCTCTGCCTGTGTCTCTGCCTCTCTCTCTGTCTCTCATGAATAAATAAATAAAATCTTTTTAAAAAGTCTTTAAAAAATAGTAAAAAGGGGATCCCTGGGTGGCTCAGCGGTTTAGTGCCACCTTTGGCCCAGGGCATGATCCTGGAGACCCGGGATCGAGCCCCATGTCGGGCTCCCTGCATGGAGCCTGCTTCTCCCTCTGCCTGTGTCTCAGCCTCTCTCTCTGTGTCTTTCATGAATAAATAAATAAAATCTTTAAAAAATAATAAGAATAAAATTCATATCCTAGGTAGCTCCCACATGGTGCGATAGTCGTTCCTGGAGTACACGTCAGTGATGCATCACTTAGTACACACCTGGTGCTTATCACACCTGGTCCCCTCCCCACCTGAAACCCACCTGCCCCCATCAACCCTCAGTCTGGTCTCTGTCACTAAGAGTCTCTTATACCTTGTTTCCCTCTCCTTTTTTTCCCCTTTTCCCTCTTCCCCTGTGTTCATCTGTTTTCTTTCTTAAATTCAAAATGTGAGTGAAATCATGATTGTCTTTCTCTGGCCGACTGACTTCACTTAGTATAATACCCTCTAGGTCCAACCACGTCATTACAAATGGCGAGACTGCATTCTTTTTGACGGCTGAGTGATATTCCATTACACACACACACTCACACACACACACCCCACATCTTCTTCATCCATTCATCAGCCCGTGGCCTTCTGGGCTCTTTGCACAGTTTGCCTACTGTTGATAATGCTGCTATGAACATTGGGGTGCAGGTGTCCCTTCGAATCTGTATGTTTGTATCCTTTGGGCAAATACCTAGTGGTGCAATTGCGGGATTCTAGGGTAGTTCTAATTTTAACCATGAGAGAACATTCCTGAGACGACTTCCCTTGGACAGTGAAAAACGGGGATATAAACCCGTTTCCAGGAACGGATCAGCTCTGACGATGAGCTTTCCCTAAACTACTGCCACCAGCGTTTAGTTCCCAAAATTAACCTCCGGAGAAGCAGGCAACTTTCAAAATGCAAAACCGTTTACAGAAACGACCACACCTAAATCGATTTCCTTGAGTGACCCGGAGAAGATACACGGCTGTAGTAACATCAGGCGTATGTTCAGACATATTCAGAAGAATCCCAAATCCTTCCTAAGTGATGGGAGGACACCTGCTGTGCTCAGATCCTCAGTCCTTCCCACCTCTGGGAACCCTGGCTTCGGCGGACACTTGGCACGGGCGATGCACCTGGAAAATCCAACAGCACACGGGGGGCCCAGTGGGGAGCAGCGCCCTGCAGACGCCCCGGGCACGTGGACATGGACGTGGCCTTGGCTAAGCAACCCCTTCAGCCGCAGGGACATTCGCTTCCCAAGCCCGGGACTCAGTGACTTCGGATCTATTGCACGTTCTCGAACGCCAGCCCCCGGGGACTCACACTGGCCTCTGTTGGGACACACGGCGTATTTGGAAGCAGGCCGCACGCACGCAAGCTTGAAGACGTGGTTCCGCTCAGCTAGGGCCTGCTCGTGGGCAGGTGCGGGTGGGCCGTGAGCCACCCTGGGGCGCCTCGGGGGCAGGAGCTGGAGAATGAGGAGACGGCCAGCCTCACGGACAGAGGGAAGAATGGGTCAGGGGCCCACGGACTGACCTGGCCGCGGTGCCACCTCACGCGCCCGGTACGCGGCGCCCGCACTCAGTGAGCGGCTGTTAACTCGCGCAGGTGCCCGGGGGCACGCAGGTCCCTCCAGGGACAAGCCAGGCAGAGACGGAGGCGGCAAAGACCCAGGACAGCGGGGCTTATTGGACCGGTCACTCCCCCTGGAGAACGTGCACGTCTTTGGCCTCCCTGCTCCGCGGGTGACGCGGCCTTAGCCCGCCGAGGGTCACCCCGACCTCTGAACTTCACTTCTATCTCTGGGCCTGTCTCCATGCCTTTCACCACCCCACCTCCTTCTTGCAGGGTGACGTCGTCACCCTCCTGCATCACCGGGGCAGGACACACAGACGGGAGTCCAGGCCGAGAGCCACGCTGGCAAGGCAAAGAGGCTACGGCCCCCGCGTGAACGCAACAAGGCGGGCGTTAGGTCTGGGAAGATGCCCAGGCAGCCAGGACCTCCGGGCGAGGGAGCAGGGCCCATGGTGTCACAGGGAGGCTCTGCTGTCGGCCGAGGGGGGTGACCCAGGGGCCCTGACCCTCCGGACTCAGTCAGGGTTACCCCACTGATCTTGAAGCCCTTGACACTGGCGCTGCCTCTGGGAAGTGTGTTATATTTTCTCCCGAAAGGGTGTCCACCGGAATCTTTCAGACGAAGAGCTGTGATTCCCAGCATTTCATTTCTGAGGCTTATACTTCTAATTTCATGATCCGTCAGTGCACGATCCGCTTTTGGTCTGCATGGGATCCCGAAGCCTCTGCCAGCGCGGGTGCCCACGCAGAGTCTTATCAGCCCACAAAGAAGCAGCACGGTCCCCTGCCTCGGGGGGTGTGCGTTGTAGGCCTGAAAAGGAGTCACCCATCCCGGTGCAGTTCTGACAGCGGTGGACGATGGGAGGGCACAGCCTGGGAGAACAGGTACTCCCCAGAGCCTTCCCGGCCTAGCCCGCGATGCAACGGTTTAAAGAGCACTGCCCTCCTCCCAGACGGCTCTCCGCCCCCAGGCTCAAGTCACGAGATACAGGAACATGCTCTTTATTGCCCAATTTCTAAAAAACTCAATATCCCTGGATTGAAATTCTGCATTTATGAATTACAATCTACTCCAATAAATCCCTGCAACCCATTTTTTCTTTTCAAAATATTTTTGGATAAGAAAAAAAATGAGAAATGATGAGCATGCACACACATTTCTGGGGAAAAAAAAACTCTAAGTGAGCCACCATTTCTTTGCACGGTATACAGAATGTGTTTCTACGGGCTTCGTGAAATCGCTTGTTCTTCAGGACCCCTCCCCCAAGGGGATTCTGGGAGCGAGGCATTGGAAAATAAACTAAAGCGTTCCCTGGATGTCGTGATGGGGGAGTCCCGACCTTTGCCTGGCTCTGGAGGGCTCCTGCCTTGCACAGCAGGTGTGACCCCGGCCAGACGCCATCCCGTCCTGCAATGCTCCGTGGCCAGTGTCTGCGAGCGTGCAGCCTGGCCATGTCTCCTTTCCAATACTTTTCTCACCTACCAAATGGGCTGGTTTTACCTGTCCCACAGGGGAGTGACCACCTGGCACACGGCAGATGCTCACTTAGTGTTAGATCTGCCCCAAGTGCACTCAGTCGCAAAGGAGGCCAGTGGTGTGGGAGGGAACAAAACCCTGCTCCATGTCACATGTACTGACTTCATCAGGACTCGGGGTGTCTGTATATTGCACATTAAATAAATCAAATGGGGATCCCTGGGTGGCGCAGCGGTTTGGCGCCTGCCTTTGGCCCAGGGCGCGATCCTGGAGACCCGGGATCGAATCCCACGTCGAGCTCCCGGTGCATGGAGCCTGCTTCTCCCTCTGCCTGTGTCTCTGCCTCTCTCTCTCTCTCTCTCTCTCTCTCTGTGACTATCATAAATAAATAAAAAAAAAATTAAAAAAAAATAAATAAATCAAATGGTCTGATTTTATGGTACAAATACAAATAGAATTTCCTTTGAAATGCTTGGGAAAAATATCTACCCTGCAGAGCGTGCACGGAGCTCTGTCTAGACCCAGGAGACACAGGGATGCCAGGTTGGCAGTGACTTTAGTGCCTTTCGTATTTATATATCTGGACACATATACAATAAATAAACGTGTGTGTGTGTCTCATAGTATCACATACCACAGATGTGCACATATATGCTGCAAGCGTATACACCATATGTACGTACACCACGTATAAACGCAGACACACCCCCACCCATTCTCCTCTAAGGAGGGTCACCTTTGTCCCAAGTTTGCTCCAGCCATTACTGATGTCACCATTTGGGGGTGGATATTAGATATTCATGTTGCTTCTAACCGGCCCATCACACAGAAGCCAGTGCCCATTGAGGGCATCCAGTGACCATTGGGTCAGCCCCAGCTACTCTTGTAGGCCTCCTTCTTTGCCTCCACAACCCTCTGCTGAATCCAGGAGCTCCGGGATGGCGGGGATTTGAGAGCGGATGGATGCGGAACCTCTTGGCGCCCTGGGCCTGCTACAGCACTGGGAAGTAGGCAGCTGGGAGGTACCCCAGGAAGGCATTGGAATCCCTCTTCTTAAAAGAACATTTCTGATCACTCACATGTCAAAGAACACTCCTGGCTTCTTCCTCTCTCGCAGCATCCGCCTGGGTTGATGGGCTGGGGCTCACAGGTGCACATGGGGATCGTGTAGCTGTGTATTTTTTTCCAGGGATTGCAAGAAGGTTCCTGAGTTTGGAAGCCAGAAGCGATTACTTCTATTTGAAAGACAGCAGAGCAGAGATCCAGAGGCAGAAAATAAAACCAAGGAACCAGTGTCAGAGCTGAGCAGCCGAAGGGTCCAGATATTTGCTGGGTATTTCTCATGTGCGAATCTCCTCTCCCTTATCTGCACATTTTTAATGCATTTAATTATCATTTGGACTCTGACTTAACATTCCATAATAACGTCTTTTGCCAAGGAAGGCCCCACGAATCCAGAGAGCGGTGTCAACGTCAGTGTTTATAAGGGAAACCAGTCTTCTACTTTCAATCCTACATCCAGAAATCCACCTTCCCCTCTAGATGCTCTTTAATCAAGCTTTGTCAATAAATAGATGTGATACAGATGTTCTGTGTAGTCTCAAGGAATTCAGGACGAATCCACTTTAAAATAAAACACTACCCTGCAAGCACATATGGAGGAAAGAAAGCTCCGACCAAACTCGGAACGGAGGCAGAGGCTCGAAAACGAGCCAATACATCTTGAGCCAAAGATAAGGAGTCAAGCGATGCTTAAGGGGCAGCGTGAAACGACCGCACATTCTCACCATCGAATGTGAGTTACTTTAAGGAAATCTGGTGTAGACAGAGATCCACATTTAGCAAACAAATAACAGAAGCCATGGTTACACCCTGGAAAAGTTTTATGATTTGCCAAAGACTTGAGTGAAAAGTGCCTTTCGGAACCGAGCTCCCCGAAAAATGAGTCGGAGATGATGCACGTCAGACAATGCTTCTAAGCAAATATCCGTTTTACGGCGCAGAGCGCACCTGTCCAAGGCTCCAGGGCCCGTGAGGTACGAGACTGTCTTTCTTCTCCTCTCAGAGCGTTTCCGTCAGGGCACGAGAGGCTCTACGGCGACAACAAACAGGCCCCCACATCTCACGGGCGCAACGCAAGACCCGCTTCCGTCCTGCGCCTTCTTCCCACCCCTTCGGAGTGGTGGGGGCACCTCTCCACACGGCCACTCAGGACTCAGGCTGGCGGAGTCTCGCCCTCTTGTAGAGGCATCGTTTGGGACATATGGTCTCCTGGTCCCTTGGGGGCAGCAGACGAGACACTGGAGTGTCACACACAGGTTCTCCAGCACTTGGCCTGGAAATGCTATTGTCACCTGCTCCCAAAGCTCACTGGCTGGGACTAGTCACATGGCCTTGCCCAGGTGCAGGGGTCCTGAGGGCCAGGAGGGAGACATTCAACATCCGGGTGCTACACCGAGTCCACCCCACGGGCCAAGGCCAGGTTGTTTTCATAAAGGCTGGTTCAAAACACAAAATAATTAGCAGACAGTCCCTCAAGAAACTGTCATTTAACTTCACTAACCTCTACCACAGGTTGGGCTCAAACTCCTGAAAATTCACAGGTAGCACAAGCAATGGCCGGGGGACTGATGGCGGGGAAGGGGACCCATGAAAGAACTAAGCTCTTTAAAAATATTCATTAAAACAGACAGAAAGGCAACCAGTGGGATGAGCACAGCGGCATGTAATCAATAAGCGCCAGTGGGGCCTCGGCCCCTGGCTTGCACCCCGGTTTGAGTGAGGCGATGTGGGGCACTGAGGGTAGGCGGGTATTACTGGAAGGTGTTGCCTCACTTTCCTCTCCGTCCTCAACGTGACGGGCCACCCGGTTCCCAGGACGGCAGCACGGGGTCCCCGGTGTGACAGCTCCACAGGGACCCGTGACTCCAGGGGGCTCGCCACGGTGGGGCGCGCGGCGGTGTGGCTCTCTGAGGGCTCAGGCTTCTGGGGGAGGCTCCTATCCCGCCTGAGCGGACGGGTCCTTCTCGGAGTCCTCTGGCACCTGTGCCCGGGGTTCCCGTGCATCGTTCACGCGTATTCTCAGGTGTCGCTAATGCACTAAGTTTCATCTTCCAGGCTGCCTGGGCGAGACGCTTCTCCCTCGCTTTCCTGGTGGTTCTCCCTCCGTGACTTCGCTTCCACCCTTGAGGGGCAGGTTGGGCAACGGGCCGTCACTTGACGCCTCTGTCACGGAGAAGCTTCTCGTGCTGCTGGGACTCCGTGCTGAAGACAGAGCTCCCGCTGAGCAAACACACAGCCCCTCCAGGGTCACACGCCTCCCTGCCTTGCCCCTGGACCCGCTGCCCCTGCTCAGCCACAGGCGCCAGAGTCACACAGCAGGACGGCGGCCGGGAGCCTGCACACCCCCAGCATCCCCGTGCCCGTGGGCCCAGGAAACAGCTAGAAGTGTGCCCCTCAAACTGTGAGCAAGGCGGACTCAGGGCGGGATGGGGCCTCACCGTGCATGTTGTGCCCACGTTTGCAGCACCAGCAGCCCTACGGCATCCTCTCAGGAGAAGTCTGAATTCTCCTGCATACCTTATATCATGGACCAATGGGAGGATGTGGACAGAAACCACGTCCCCTCCGATACAGCCTGGCTCGAAGGTAGGTATTAATTGTTGAGCCAAAGCCATAATTAACACTAAGCAAAGCTGCGACCTTGGATATTTACGGGGGTCGTGGGGTTAATGCCGCTTCTGGCGAGAGGGGACGCGGACCCCAGGAGAGGCTCCTGGCAGGCGTGCACCAGGGGCGCCGGTCTGCTGGTCTTCGGGACAAAGTTCACTACACATTTTATGTCTTAGTGGGAAACTCATTAGCAATATGATTGTAGGCTAAGATTACCAGCATACTTGAGGAATGTAAAAACCACCTTGGCTGCCTTTCGAAAATGATCCTAACATATTCCAATATCCCCTTCGTTCCCCCCGGGGCGGTCCGGAGCCGTTACAGCGCGGTTTGTGGGATTCCTGGAGCCCTCGATGGGGAATTCTCGCCCTCACTCCCAATCCCCACACGGAATCCCACCTGCTCTGCTGACACCAGGCACGTCCTGCTGGGCCCCGGGCCGACGCGGCAGGCGTAAGTACGGACGCTACGGGCAGAGTCACAAATCAAATGCTCTTCCCTTGGTCAAATGTGCACAACAAACCCACGAGCGGCCGGTTTTTCACTTCATTTCCCACCTTTTCGCCTGGACGAAATGAAACGGGCCGAACCAGGGCCTCGGGGGGGCGCCGGGCGGGCCTCAGACGGCCTGAGCACGAGGCCGCCGGGGCTCCCGACAGGCAGGGTGGGCCTGCGTGAGCTCCGTGCGTCTCCTTCACTGCCACGTCCTCTTCCACGGAGACGGAGCTCCGTTGATGAAACCCTTGGCCTCCCTCTGCTTCCTCATCCACCACCAGGGAGTTGGAGTGGCCAATCACCGATTTAGGAAGAGAAAGTGGGGTGTGTTCAGCTCAGGCTCTGGAACCTTCCTCCGGGAGCTGCGGCCGGCAGCAGGGAGTGGGCTCCCCACCTGCCAGACCCTGAAGGGAGGCCCACCTTGGTCCCGCTGCACCGGCACTGCGGGTGAGGCTGCCCCACCCCGGGACCCTGCATCTCAGCCTTTATCTGCAAGAAAGGTGACACCGCACCAGCCTCAGCCCTGTCTCAGGTCTCTGTACCCGGGCGGGGGCGACAGCACTGCTCACCCCAGCCCTGCCCTGTCTGGGGGCATGTGCACGGTAACCACACCCCTCCGGCCTGCTAACTGCTCAGCCCTCAGCCTAGGAAGCTCCTCCAGGGCTCACCCCTGGACACCTGTGGTGTGGCCAGCACAGAGTGGGGGTCCCCCCACACCAAGAGGGATTTCAGAACTCCAGTTGTAGAACCTGCCATAGGGCATGAGGCTGCCTCACAAGCTTCCAGCACGGCCAGGCGAAGCCCTCCTGTCCCCTCTCCACAGCCTGCTGAGTGACCTGAGTCACACCTTGTCTTCAAGGTTCTCCTCACTAGGTGGAAATAGGGGGACCTGGCCCAGGTGTCTCCATGGTCCCTGGGGTGGGGCCTCATGGATTTTTAGAATCTCGAGGAGACCAGAGCCCTGCTGGCTCACCCATTCTGTTGGGGGCGCAGCTGGCCTCTGAAAATGTGCTTTGGAAGAACTGGGCCAAGGCGAGCAAGGCTGTGTTTCCCCAGATGTCCAGCACCGAGGGTCCTCACGCAACCGTCCTGGGGAGGGGCTGCTGTTAACAGAAGGGTCTCCGAAGGGCAGGAGGCCCACAGCAGCTGGAAGGCCCGTCCCCCAGGTCCTGCTGGAGGAAGCATGGACAGGATCCAGACCCGCCGCTCTCCCCTCGGGCTCCGCAGGCCGCCCCTCCCTGGCCATCGCTTCCTGACGTGTTGCAGACGATCGAGGAGAGGAAGCCACGGTGGTGGGCGCCGTGCCGCTGGGAGCCAGCGAGAACCCGGCCCCTTTCACCTGTTCGCCCCAGAGGGCCACCTGCCTCCGCACGAGGCACAGCCCGTGTGTCTGCCACCCCGTTCTGAACACCCAGGGGGCTGGGGTCCACCTTACTCCACCCCTTCTTGTGCCCAGAGGTCTTCCCTGGCCAGGCTTCTAGAAAACTCTTCCCTTCTCACCCTGAATGTTTTCCTGCTCTGTCTTCAAAAGCCCAATCCTTCCCTCCCATTGGAACCGAAGCAGTGCACCATGGAGGGGCCAGGTCAGCCGCCTCCGTCCCTCCTCTGGTGTCTCCTGCCCTCCCCCTCCTGTTTTCCCTTCTTATTTGTCCTGTTGAATGTCAAGTGGGCCTGCCGGGCTCCTCCGCAGCAGCAGCAGCTGCAGAAGGGAGCAGAAGTGGATTTCCCATCAGCAGAGAATGCCTGCCCTGAGTAACGTGGTGAAGGGCCCGTCTACACTGGCCCGGGCCTGCGCCGGCCCCCGCCTGTGCTCTGGGGACAGCCAGGACTGTTGGGCCACCAGAGGTGGCCCCCGTGGGCGGGAAGTGTCCTCGGCCCCATCCTCACAATGTTCCAGGGGACACCATGGTGCTCTTCCGAGGTCCCCAAGGTGCCCCAGGCGGAAAGTGGAACCACGTTGACCACAAGGTATCCAGGCCTGTGGGCTCAAGGTGTCACCCGGGGCAATGACCCCTGACCCCGTGAGTTGCACACAGCTCTGCCCTGCAAGGAGCTTTCTCCCCAAGTGTTTTTACAGATCGTTAACTCCTGGTGGCGAGGCCAGGGCAGGGGGGAAGCGGAGCTGCGTGTTGGTGGCTGCAGAGGCAAAGAGGCTCTGAAATTATAATAACATGAGTCAACGCGAACCCAAATTAAATTTACACATGCTTCGAGAGCGCTGTCTGCTTTGCAAGGCAGGGCACACTGGCACGGCCAGTGACCACGGCTTCTGCCTCTCCGTGGGCCGCAGCACAGACGGGAGGACAGCGGTGATGTGATTCCCAGCTGACGTCTTATTTACTGGGGCCGCGGTGGGAGCCGGCCCTGCGGCAGGTAGGCAGGGCGGCTGAGAACTGGGAACCGCCGCCGGGGCCCGGCTCCTGCTGGGAGGGGGGAAGGAGCCCCTCGAGACAGCAGACTCGGAGCCAGAGAGGCCTGGACTGGAAACCTGACTCCCGGTGCAATCCTGACACATGAGCATGGCACTGTGTGTGTGCGTGAGTGTGTCTGTGCTGTGTGTGCATGTGAGTGTGTGCATGCATGTGGTGTGTATATGGTGTGTGTGTGCAAGCAAGTACGCGTATGTGCATGTGGTATGTGTGTATGTGGTGTGTGTGCATGAGTGTGTATGGGAGTGTGTGTGCATGACTGTATATGGTGTGTGAATATGCATGAGTGAGTGTGGTATTGTGGTGTGTGCATGTGTGTGCATGCATGTGCATGCACTTGTGTATGCTGTTTGTGGTGTGTGTCCGTGTGCATGAGTGTTATGGTGTGTGAATGTGCATGAATATGTATGTATGTAATATGTGTGGTGTGTGCATGAATGTGTATGTGGTATATGTGGTGTGTGTGTGTATGTAGTGTTTGCATGAGTGTGGATGTGCATGTGTATATAGTGTACGTGCATATATATGTGACATGTGTGCATATGAGCATGTGCATGTGTATGTGGTGTGCGTGCATATGTGATGTGTGTGCATATGAGTATGTGCATGCGTATGTGATGTGTGTGCATACGAGTGTGTTCATGTGCATGTGTAAATGCTCTGCATGCATGTGTATGTGACATGTGTGCATACAAGTGTGTGCATGTGTATGTGGTGGGCAGGCACACCTATGTGATGTGTGTATACGAGCATGTGGATGTGCGTATGGTGTGCGTGCATGTGTATGTGACATGTGTGCATATGAGTGTGTGCATGTACATGTGTATGTGGTGGGCGTGTACGCTTGTGATGTGTGTGCATACGAGCTGTGTGCATGTGGATGTGCGTATGGTGTGTGTGCATGTGTATGTGATATGTGCGCATACGAGTGTAGGCGTGTGCATGTGTATGTGGTGGGCGTGCGCGCATATGTGACGTGTGTGCATACGAGCACGGGCGTGTGCATGAATGCACATGCGTGTGTGAGACCCACAACCAGTCGGAGGGCCCGGGGGCGGCGCTGTGTGGCCCGAGGGCTCCCTGCGGGCAGCGGGCCAGGAGGCGGCGGGCACCCCTGGGACGTGCGGCGCTGCCCCGAGCACCCGCTGACACGGACGGCCACGTGCCCGAGCGGCTGCTGAGCGGAAGCGGGCGGGACGGGCGTGAGCTCAGGGCAGCAGGCAGCGGCGGTCCCGGGGCGGCGCCCGCACAGGTGAGCCCAGCCGGGGAGGGGCCGTGCCTGCAGGCGGAGGGCATGGGTGAGGGCAGGGGCCGTGGGGGCACAACGCGACGGGGACCCGAACTCTGCCCCCTGCGCCCGCCCCGGAGGTGCCGTGGGTCTGCTGAGCCAGGGCTCGCGGCGAGAGGGCACCAGCCAGCGGTGCCCAGCTCCTGGGTAACAGTAGTCCTGCCTGCCCGGCCCCACAGGCCGCACCTGGACAGCGGGCCCCTGGCTCTGGGGCCAACGTCGTGGGGCGGGGGCTTCACGCCTGCCTCCCGGGCGGGCCACGCTGGAATGGGGAGGGGACGCAGGGCAATGCCCAGAGCTCAGGAGCCACTCTCAGAGCGACAGGGGCAGCGCTGACGGCGAGGCTCCGCGACAGCAACACGCAGGACAGTCCTAGAAGACGGCAGGGCGGACACCTCACCGGCAGGGCAGCTGTCCGCGTGGGCCGCTCCGCCCCGCCTGCCCCCACTCAGCCCCTCGAGCCCGGGTCACGGATCTCCCCCCGAGGCCACGAACCCCGCGTGTCTCCTGGACGTGCGGGTCGGGGGAGACGAGGCCAGACCCCCACCCTGAGGGGCGCACAGGCCCAGAGGGGGAGGGAATGGGTGTCCGCCCCTCCCGGGGACAGCAGCCCTCCCTGCCGTGCTGCGCCGTTGAAGTCTCGCTAAATGACCGTCTTGCTTCTCACCGCTTGGGTGTCAGCCTCTCTACACGACGGCGGCCCTGCGTGGGGGTTTCACAGACGGGCTCTCGGCGTGGCCTCCAGCAGGAACGTCTAACGAAACAGCCCGAAGAGAGCCAGCTGCCACGGCGGGTGGGCGGCAGGGAGAGCTTGCGGAGTGGGCAGCCGGCCCCTCGGGGCCCCCACCCGCTGCGGCAGGCAGCTCGGCGGCCCTGCGACGTTCAACCTGCCCAGTCACTATTGTCCCACGGAAACGTCTCCATGTGTGTCACCTCCTGGAGGAACAGACCCCACACTAAACTGGGGGGTGTTGCAACCTCCTGCCACCTGCGAGGTGTTGGGGTCCGAGAGCCTGCAGGAGGTGGTGCCCGTGTCCCTGTGGCACCCGCGCCCCGTGGGCTGCTCTGCATGTGCCCGGGATGCACATTCCCCTGGCCTTAAGCACCCACGAGGCCACCGGGTCTGGGCGGGGACTCCCACATCTTTCCCTTTAAGCTGCTCTGGGGTTCAGGTCTCCTGCGGTCCTTTAACTCCCAGATCAGGACACCGCAGGCCACCATCACGCTGCCTACAGGTGCGCTCATGGCCTCGGAGGGAGGGACACGGCCAGGCTGTGGGGCCGAGACCCCGACATCAACCCCCCGCTCACTGGCTCATGGAGAGGGAGGGGTGTGATCTGGAAGGAGAGGCACCCCAGAGCCAGAGGGGGGGGGTCTCAGTGGTTCATGGAGAACTTCAGTCTTTAAAGCCTCGACGGCTGTTCTTGCATACACCTGCTGGACCCCAGCCTCTCGGGCATTACCCTCAGGATAGTGTCCCACTCACAAGAGCCGTCCCCTTTACCTGGACCTGAGTATGACAGACATTCGGGTCCTTCATCCCATTTTCCACTATTTCTCCACCTGCGCCCCCTTCCAGAGATTCCGACACCAGGGCCCTGGGATGGCACAGCTGCCAGCAACAGCCCCTCCTCCCCACCGCCTTTCGTCAAACACTCTTGGGCACGTCTCATGTGTGGACCCGAGAAGAATTTCGTTGAATTAAAAATTATATTAAATATTTGAATTAATTGAGGGAAATAAATGTCATGGTCGCAATTAGGAGTAATTCCAAACAGCCTCGCAATAAACGGAGCTCCTCATTCAAAGACATTTTCTGCTGGATTCCGCAGCTAAGAAAGGTCCCCCGCCCTTCTCATAGTGTTTATGAGCTATTATATATATTTTTTTGCTTTATGGCATCTTTGGGTTTCATTACATGATCTAATGGCTTATCGCTAGCGTGCATGAAGGGGTTTTTTAAAAATATCTTCAATTAGTGACTGGCCTCCGTTCTAAACTGTCTCATTAGTTGCAATGGCTTTTTTTTTTTTTAAGATTTTATTTATTGATTCATGAGAGACACACAGAGAGAGAGAGAGGCAGAAGCAGAGACACAGGCAGAGGGAGAAGCAGGCCCCATGCAGGGAGCCCGATGCAGGACTCGATCCCGGGACCTGAGCCAAAGACAGGGGCTCAACCACTGAACTACCCAGTTGTAATGGCTTTGAATGAATTTTCTTTTTTTGGAGGGTGGGGCGGGGGAGATGAGGTAAAAGGTAAGATTCCTGGAAGATAATACTGTTTATTGTTCTGCTCTCCAGTAGACCTCACCTCAATTCCTTTTTCCCGTTTTACGGAATCGTTTAAAAAGTTCAAGGCAACGTCCTGGCGCAGTATGTTGGTGAGAAAAGCCTTGACTTTGACATAAACGACGACTCCAATGCCACGTCAGCTTCTGAGATTAACACTCCATGACGGGGAGGAAGCATCTTCTCCCTCCAGCTTATGAAAATTTTAAATACACGAAAGAGGGTTTGATACCAGAAATACGCTGAATCTCCTCAGAGGCATTTTTAGTATTTACTGAGATAGATTTTTCTTTTTTTCTTTTTTTTCTTTTTTTTTGACCGTAGATGAGCCGAACTGCAAAACCGAGATGAAGCTTACGAACAATTTCTATGCTTTGGACACATCTAGCCCGAGTGTGTCAACCCCCCAGGGAAGTACCTGAACGTTCAACTGGCCCCACAGTCCATCAGTAAAACCTCCACGTCACGTGCCTTATTCTTTTGATACATTACAGAATTTATTTTTCTTATTCTTCATCTAGAATTTGATCTAAGTTCCTAATGGGATGGGTCTGCTTGCTTTGTGTGTGTGTGTGTGTGTTTTGTTTTTTTGAACATTTGACAGGTTTAGGTATCACGCTATGACAAAGGCCCTGCGAGGTGTTCCTCTTCTGAACTCATTTCTGCATGTTGGGGGCTGTCCCCAGGGCAGGGGGGCTTTCCTGGTCCCCAGGGGGAGCTGACACCCCAGGGGCTCCTCACCATGGCCTGAGTGATCTCTGACAGAAGAACACAGTCATCCAGAAAAACCACACTGCAGGCCGACGCCACTTAGAGACGCACTTCACCAAACGTTGGATAGTCCTTCCCCTCTAGGCGTTTGCTTTTCCCGATTTTGAAACTCTTAGGAGTCTGAAAGTCATGAGCCACGGAAAGCCCCCGTCTCGTTCCCTCTGGGAGGGCCAGCGGCCGCTGCCTGTCCCCGGGGCCTGGGTCACCCTCAGGCTCGCAGCCTCGGGGCCGGGATGGAGCCAGCTCGGCTCAGCAGGCCAGGGACGCGGTCCAGCCAGGGCCTCAGGCCCACAGGCGGTGCTGGGTCAGTGGGTGAGGACCTGAGCCCTGCCCTGCGGGCCGCAGGGGCCGCCCCAACCCTCCAGCCCTGCCAGAGGGGGGAGCCCCGCGAGAAACCAGTTTTTTTGTCTTTTATTTATTTTTTTCTCGATTGCATCAGGATCTTCTGAAGTCAACTTTCACTCGGGCCTGAGCTTCGCTATTCCAGAGGTCTGTGCCAAGGATCCGTGAGGTAGCCTTCCCATCTGTTTATTTATGTTTGGGTGCTTGGGGACAGGGGAGAAATGCACAGAGACCCCTGACCCCCAGCAGCTCGGCCCACATCATGGGAAGCTGTCCGGCCTGATTTATAGCACGCCCGTGACCCTGGTCAGGGAGCTGAAGTTCACAGCATTTTCTTGGCTCCCATCTATCCCTAAATGTCCAGCTCAGTGGAAGCCAATCCCTATTTCAAGGTGATGTGCAACTCTGCAGTTTCCTAACACGCAGCCAATGCCAGCCACGTGAAAAATAAAGCATCAGGGGTGAGGATGAACCCTGTGTTAGAATGCTTGGCTGCTATCACATATGCTTAATCTTTCTCTTTTTCCTCTTCTCTTCTCTTCTTAGATCTTTGAGCTAAATTCATTTCCCCCCACGGAGGAAGCTTCTGGAAGAACGGCAAGAAGCCTGTCCCAGTGGGTCACACCGAAGTGGCCTTTTCGTTCTTGGCAAGGACCTGCAGCTGGGCCTTCCCTCTCATCTGTCATTAGGTCTCCTTGACCGGCCAAGTGTCCACCGTGTCCCCCTCCACAGTCTGTCCGCTGTGGCCTGAGACAGACGGCCTCCAGATGTCCCCTCTTTCCAGCCAGGGTTTGCTTACTTAGGTCAAAGCATTTGGAGAGGCGGGAAAGCCGCTGAGCGTATTCCATAGTCTCTGCATTGTTTCCTGAGTCTTGTGGGTAGCAAGGGAAAGGAAATCCTGAGCCGTCCTTCCAAGCGCTCCAACCAGCTTCTTCCTCGATGGACTTGATTTATTTTTGTTCCTTCGTGCGTTCTACATGAAGTCACGGACAGAGCGTAGTCCACTGCAGGTGCCCCGTGGAGGGCGGGGCGGGGAGCTCCAGTGCGGTAGAGAGAGAGAGAATGGAACCCAGAATGCCCCTCGTGTAGCCTCACTTGCACCTGGGGAGCTCGCAGGAGCCGGGGGTGGGGGGGCTGGGCAGGCCCCCCTACCTGAATCACAGCTGCCGCCCACAAGATGCTCACCTCCATCTCTTGGGGAGAGATGCCTCTGCTCCAGAACAGGAGGAAAGGGCTAAGATTTATGTCTTTAGAAAAATACCTGTTGGCAGCTGGAGGTGGGGGTGGGGTGGGGGGAAGGGAACCAGCATCCGAGGGAGAAAGTCAGTGGGCTGCTGTCCAAAGAGGACACAAATCATCACGAAACCTGAGCGACTTGTCGTAGGAGCGCAGGGGCATTGGAGCATCTCATCTGCCCGAATCCTTACATGTTCCCCCAATTCTTTTGCAAAAGAAAGACATGAAATAGCTGTGTCGGACATTATAAGCTCCAGGAACGTGGGAAGGAAGAAAAACACTTTATGTGTGATTAAGATAACCGCAGCAGGCAAGTCAAGGTTTTTTAAGCAAATTTGGTTTCCACTTTCTGGATTTAGTCACACACTAAGCTTCTGGGCAGTTGGGTTCCCCAACTGAGGGAATCGGGGAACTCCCAACTTAACAGAACACCCCCTTGACAGAGGATGGCTGCCAACCCCCCGAGTGGCCACCGTGGTCTGCGATTCCCCCGGGCCCTCGTTATTTGGGAAGATGGTCCCCACCTACCAGCATCCTGCCTTGGGCCCCGGCTCCCCATCCTCTGTGCCTGGTGTCGTCCAGACAGGCCACTAACGTCTCCAGGACACGGCCCGTGTGTCAGCAAGGTGTTAGACCTGCAAGTGAATCTTTTTTTTTTTTTTTTCTTGAGGAAATATGGATCGGTAAACTTAGAGCGAGTTACAGATACGGTTTTGAGCCGATGCATAACAGTCCCCGGCCCAGGATGGGTTGGGGGGTCAGGGACAGTAGACAAAGAGATGAATCACAGGCTTCCAGCTTCTCTTGAGCAAGACCTGAACAAACACATTTTATTATTTTGTTTTTGGAGCTGAGATGTTCCAGAACATTCCTTTACAGGCTCACTTATCAAGTCTTTCCAGACAATGTGACTTTTGGTCAAGTTTTGCTTCTGTCCTCCCCTGGCAGGGTGGTTCAGCAGGACACTGAGTTGTGCTTAGGAATGTGCACATAGGGACGCCCAGCCGTCTGTAGAGTGCCTGTCTCCTTCACACCCACCAGGCGCCCCAGCCACCCCGACCCCATGCACACCCTTGCAGGGCAGGGTCCTCACTGCTCTCGGTCCTGCTCAAGAGAAGCCCAGCCCCAGTCGCCCACCATTCCCATGCCCGCTCCCCGCCTCACCTTCCCTCAGCACCTGTGCCTGCTGACCTGCGGTGTGTGTCTGGTCTGCTGTCCCCACCCTGCCAGGGGGAGCTCGTGACCCAGGGACCATCCTTCTCCTCACCCAGTCACAGCCTGTGACGTGGAGCCCAGCACAAAGCAAGCACATGACAACTACTAGCTGCATGACTGAGCAAATCCACCTCAGCGCCATGCCTTCCCCTGGCCTTCCCCGTGGTGTCCAGGAGACGAATCCTTCTCTTCGTTGTTTGCAAACCACCATTAGCCAACACTGACCTGCAGTATCTTAACTGGTTGCTTACCTACCTGTCTCCCTGGCTGGACGGCAAATCCTCCATAGGACAATGCAAATAACCCCACCTCTATGTCTCCAGCACCAAGCATGAAGACTGCAAACAGTCAGTGCTCAATAAATGTGTGTACTGCACAAAAGAAACACGCAGAAGGAATAACTCCGTCTCGTGCTACCAGTGATTCTGAACTCCCCACCTGCACTGAGCGTGTGTGCCTCTGGTGGTATGTCCACAACCTTTAGATTTTCCACCTGCAAAAGGGGGAAACACTGGTCACTTGTCCACCGAGCTGCCCAGGTGCATAAGGCTCAATGGGCATCTGCTGGGTGTGACATGCCCCCGTCCCTGGCGAGGCCTGCCTCTCTCCCATGCATGTGCTTTTTCATAATTCACAGTTTCTAGAGCATCTGGAAGCTTTATTTTGCATGACCTTGAAGACACACATCTAGTCAAATTAACAGGCATGTAATCCAACTCGTAGAAAAGAAAAGACTATCACCCTCCCCTCCCCAGACTGGCCGAGAAATTACTACATCTAAATACAGACAAATGAAAAGACACACAGGTGCTCTGATTTTTTTTTTTTTTTTTTTTTTTGGTGCTCTGAGAGTTTGGACTCAACCTCCTCTTTGAAATTTGTGAGAATCACTTCCACTTGGGAGGAGATGCTGGAAGCCCTGACGCACCAGCCTGTGCTCCTGAGACCCCTCCTCGGGCCTGTCAAGCCCCCCAGGGTTGGCCAGCTTGTTCAGGGAGTGGGGGCAGAGAGGACCTGTGGTGGGAACGCCCAGTCCAAGAGCCACTCCTCTTCCTGGTGCTATGGTAAGAAACACTTCCTCGGGATCCCTGGGTGGCGCAGCGGTTTGGCACCTGCCTTTGGCCCAGGGCACGATCCTGGAGACCCAGGATCGAGTCCCACGTCGGGCTCCCGGTGCATGGAGTCTGCTTCTCCCTCTGCCTATGTCTCTGCCTCTCTCTCTCTCTGTGACTATCATAAAGACAGAAAAAAAAAAAGAAACACCTCCTCAACGTTTTGTTTTAATCGTAATAAAAAACACATGTGCACCATGATTTGCAAGCGCCAAAACCCGGAAGCCACCGAAGTGTCCGATGATAAATGGATGAAGAAAGAAATGTGGCGTGTATACACAATGGAGTATTACTCAGCCATAAAAAGAAGGAAATCCTGCCATTCCTGATGACAGGGATGAGTTTTGGGGCCACTAAATGAAATAAGTCAGAAAGAGAAAGGTGCAAATAGCATAATCTCACTTCTTTGTGGAATCTAAAAATAAAATAAAATAAAATAAACACCTCACAGGTACCCAGAGCTGATCGGTGGTTGGGGAAGGGGATACGCAAAAGGGGCAAAGGAAGTCCAAGGTACAAACTCCCAATTACGTGACACTCAAGTCCTGCGGATGTAGTGCCCGGCGTGGTGACTGCGGTTAAGAACACCGCGTGTCTGACACTTGCTAAGAGATAAGATCTTAAAAGCTTTCATCACAAGAAGAAAAAGCTTTGTAACTATTACGGCGAGTGAGGTTGGCTAGATTTCCCGTGGCGACCATTTCCAAATATGCGCAAATATCAAAGCTTTGTGTTGTGCACCCAAGACTGTCACGATGTTCTACGTCAACTACATCTCAGCAGAAAAGGAGAAAAGACCTACCTCCGAAAGGTGCAAAAGTCAAAGGAGATGATGTATGTAAGGTACCTGGACTGAAAAAAAAAAACGTATATTCCTACCTTAAAAAAACACAGCGTAACAATTACCATCTTTATTAGCTTTTTAAAAAGATGTTGTTTATTCATGTGAGGAGAGAGCGAGCGAGCACATAAGCCAGGGAGGGGCAGAAGGCAGGGGAGAAGCAGACGCCCCGCTGAGCAGGGAGCCCGATGCGGGGCTCGATCCCAGATCCCCGAGATCACGACCTGGGCTGAAGGCAGATGCTCAACCCCCTGAGCCGCCAGGCGCCCCCAACTTCATCATCTGTAAGTGTTCAGTTCAATGGTGTTGAGAACGTCCATGCTGCCGCTCAACCAATCTCCAGGACTTTTTCGTCTTGCAAAACTGACCCCCGTGCCCCGTAAACATCGCCCATCTCCCTCCTCTGCAGCTCCTGTCTCCGTGACTCTGCTTCCTCCAGGGACCTCACGTAAGTGAACCGTGCAGTGTCTGTCTTGCTGTGACCGGCTTGTCTCACCAGGCATCATGTCCTCCAGGTCCACCCCTGTCGTGGCAGGTGCCAGAGGCCCCTCCCTCTACGCACTCTGTTGTACGGGGCGCACTACGTTTTGTTGCTACGTGGCCCTCAGCGGGCGGGGAGGCTGCTTCCACCTACGAACACGGGCGTGCAGATTCCCTTGAGAGACCCCGCTTTCGATCCCCTGGGCACACACCTGGGATGGCCGGATCCTAGGGTGATCCCACCTTGAACTTCTTGCAAAACCTCAGCGGCTTCCACGGCAGCTGCACCATTTCGCACCCCGACGGCGGCTTCTCCACGGCCCCGCCGGCACCTCACCTGTCTGTTCCGCGGCAGGAGCTGCCCCGACGGTGTGCACGGAGAGCTCACTGTGGCTTTATTTGCATTTCTCTTACGACGAGTGATGGTGAGCGGCTCTTCGTGCCCGTTCGTACATCGTCTCTGGAGAAGCGTCCATCCGACGCTTTGCCCTTTATAAAAATCAGATCATCCGGGGTTCGTTGTCGTCACGTTGCAGACATTCTTTGCACGTTCAGGATGTCAGCTCCTTCCTTCTCAGATACAGAATTTGCGAATATTTCTCCCATCCTGTAGACGGCCTTCTTCACTGTGCCTGAAGTTCGACAGAGTCCCGTCTGTCTATCTTTGCTGTTGCTGCCTGCCTTCTGAAGACTTCCCCAGAGAGCCCGGAGAGCTCTTTCTGAAAGTATAAAATTCCGTCCCAGTGGTGGTAAACAAGCTGCAGCAGTAGCCGGTGCCAGGGCTTCTTGTGAAATCGCTTCTTGAAAAGTGCTCCTCACCGCACTTGACGTGATTCCCCACCCCGGGGCAAACAATCCACGTCGCTCACTTTTCAAGTGAGTTTGGTACACATCGCTCTCTTCCTGCGGGTTCCCCCCGGCCACGCCCTTTGCAGGAAAGGGCTGGAACTGCCAGGCTGCACCCTGCTCTCCCCCTCTAACCTGATCGGACAGCTCGTCCATCACCGCCTCGTCCCACGGCACGCCCTGGGTCACTGCGTCGGTCCCTGCCGCCACCACCGCTCCCAGCGGGCAGGACCCCTGCGCAGATGCGCAGAGCATTCAGCTGTGGCCGGGCCGAGCCCTCGCATTTGTTTCTTCCCTACCACCCCACACGTCTCCAAGCCAACCGGAACCTGGCAAATATCAGACACCCCTGAGAGCACAGGAGGGGGACCATCCTCTCTTCAAGATCACAGGACCCTGAAGACGGGGAAAGAGACACCACCATAGGGTCAGAGGTCATAAATTCAATCCCGACCCAGCCAAGGGCCAGCACATGAACCAGGCCTGATGGGTGATGACCCCTTTGAGACCCACACCCAGGTGTAGAAAATGCCATGAATAACCCCCGTCCCAGTCACTGGGCCATCCCGGACCCCTACTGTGCAGGCCCCTGCCCTGGGCCTGGCACGCGGGGCTTCCCCAGTACTTGTGGAGCCGTTAGGACATGGCCCGTCCACACTGTGCAGATCACCACACTGAGCCCGGCTAGCCGTATCAGCGTGAGTCGGCCACATCGGACAGGGTGGGGCCCTGGTATCACCAGAGAGTCACCAGCTTGGAACAGGTGGTCCCGCTGGCTGCGGCCAGGGCTGCCACGGAGGGGCGGCGAGGGGACCTGCGGTCCAGCTGAGTGGGAGTGTCACACAGCGACACGGTGGGGGCTGGGCACAGAGGCCTCCGCACCTCTCCCCAGAGCCGGAGCCCACAGCCACCAGTTGCTTCTGGCTCAGCTGCAGAATCACGGGAAGCATGGTGTGCATCAGGGGAGAGGCGGCCCCGGGCAGATGGCAAGGCTGAGGCTCAGGTCGACCCAGAGAGGGCCCGGGGCCACAGAGCTTCATCTGAAACAGCTGTCCCAGGGACGTCCGAGGGCCCCTAGTCCTCTGAGAGCTGCGGGCAGGTGCACCCGGGGCGCCCCAGGGGTGTGGGCTCAGGTGGGAGGGACGCGCCCAGGTGTGTCTCCACCTCCCGGTGCAGCGCTCTTGGAGCTCCAGTATCTCCATCCCTCCATCCAATCACCTGGGGGGCTTGCCCCCTGTGGACGGGACAGCCTCCCGCCGGCCTCGCGCCCCCACCCTGCCGCCCAGCTGTGTGAGCCCCCACCCCATGCTTCCCCACTGGTCCTCCTCCTTTGGGGTTGCACCCAGGGACCCCGGGAGGCCCCTCCCAGCCCCTCCAGCAGCCTCATTCTGGTGAGGACCGCCTCACACGTCTCTGCGTCTGGTTTTCAGGCACTTCGTCTGTAACACAGGACCACGTGGCGCCCACAGTGGGCAGCGAGCCTGTGCACGGGGCTCCGTCACCCCTCGCCGCTCTCAGCATCTGGGGGTATTTGCCAGCAGCTCACTCGGTGCCAGCCCCATGCACCCGGCACCTGATGGGCAGACCAGGAGACCATGCTGTGTTCCATTTTACTGAAAGGTACCCAGGCATGACTCTCCCATCAGGGCCCGTGCACCCCCGGAGCTGTGCCCCCAGCCCTGAAGAGACACGGGCACTTCACTGCAGAGCGTGTGTGTGTGTGTGTGTGTGTGTGTGTGTGTGTTCAGGCCACAGGAGTAACATCAATACAATATTTCACTCCCCAAATCACAGTGGCCCACACCCCAGATCCGCGTGTACCTCTTTCCCCACCACCTCCCCCCCAACTGCTGTGGAAGTTCATATTCTCTCTCTCCCCCCTTCTGCACACAGCGATTTAGGGGATGTGGCCCCTCCAGCTCCAGAGCTCCCGTCTGCAAACGGCCCCAGCTCACAGAATGGAAGAGGCCCTTAGAAGACGAGGCTCACTCTGCTCTCAGCTGCAAACCCAACACCCCCACACTGCCAGGAGTGTTCTCCTCAGAAGGCAGCCAGGGAATTATAAATCACAAATACTTTTTCCTGTCACAGAGAAAATGTGGTTTCGTAGCACAGACACAGCGTATCCCCCCCCAACAACTCTTGCATTTGTGCATCCTGCAAACACGTCCTGTGTACGGACCAGGTGCCTGGCCGTGGACAGGACCGGGCAGGCGTACACACAACCCAGATGTGGTCCCCAGGCCACTCACAGGGAGACGGGAAGGCGGATGTGTCTGGGGACACTGACAGCAACAGTATCAGGCCTTGGGGAGCTCAGGGGTCACACGAAACACCGCAGGAGGACCACCACAGGCCCCCGAGGAGGAGATGCTGGGCTAGGGTACTGGAGGGAGGAACGGAGGTGGGGGCATGCTGGCGGGGGGGGGGGTGCAGGTGCCGAGAAGCGATGTTCAGGGAGGCAGGCACTTGATCACTCATTCACTCTTCCCCCTCTTGCAGAGCCCCTGCTCCCTGGCAGCCCCTGCTGCAGTGCTGGGCACGGTCAGCAAGGGAAAGGCCCCTTCTCCACCCTGCAGAGCTCATCTGGGGGCGCTCAGAGGGGCAGCTCAGCTAGAAGAGCAAGCAGGGCCCTCAGCCACTGAGGACCTGGGGCAGCACCATGGCGGAGTTGGCACAAAAAAAAAAAAAAACGTATTCAAGAGGCCCGGAGATGTGAGACACTGCATAGGGCACATTACACACATTATTCCACTAACAGCTTACGTGATTAGATCCCACTGGTGACCTGGAAAGGTGCCTTGGCTGATAGTGTAATAATGGCCTGAAGAGCAGTGAGATGCCCATTAGAAAAACCCAAACCCGGAACGCCGACAACTCTTAGGGCTGGCAGGCTGTGGGGACAACAGGAACTGCTCGGAAGGCACATGGGGGCCGCTTGGAACGTCAGCGTGACATTTCTTACAAAACCGAACACTCTGACCGCACGCTCCAGCAGCAGTACTCTTTGGGATTTGCCCAGAGGAGCTGGAAACTCACATCCACACAAAAACCTAAATGCAGATGCTTACAACAGCTTTATTCATAATTGGCCAAAACTCGGAAGCAACCGAGATGCCCTTCAGTCGGTGGATGGATAGACCGTGGTCCATCCAGACGTTGCCACATCACTCGGCACTGGAAGGAAATGAGCTCCTGAGCCATGAAAAGACAGGAAGGATCTTTCAATGTGTATCACTAAGTGAAAGAAACCAAGGTGAAAAGCCTACATACTGTATGAGTCCAACTATAGGACCTTCTAGAAAAGGCAAAACCATAGAGACAGTAAAAAGATGAGTGGTCACCATGGGTCAGGGGGTGACGGGAGAAAGGGATGAACAGGTGGCACCTGGAGGATTCCTAGGGCGGTGATAATACTCTGTATGATACCATAGTAATGGATACACGTCCTTATAGGTTGGTCCAAACCCACAGAGTGCACAACACCGGGAGGGAGCCCTCATGTGCACCCCGGATTTTGGGTGATGATGCTGTGCCTGTGTGGGGTCATCGGCCGGAACACATGTACCATCTGGTGGGGGATGCTGACAACAGAGGAGGCTGCGCATGTGTGGAGGTGGGGGGACGCAGGAAATCTCCCTCCTTTCCCTCAATTTTGCTGTGAAGGAGATTATACTGATCTGGAAAAGAAACAAGTCATAATAATATTAAAAAATGCAATAAATCAGGTAAATAAAAAATTTTTTTAAAGAATGACCTGGAGAGAGGAAACTGCAGGTCCTGACGGTCCAGGAAGAAGGGCCCCTGTGTCCCTTGCTGGCACCGCCGGGAGGGATGGGTACCGTCCCATCGTTGGGAATCACATGATCACACGCTGCCCGTTGGACAGACCGTGGAGGGTGTTCCCTGCGGACCAAGACCACCAAACCTGCTCATTTATTCACACCACCCATTTATAAAGGTAGCGAGGCTCCTTGGATTAGAAGGAGTGTGTTTCTAATATAACAGCAGGAAAACAAGCCCCCAACCAGCATAACCCGAGGTTCATCTTGTTCCCTGGGCCCCGTCAATTCCAAGGCTTAATCTGTGGGCACTAAGAGCCAATGGATGCCCAGGAGGGGAGAGGGGAGGGGCGATCTGCCCATTTCTGGACCCGGGGACTCCTGTGTCTGGGCTGAACAGTGCTCGGCCTGCCTCGCTGAATCCTGATACCAGATTGCACAGGTGCGTGGGGCAGCCGGGGAGGCAAGGTCAGCCTCCAGCTGGCAGTGCACAGGCTGCCCACCCACAGGCAGGGGCCGAGGGCGTAGGAAATGCCACTTATGCTCAGCCAGGGTCCAGGCACAGGCCTCTCCCTCTCTCTCCAAGAACTGCCACCACCTCGTCTGAACCTGACACGTCCAGGGGAACGGCACGTTCCGAGAACAGGAGCTGGGCCGTATTTGACGGCAAAGGGGAATCTCCCTTTCTAGACCATCTGCTGAAGGCGCAGACTGCCTGGGTTCAAGTCCTGCCTCTGCCCACTGCTAACTGGACGCCCTTAGCTGACCCCCTGGGTCCCTGCATTTTCCCATCTGGGGAATGGGCATAAGCGTACCAACCTCACTGAGCTGTTTCCAGGATCGAAATAACCCTACTGGCCCAGGGCTGTGGTCCCTCAGTGACCCAGGCGTGCCAGAGTCTCAGCTGTCAGCCCTCAGCATCTTTGCCCCCGGGCAGAGCGGCTCTGTCTCAGTCTCTCTACCCCGGATACTGGTTGGGAGCAGGAGAGGAGGAGGCTCCTCAGACCACTCTGAAGCCAGGTCTGCTTGGGGGGAGGCCACCGAGGCCTCACTGAGTCACTGCTGAATCCTGCTGTCACCCCAGCTGCACCCTGTGGGCTTTCCAGAGCCCCCAGCCTCCCCATGCATCTGAGGCCAGGCCCTGACATATGCCTGGAGCCCTGGACCTCGCAGAGGGTCCCAAAGGAGGGGAACCCCAAGGGCCGCCTTCCCGGTGCACAGGAGCTCAGGGAAGGATAGCGGCCTGCAGGCACGAGCGGCGTGGAGGGTGAGCTGACCTCAGGCCCCGGTGGCCCCGGGCCCAGCACCCCACAGAGCATCCGGGGCTCACTCACCTCCCCCCACCCCCCGGGTCCCTCTGGGCCCACAGTGCCCATGCGGGCACTGGCCTCTGCTCTGCTGGCACCGCGTCTTGGTCCCAAGGGCCTGCGCTCCCTCCGCCTGGGGCCGCCCTCGGGAGCCGGGGGCCACCTTCTGCCCCGCACCCCGGCCTCCCATTCAAGCCTTCCTGCTGTTGATGTGCGCGGCCAGAAGACAAAAAGCCATCCGTGTGAGTCACCCGCTCTGCTCCGCAGTCGGCGCTGATTCATGCAGGAGGCCCACGGCGGGGCTCACCCGGCCGTTAACCTCTTGGTTTCTTTATGTCTTGACAGCAAAAGGTATCTGTGGTTTGGGGCTGGGGATTAAAGCGCAGCTGGCTCCGCGCGGGACGGGCGGTCGCGGGCAGGGGTAGCCGCGAGCACGCGTGCCCGGGGCTCCTGCTCCCCACACCCCGCGCTCGCCGTGGAAACTCACAAACACTTCGGTCAGCCTTCTGAAAAGGATTTGATCATCTGGCAAGGGTGGTCCCAGATTTTGCCAGAAGTATGCATCAAATGCAGCCCAGGGGTGAAAGAAGGCAGGCCCAGTGCAAATTAGATTAGGGCTGAGAATCTGAAAGGAAATGTGAGCCTGAGGCTCCGCCTGGGGACACGGGTGGCCGTGGGGCCCCCGGGAGGGCGCAGGTGGGACGCAGGCACCGGAGGAGGCTGGAAGCAAGCGGGCCGGGCTCTGGAGGACCTGGCCTGCAGCGATGGCGGCGAACCCACTCCCCTGCCCGCCCCCCGCAACCCCCCCTCGGCACGCCCATCCGCCCCTCCGGGCCCAGCACTCCCGGTCATCGCACAAGGCCAGGAGCTTGGGATGACTGATTCTAGCTTCTCGGTCCAATCATCAGTGAATCCCAACGGCCTCCAAGAGGTGAGGAGCGGTTCCTCCCTCCTCCTCCTCCTGCTCCTCCTCCTCCTCCTCCTCCCAGTTCGGGTTAGGAGGACAGTTACTAAACTCATCGTATTTTCTCCACTCACTTAATCCAGAAATCTGGGAGTGCTTTATCATTAAGGACATTTATCCCCAAATAGAGAGAGAAGAGTTCACAAACCAAAGACGAGGGGAACACAGAAAGCCCACGGAGGGTGGGGGCCACGCGGGGACAAGGATGAGGACGCGCTAATTCCTGGAATTGCAGGAAGGCGTAGGCAGCCCGGTCGCCCAAAGCCAGGGAGCCAGGCTGGGCCCTGTTGATACATTCTGGAAAAATGTATGAAATTAAAGTAACAGGTCGGGGTCTTGAGCCATACAGTGCCGGGAGGTGCAAGAATAGGTTTTTAAAGGACCCCCCTCTTTTTTTTAAAGATTTTATTTATTTATTCATGAGAGACACACAGAGAGAGGCAGAGACACAGGCAGAGGGAGAAGCAGGCTCCCTGATGCGGGACTCGATCCCAGGACCCCGGGGTCACGCCCCAAGTCCAACGCAGATGCTCAACCGCTGAGCCACGCAGGCCTCTAAGGCCCCTTTCTCATATGACCTCGGGCAGAACCAAAGCTGTAATAGTGAAAGGGAGGTCGGGCCAGGGGAGCAGGCTGTCCTGCAGGAGCGGAGCTTCACGGAGGGGACGTGGGGAGGGCGCGCAGAGTCCCGACCAGCGACCGGTGGGTGTGCACCCTCCCCTCTATCTTTAAAAAGCGCTGTTTTCTCAAACTGCAAACGCAAGACAGGGCATTTGCAGAACATTTGGAAAATAAAGAAACACAAGAAGAAGAAGGAAAAGGAGATTCTTTGACTCACATCTTGGTCCAGAGGTTTCCGCTCTCATGCTAAACGCACGTGCAAGCCCACTAGGAATGTTCAACCCTGGGGACTTATGATCCTTAAGATCCCTCATGGGGCCGTTTCCCTCAATGATCAAATATGTGTTTCGGCACAAAATCTGCTGACTGTATAGTGCTCCAGTCTATGGACGGACCACAGTTTATTCTCAACCAACCCCCCAGGACATTTGAAGCGTGTCGCTAATATTAGCAAAGCCGATAGGAATCTCGTCGTTGCTGGCCAGACCCACCGTTATTCACCCAGGATAGTGACTGCAAGTGCAATTCCTGGCTCATACAGGATTTCCCATGTTCCAACCTTTCCTTATCTATTGTCAAAGTCTCCTTGTAAAGATTTTACAATTCATCTTCGCAGGTCAAAGACAAGGGGGCCCCGTTCCTCACACCTGCCTCAATGCTCAGGATTATCATTACCTTTTCTTCCAATTTCTTTAAAAAAAAAAAAAAAAGTATCCACCTGTTTGTTTTTAATTTCTTGGGTTGCTGTTGAAGTTGAACACCTTTCCTAGGTATATTGGGCAACTGAATTTCTTCTCCTGTGAATTCATATTTCCACCCTTTTTTTTTCCTACTGGGTGATTATTTTGTTTTCCTTCGGATTTTTAAGAGCTTTGGTGTAGTAGGAATATTGACTCACTGCACAACACATTGTGAATGCTTCCTTCCTGGCTCGTTTCAAAGTTCTGGTTATCATAGTTTTTTGGTATACAAGAGTTTCAAATTTTAATTTAATCAGAGATTTTTTTTTCCTTCCTAATTTATGCTTACTCTACTTTGAAAGATCAGGAATGAGAGGCTGTGAAGGGTTCCCATCAGCAAATGTCACTTAAGTTCCCTGAACGTTCACTGATGGGTTCTATGGAACAGTGACCCGGGTGTCCCTGCTGCCCTCCATCTGGGGGGCCACACGTCATAGGTGATTGATGCTCCACCGAACCATGAGGCTTGGATGGGGTAAAATGGATGCATGCCCAGGGATTCACCAGGAAGCCTGATTTTCTGTCAGCTTTGTCAGCAGATGTGCTAAGGGAGAGGCTGAGGTCATTGTGATACTAAGGCCTAAACTGCTCAGGGGATAGTAAGAAGGATAGGGGACAGGGTGGGAGGGAGCACCCTGTGTGTTGTGCACCCAAAGGTGCCAACCCTAGTTCATGTCACCAGGATGGTATTTGTGAAAACCAACTGCACAATCAAGGGATGGACGTCCCCCCCCTTGTACCCCGTCTTGACTGGAGTGCTGGCCCCAATGTCCCACGGCCTACAGCGCCCAGGTGGGCACACCTATGCCTCCTCTTCGGTCACTATGAAGCAGAAGTGACGAGAGAGAAGAGCAGAGTGCCATGCTGTCAATGTGAGCACCACACTAATATATCAAAGCGTGTCCACTCTGCAGCTGAGTGTCGACAGATGGGATCCCCGAGACAGGATGCACCTGGCTGGTGGAGGTGACTCCGGCTCCTGTGAGGCCAGGAGCATAACGAGGGGAGTAGACAAGCAGATCCCACCCTGCTGTCTCTCCGTGGAGTCCTCTGTGTCAGGGTTTGGGGGATCTCTGTCTCCCTCCATCCCGAAGGTTTTCCCTCCGGGGGGGCCAGAGGGCCAGGAATGGAGACACAACAGCATCCTGTGCTTTGGGCAACCTGACTCTCCTGGTTAAGACTCCTCGGGGTCTGCTCCCAGTTCTGAGCCCATGTGCCTGGATTCTCAAGACACACGCAATCCACGAGCCCAACACGATCTCTGGGGTTCCTGTGAGTGTCTCAAAATGCTGATTGTGGTAGTGTTTAAAAAAGAAACAGAACTGGATCGTGGCTGAGGACCCCTCAGAGGAGAGCCCCTCCGCTGCCCCTCGCTCCTGTGTGGGTCCCCGGGGTCCCACAGGGGGCTCAGGAGGCATATAAGGGTTAAGCGATCAGGGGAGGAAGAAGAGAAAAAAAAGTAAAGAGAAAACCGCCCAATTGGCCCGGACTGATTTCATGCCAGGGTCCGGCCTGTACCCCATCTCTGGCACGGCACTCAGCGTGTCACTCAAAAGCACACTCACTGCGCTGTGCTCCGTCCCCAGCCCTGGGTTAAGTGATACCAGAGAAAAAGAGGGGTCCGCTGAGAGGAGCAGCCCCGAGCCAGAGGCCCCACGTTTCAGGAGCCATCAAGTCAGCATCAGTGTCTTGACGTTTCCTCTGAGCCTCAAAGGGTCCGATCCGCAGACAGGCTCCAGGGAGCTCATGGGCCACTCTCGCCACAGATGGGGAAACGCCCCCTCTCTGGGCCGCTGGGTGGACCGCAGACCACGCAGAACCCGGGCCCCCCACCCCTGGCCCATCGCCCCGGAGCACGTGAGAGCTCAGTCCACGTGGAGGGGCTTCTGGAGGAATCATCCACATGCCGCTAAAATCGGAGCGTGGGGATAAATGGCAGGGGGGGATCAGAGTGCTTTTTCGGGGGGGGTCCCCATTAGGAAACAGATTACGAAAGAGAAAGAGAAACATTTCCAGGCAGGGCCGCCCCAAGGCGGAGAATCATCTGATAAACACAGAGTCACGTGGCGAACGCGGGCAGCGCCTCTGGAAAGCGGAGAGAAGCGGGGGGTTTAGCCCACGTCCACCCCCACGTCCTACTGGGCAGCAGAGGGGCCCACGGTCCACGTCTTGGGGGATGTAAAATACACATAATATGATCTTTGTCACTTTGACCATTTTCAAGTACAAAATCCGGTGGAATTAAGTGCCCGGCGCTCCCACTATTGTGCAAACATCATCACTATCTATTTCTAGAACTTTTTCATCACCCCAAACAGAAATCCCACACCCATTAAGCAATCATGTCCCAATCCCCCTCCTCCAGGCCCTGGCAGCCACGAATCCACTTTTGCCTATTCCGGATTTTTCGTTTAGAGGGACTCATACAACACGTGGCCTCCTGTGTCTTGACTCCTCTGACTTAGCGTCGCGTCCGCCAGCAGCACGCTGCGCCGGTGGCTGTCCCCGCGGTCGCTCCTGGCTGAGCAGAACAGCATGTGGGGCGACCCTGAGCTCTCGCTCTCCCCCAGCTGGCACAGTTGGGGTAGCTTCCACCTTGAGGCTATCGTGAGCAGCACTACCCTAAACACACGCGCACACCTGTTCCCCGGAGCCCCTGCCTTCAATCCCTCCGGGGTGTACAGCTAGTGGGGAGTGCCCGGGTCACACCGACTCCCACGATACGGACAGCTGCAGGGTGTCAGGAACCCACCCCATCACTTTACATAGAGGGAAACCGAGTCCCCAGAGAGGCTACAACTTGCTAAGCCACACACGACCGTGGGTTGAGGGCAGGAATGTTCTCCACCCCAAGGCCCGCTGGACGCAGGACAACGGGTTTGCCCAATAGATTAACTTGGGAGCCTCGCCTCTTCCTGCAAAGGCAACAGGCTTCGGTTTCTGTCTAATTAAAATTTCCCCAAAATAGAAAAAGACCGTGGAGGCGACGGTTCCCAAGGGAAAGACTTCCATACGATTTATTCTGGAGGCAGAGACTTCGACAAACTGCAAAATCCATCGTGGAGAGTCCCATGGGTGGCGCGCAGTCACGGGCAGGAGGAGCCCTGGGGATGCCCGGAGGAGCGTGCACAGCCCCGCGGGAGAAGGTGGGGAGCGCCCTGGGGGGCCAGGGACACCCGCCCCCCCACCCCCGCTCCCCTCCCTCTCGCAGCTCCGGGAAAGTGAGATTGTGTGATTAACATGAAAGGGTGCGCGCTGGGTCTTTCCCGACACGCTGGCCACACGCCTGCTGTCCGAGGGTGGGGTTCGGAGAACCTGCACACGGACACACTTCCGGGGAAGGAGGCAGGAGCAGGCCCGTCTGGTGTGACCCCCTGGGAAGTAATGTCCCATCACCGTCCAGCGCTCTGCGGGCCGACCTCGGGGGTGGGAGGTTGACGTCTCCTTCTGGAAGCCGACTGTGGATGAGCAGAGGCCTCTCATGCAGAATTTGGCGGTGGGGAGATTTCTACAGTGTGAACCCCAGGAGGAGGAAATAAATGCTGAGCCACCGCTCGCTCTCGTCAGCCCTGGGCTCACCTCGCTGGGAAGTTCAGCAGCATGAGCTGCAGGTGGGGGTCAGCGAGCAGCTCCCGGCCCGCCTCTGCCCTGCCCGGAGGCCCAGAAAACCACAGAGCAGTGAGCAGCTCTTTGCAAATAAATGATCTTCGAGGTCTTTCCTCTTGCTCCCCCGCACTGTCCTCGGAGGGTCCCTCCAAGCCACACAGGGGCGCTGAGCAGCCCAGGACAGCCCAGCCCACCCAGGCTGACCTTGGGTCCCCGCCCCGGTGTCAAGCAGGTGTGTCCATCCCTGACCACCTGTCAGGGCCCTCTGCTCTGACACCTGAAGCATCTCGTGACAGGGGTGGGGGCCCTCCTCCAAGGCAGGAGCCACCCTGGCACTTCTCTGATACCCTTTGCAGAGCCACGTTGACCCCTGGGAACAAATAAGACACAAGAGCCCTGTAGGTCCTTCTCCAGTCACTCTGGCCCCGTGGCCTCCTGCCTGGGGCATTAAGGCAGAAGAATTGAGGCCACCTTGCTGGGTTTCATTGTTCTGGGAAGGCAGGCAGCATGCTTATTCTGATAAAGCATTTTCTTCGGTTTCTGGGGGACCCTGAGGGAAGAGGTGATCCATCGGCAGCCAGCACTGGGAGGTGCACGCCGGCACAGAAGCCTGGATCCTTTTGTTTTCTTACTAAGGGGCCCCGGTCTCCTTGGTTGCCCCCGTCCCTTGTGAGGGTCTCCGCACAGCACGCCTCCTGCGCACACCCTCATTTTCTCCTACTCTGTCACTCCTGAAAGAGTTACCTTTTCCGTATTATAAATTGTAAGATGATAGATTAATGTTTATGGAGTCTTTGGAGACGCACAAGGAGATTAAACTGCTCAACAATGAAATGATAGGGAATTGTTCATTTTGGAAATGTCATAAAACAAAAACGAATGTAGCATAATAGCAATCTTTGAGATGAGCCGATAAATATATCATAGTCCCCACCTTACGCATGTCGTTTAGTTAAAAGATCATCTCTACCCCCCGAAAAGCAGTCTAAATGAGAGTTTTTGGAATTGGCAATACTTTAACATCCAACCAAGTCACCTCAAGTCAATTCTGCCCTTAAAATCCTTCCCTGTGCAGGGCTCTTCATCACACCCCACGACTCCACGAGATCTGCCCCACCCTATGAAGACGCCACAGAATCCCCGTGTGGGCGCGTCCACGGGGTCACCACCTGGTCCCCCGGCAGCTATAGGTGGATGAGGCCGCTCCTGTTGCACAAGAGAAACCAACAGAAACAGGACCCACCAGATTTCCTAGGGTACAGACATCTGTTTGGGACACTTCTGTTCCAGTATCAGTGCAACAATTTCTTAGAAAGTAGTAACGGGGGCAATTAAGGAGAGGGAGTCACCCAGCACAGAGGGGGGGGCCAGGGGGCCTGGGTGTACATCGTTCACTGAGCCCCGCTGAGCTTCCCGAACACTTGGAACCACTCAACTTGGAGAACCCTGAGATGGTGTGTTCATCCCCTGGGCGTGATGGTGCTATTCCTGGAAGGACAGGCTCTTTGTTCATCCTTCCTTACTGATTATAATATGAAAACTGACATGGGTTTCGGCTAATGGTAATAATAACACAGATGAGTTCTCAGTTAAAGAATACGAGAGGGAGTGCGGGCTGTAGGAGTGGGTGGCAGGGGGCATGGCTGCAGAAGAAATGCTCTCTGGGCAGAAAAAAAAAAAAAACAACGTGCAAAGATCAGCTCTTTCTCTCTCGGGCTCCCACCCAGGCACACAGACACCATGAAAGAGAGGAACGTCGGTTTTGATTACTTAGGAACCAATATATACGTAGTACGCAACTTGGAATGGTTTAAATTTGGGGAAATCAATCTTCAGTGGAGACGTTGCTCATCTGTGGAACTCAATCACATGAAAGGGACAGGTCTCCAGGAAAATCATGCCTCTCCCTCCCTTCTTTCCGTTCCAATTTGCAATAATTCAGGCATTTCCCAAAGAAAGGAGACGCACCTCACTACATATTTATCAAGGCACTCTCATAAAGAGCTGGATTTTAAGTTCACACAGCTTTCTGGAAGTCAGTGGGGATCTGGCTGAGCCCGAAGGCCGGCTTGCCTTCTATCCCTCCACCGGGCCAGGCCTCTCTAGCTAACAGGCACTTTGCACCTCGAGGTCCAAAAAGCCAAACAAGGCAAATGGCTTCTGACTTCTGATCCCTCCGCGCTCCCTGCAAGCCAAATCTACTTTAAGAACTGAGATTAAGGAAAGGAAATAGCAACTCAATCTTTATTTCTAGAGCTCTTGATTGAAGGAAGACGCTGCCTGCTTGCATTTTGACTTCCAGAATGTTAAATCAAAGTAGAACACACAAAGAAAGCCACCATGGCAGTAGATAGAGTCAGAGACTATAAACTATTGGCCTGTGTTTTCTTTTAGGGAGTTTGTTTATTTTACAAGCTGTCCCTCCTGGAGCCCCACTTGCCGCTGAAGCAGGCAAAAAGAAAAAAAGAAAAAAGAAAAAAAAAAAGAAAAAAATCCCTTGAATCTCTTAAGAAGAGGGACAAACTCAGAGACTTTAACAGAGAAGTCGGTGTGGCATTTTATTTGTACGGCAGTAGAAAAAACAGCATTAACAACAAAAAGTGTGGTCATTTTTTTTCCCTCCAAGTGGAAGTGAGATAAAGGAACCCTATTCCTCCCCTCTTGAAGCAAAAAGCTGAAAACCTGCCCTAGGTTGTCCTGTGCTGAGTGGCTCCGCCTGGCGCTCTGGAAAGGCTCTGGCTGTGACCACACCACAAACCTCAGCTATGGGGTTGGGATTTGGTGTTTGGTCACCATCAAAGGGTTAATTAAAATCAAGGTTTCTGCCCAAACCTCTCCTGTCAGTCATGTACCAAATCTATACATTCCGAAAAACAAATGTGAACTCTCTCTGTCAAAATTAAACAGTGGGAAATATGAAACTAATGTCAGACAACGTGACTAAATTTGCAATTCTCCCCCAAAAGGTGCAGATGACTTTTTTTTGTTTGTTTTAAAGGCTGGATGTGAGCTAAAAAGAAAAAGCATTTTCCAGAATAGATGAATTAGAGAACTGAAAGCTCTTTGGGCTATCCTTCATTTAACTGATGGGGGAAATTCTGATCTGCAGAACCAGACTGGCATGTGCCAATTTTAAAGGTAGCAATCTTAGGATTTAAGAAGCCAAGTTACAGTTCTACAGAGGCTGTCATGAGAAGCTGGGGTCATCTACACCTTGCCCTGGTCAAGGGACAGAGGAAAGCGTTGGGGATGGGAAGTGGGTGCTAAGCAACAGACTCCACAGACCCCGTGCCCTGAGCACTCTCAGCCACCGATTTCTTACACATAATCACAGGCTCATGTTATTCCGAACAATCGAGATGTACAAAAACAATACAGACGTTAGAAGCATGTAAAATAACACCGTTTGGGTTCAAAAATGACTCTATTTTCAATTAACTACTAAAAATTTCTCTCATGTTGGAATTGAGTCAGGCTTTTCCAGTTCCTGACTCAATTCTCCTTGAGCATGACCACCATTAGTAATCACTGGAGACAAATCCCATTGTGACCTAGTTTACATCAGCACGAAAATCACATCGTTAATATCACTGTATCACATTCCAAAACAAACATTAAATTAAGGCACATTTAATATAGCTAAATTGCATTCAAAGGTCTACTACTGAACCAAACACAAAATATGTTCCCAGGACAAACAAATATTACTTTAAAATAACCGTGACTGAATTTAGGGTTTGTTCTCTCTCTCCCTCTCTCTCTCTCTCTCTCTCTCTCTCTCTCTCTCTCTCTCTCTCTCATTCTCTCTCACCTCGAGGTGCATGTATGGCTCTAAATACTAAAACTTTCATCTCTAAACCTCTTGGTGAATAATTTTTTTCAAACCGTGGGCTTCAGAATTGTGTGTGCATGTCAGGGTCGACTTAGTATCTGAAAAGCTAATCTTCAGTCAGTTTTGAAATTTCTTTGAAAAATATTTTGTTTCTTAGTATAGGGAAAAAATGTATTAATTGGTAATTCTCCTCTCAGATTTCTGGGATTCAGAATAAGAAGGAGCCATCCTTAATTATATAGTGGAAATATTTTGAGATTCCTCGTATTTTGAAAAGAAGGACAACATGCAAATGACATCAGGAGAAAAAGGTGGATTTGGGTTCAAACCACATTTTTAGTTGATTACTCCTGCATGAGGCATAATAATACCTTACATAATTTGCTAGTTTGAATACAGAAAAGATTTTAAATTCTTGTGGAATATCTTTCCTTTTTATTTTGACAAAACTGTAGATTCATATGAAGTTGTAAGAAATAACAGGGAGTATCTTACACTCTTTACTCAGTTTCTCCCAATGGTAACATCTTGCAAAACTCTGATGCGAGGCCACAACCGGGAAAGTGACACTGATATGATCTCCAGAAGTCCTGAGACTTCACCAGTTTTACATGCACTCATGTGTGTATGTGTGTGTGTGTGTGTGTGTTTCATTCACTACAATCTTGTCACACGTGTAGACTCAGGTGACCCTGCAGAGTTTCTTTTTAAACAGTCCTTGTTTTTACTACTCCATCTTGGCTTTTCTTGTGAATGCATCCTGTCCGTGTCCCTTAGATTCTACTTCTCCTTTATGGCCGCTTCTTGGCTACAGTAACTTATTCACCTCTTCTTTGAGTTTTATTGCCTCATTCGTGAACTCTTTGCTGGTGGAGAGCTTTGTATTTGGTTTGCTTTTTGCAGCACATTTATCCTTTCCCAGGAAAAGACACAAACATAAACAGACATTCCAGCACGAATTCACAGAGTTTTTAAAGACACCAGTGAGAATAGATTAATATAAATACTAAGCTTAAAAACTGTCATAAAAGTTCAGCCTTTAAAATTGGCTTATTAAAATATTTGTTTTTTTTAAAGCCCAGATTTAAACTAAAGTTATGAGTTATAGTGCTCTGCTCAGAAAGAGTTTACTTTATGGTCTTTTTTGCCAGGCAAGAGGAATCTGGCATCTGTGCCGTCCATCCAGAATACAGTGAAGCAAAGATGATGGAAACTCAATTCTTTCAGGCTCAAGACTTGTCTGAAAATAGTACAGTTTTCAGAAAACTTCAATAAAGTACTATATTTCAAATGACCTCAAACAGCCACTCTCAAAGTCCCATCCCTCCAGCCCCCACGCTGGCCAGATGCGTAGCAAGACGTCTTCATGCAAGGTTGAAAGAATAACCACAGACACTTAAAGAAAATACCCACATCACGGGGATCAGCTCCCTATACTGGATCTCATTGACGGGTATTTTATAACAAAGCAATACTCGCATTTCAGGTAGCTCAGACTTTCATTCCACATCTTCTGATCAATCAAAATCTCTCCTGGGATTCTGCATGTGCGTTCTTCATGGAGAATTACTTTGCTTTTGAGACCAGCTAGCATTCCAAATACAGCAAGTTAACAAATACCTCCAAGAAGTAAATGTTCAGGAACAGGCTTACCCACTTTTTAGAGGGTGAGAGGATCATACTCCTTTCTCCAAAGTAATAAAGTTCTCAGAGGATTAAAAAAAAAAGTAGTTTGTTGAGTACAGTAACCTACTAAAAAAAAAATCTGTGCATATTGCAGGAGTTAGGGAAGATTTGTTTTCTTTAACAACAAAGCAGAGAATAGGAAAAATGTCTGATAATCGTCACCTTCCTCCAAACCAGGTGCCCCTGACCCTGATCCTAAAGCTGAGGCACTTAATGAGAATACTAAAAACTTATTTTGATATTTTTTTTCCCCAATTAGATGAACCCAGCTGACTGCCCAACGACACCTGATTTATTGTGTACGTGTATGTTTAAAAACCAGGCCAAAGAAGAAAGTCAGGCTAAATATTAGCACCAGCCGAACTCCACCATTTTCTGTGCTTCTCTTTATATCAAGGGACAATTTAGGCTTTTTACGGTTGCTGCTGTTTGTCTGGAAGCAGCTTTTGTCATATATGTGAAAACTTCTCATATTAATACATTAAAATCACACGCAATTTACTGAAAGGTCTAGAAATTCTTTGCTGGTACGTATAACTAGCACTTCTTTAAAATATTACGAGTAAATAACAAATGCCATTTAGTGACATTTTCATGAAATCAGACCAATCAAGATTGTATTTATATTCACAGAGACTGATGTGATTAAAAAAATACAAAAATGTTTGCCCAACGTGCCTGGTCAGTAAAAACAAAACGTGTCTAGAATTATTGGTGTATCAAAAATGTCCACATTTCCCTTCTCTTCTTGTAGAGAGTGGTTACCAACCTACCTAAAGAAACTGGCTTACTGGAATTTGTTATATTCAAGTATATAAAAATAAAAATAAATAGACCCCCATAGAGATCATTCGTTCTCCAGCTGAATATGTTATCTGTTATATTTTAAGGACTTTCCCCCCAGATTCTCAACACATAATTAAGTATTGCCTTTTATTTTTATATAATCTTTAAGTGTGAGCTCTGATTCTCTAAGTTTGAGGAATGTGGTTATTTAAAAATGGTTTTTAAATGATCCTACTAAATTTTACATTAAGGTACTATCTCCTGGTATTTGTTTTCAAATAATTTTCTGGAGGGAAGTCTTAATGATAATTCTGTTGACATTTTTCTTAAACAAAGCTATACATGTATGCTTTACAAAGATGACATTCCTCATCTGTTTGTCCTTACTTCAGATGTCCTGTAAACTATGGATGGTATAAAGGGTAAATGGAATTAACTAATGGAAGCTCATAATTTAGGCAGCAAAACCCAGAATTAATGTATTATCCCCCTGTAGCATTTTACTACTCAGCCAATCCAAACTTTCTTTCCTAGAGAAATATGTGATTGAGATACTTTCCATCTGTTTTTGACAAAGATAGGAGGAGATTCCCATAAGTTATTCTCTGCTAAAAAATTCTTTCTTAAAAAAAAACAAAACAAAACCTATAAAACGATCATTATCTTACGGGGGTGCAATTTCGTCAAAAGAATTTTCAGTGGCACAGAAATAAAAACTTTAAAAACAAAATTCACCTGCGCTAGATCTGCCTTGTGCGACCAGAGCAAAAACATTTGCAGATATTAGAGAACCACATTAAAAAAAAGAAGAAGAAGAAGAAGAAGAAAGAAATAGATATGTTTGGGAGAACGGGCGGGGGCACGCTCTGGATTAATCTAAATTCCTTCTGTGTGAAGTAGAGACTTATAAAAACATTGCAAGATGAGCGAGAAACTACAGCATACGAAGTAGTAAGGATTTCTACCCCCTCCCCCCCAACACATCTGGCGTTGCCCTGGAGAGCCCTTGGAAGGGAGATGCCCACCAGCCTCGCAGAGCCTTCTGGAAAGGACGGCGCCTCCGGGGTGAGAGTTGGTCTGAAGGGCCCTCCAAGGCGTCTGGTGGAAGGGAGCGGGTGCAGGGCGCCCCGAGCGCTCTCCCAGAGCGCACCCGACTTTCCAAATGCCCTCGGCAGCCCGAGCCCCTCGCCTGGCCCCGCGCAGGGCCGCCCGCACCGCCTCGGCTCCCGCAAACCTGTTTCCCAGCCTGGACCCCTCGCACCCTCCCAGACCCTCCGGGTTCCAGAACGAGCCAGCGGCTCGCAGCCCCGGATCGGCCCCCCTGCCTGCGGGCAGCGCGGTTCGAGCCCCGGCCCAGGCGCTCCGGCTGCCGCGCTCCCGGCGCACGGCCGACCCGGGCTCGCCCGGGAGCCCCCCGCGCAGGGCAGCGTCCCCCGCACCCCGCCGCGCGCGCCCTCCCCAGCACACACCTGGCCGCCGGCGCGCTCCTCTGCGCCCACCCGGCCCGCTCGGCCCCCGGAGCGCCGGCCTGGACGCCCTGCTGCAGCCGTCCGCGCACACCGAGCGTCCGCACGCGCTCCGCGGCTCCCCGGGAGGAGCGCACGGCCGCAGCCAGGCCCGCCCGGCAGCGGGGACGCGGGGAACAGCGGGCTCCCCTCCCTCTGCCCCTGCGGGCGGCCCCGGCGATGCCCCCCGCCCGACGGCACCCACAGGCGCCCGCAGCAGCGGCGAGGATGCGAGGGACGCTGTCACCCGTCGCCCCCGCTCCCGACTGGCACCCCCGGGCAGGGAAGCTTGCAGAAGGCCCCGACGGGGCCCCGGGGACGCGGGCGCTCCCCCCCGCCCCCCGCCCCGCGGCTGCGAGCCAGAGCGCACCCCGCCGCCGCGGCCCCCCACCGCACCCCACCCCACCCCACCCGCGAGGAGGGATGCGCGGCCGGGCCGCCCGCCTGCCCCACGGCTGCCGAGGGCGCGGGGCGCGCGCGCAGCACCTACCCTGGCGCGCGGGTCCGGACGTGGGCGGCGCGGCGCTAGTGGGAGGCGGACATGGACCACGCGCCCTCCATGCGCCACACGGAGAAGGCGTAGCTGAGGCGCTCGTGGGCCACGTAGCTGCAGCTGGTCATCTTATTGTCCATCTCGTCGCTCTGCAGGACCTGGTAGAGGAAGTCTATGTACCTGGCGGCCAGCTTGAGCGTCTGGATCTTGCTGAGCTTGTCCGAGGGCAGCGTGGGGATGATCTTGCGCAGCGCCGCGAAGGCCTCGTTGAGCGACTGGGTGCGCTGGCGCTCGCGCACGTTGGCCAGGATGCGCTGGCTCTGCAGCTCCTCGAAGGACTGCGCGCTCGGGCTGCCCTTCTTGCCGCGCTTGCCCGGGGTCGGGCTGCCATCTTCGCTCGACTTCTTGCTGTAGCGCCGCTTCCGGCCGAAGCGCTTGGGCTGCCTCTCGAGCTCCTCCTCGCTGGTGCCCAGGCTGTCCACGGGGGACACGGGCGAGCTGGAGCCCTCCTCCATGGCGCCCGCCCGGCGCGCTTGGGGCTGGGGGCGCCGGGCGCCGAGCGCGCGCCGCTGGCCAAGCCCGCGGCCGCCGAGCACACGCTCCCCGGGCTGCCCGCGAGGCTCTGGTTTCAGGGCCGGCTTGTGCAAAACCGAGGTCTCCGGGAGAGGAAGTTATTCTAACTTTTTTGGAAACTCTAGCCGGGCTGGGTTGCTAAATAGTTGTCAGGAGCGAGGGCGGCGCGCTGATTGGCCGCGGCGGCCGGGGGCTGGGCGAGCTCTGGGGCCTCCGCCGGCCGCCCCCGCCCCCCGGCGCGGCACTTTCAGTTTTGCCTCCCCCTTCGGCTCCGGCCGCGGCGGGCACCCCGGAGGCCGGGCCCCTGCGCGCCGCCCGCGCCCCCGCCGGGAGCTCGGGCCGCTCTCCGGCCGCCCGGGGCGCGGGCACTGCCCACCCGCTTTGTCTGCTCCGCAACGTGGAGCTCGGGCCCCGCCGCGGCTGCAGGAGCTCCCCGGGGCGCGGGGGCGCGGGGGCCCAGTCCGACCCTAGATGCGCTCCCAGGAGGTGAGCACGCGGCGGGGAGCCCCGGGGTGCTCCTCCGTGGCACCCCAGCCCCCCGCGAGCGCCGCGAGTCAGCGCCGGGGCCCGAACACTCAGTCCCGGGAGGAGGATGTGCGTGGGCGGGGGTCCCCGCGCCCAGACCGCGGCGCCCAGACCCCCGAGACGCCGCTGCCCACGCACGCGCGCGGGGACCCGCGCACACGCGAAGCCTCTGCCCGGGCTTTGTCTTGGGTGTCGTCTCTCACCGCAGCTTTCCGAGGATCCCCAGCCCCGACGCCCTTTGCAGACCCTCCTTCCAAGCGCTTTCAAACGTGAGCGCACAGCGAGCCTCTGCGGGAGCGCGGGGGCCCGCGGCGCCCACCTGTTGGCCCTGCCTGCGGTGCCCGGTGCGGGGTCCCCGGCTGGCGCGCCCCGCGGCTTCGCGCGTCGGCAGGGCCCGGAGGGCAGGCGGGGAGCTGCACGGAGGGCCCGGGGCGGCGGGAGCGCGGGGCCTGGCCTGGGCGGGGGGCGACACCGCGGACCCCGGCCCCGCGCCATCTGGACGCCGAGCGCGGGCGCGTTTGAAGTGGTTGGAGGGGGGGGGCTCTTTGTTCGCCAGGCCGCTCTGGCTCGGGGCCTGGAGGTGGTTTACGGCTTTGATGCCTTTGAACCTATTCCCAGGTGACCCGGGCTCAATTAGGCCCGGGCCTGAGCCGGGCTGTCAGGCAAGCCGCGTGATCAAGGGCGGGCTGGGCCCTTTTATTGAAGTTGAACTCCGGGCCGGGAGCGCTCGGCCTCCGCGGCCACCGCGTCGGAGCCCGGCCGCTCCCGGGGACCTTCCCCGGCTGTGAGCCGGGCACCTGGAGGCCCTCCGGCGGAGGTGGCCGTGGAACAGCGCCGGCCGCAGACCGAACCCGCCGCGGGCTTCGGGATCCTAGACTCAGGGTCCTGGGGGGTCCCCGCGCCCAGCAACACCCGCCCCTGCTCTGAGAAGGCTCGCGGTTTATCTGGCTTTCTGTATCCTTCTCCAGACTTCGAAAATGCACGTATGGAAGGATGATGGAGACGGCGAGGGAAGCCTGCTTCCCGGCCTGGGGCACAGCCTTCCCTGGGCTGCCCGTCCGAGGGGCCTGCGCCCTCCCCGCCGCGCCTTGGACCGTGCGCCCCTGCTCTTTCACCAACTCCGTGTGTCTCTCAGCTTGTGTCTGGGCCCAGCTTAAATGAATGTGGTTGATAGACTTGCTCCCCGAGGCTGGAGGGCATTTAAGGAGGTGCAGATCCTGCCCCCCCACACCCCCGCTCTGCTCCACGCCCCCATCTCTGTCTTCCCTGCTGATGATGGGCAGCAGAACAATTTCTGGAAGTCGGATCTAAAAACCAGTCATTTGCCTAAATTACAGCAATAACACTGGCAGGGTAGAGGCATACCGACAAAAGGCTGAAATCTAATGTCCAAGCCACACATCACATACAAGCAAGAGTCGCCTTTAAAAAAAATCCCCTTAAAATCCCCACACACACACACCCACACACACCACCACCCAGAAAAAATGCTCAGGAAGGCATAGGACAAGTCTTCATAGTAACGGTTCTACTATTGCACATCTAATGTTACCAAAACAGCTCCTCCCCGTGCATCGGGTGGGTGGGTGCCCACTGTCCTGCCCATCGTTCTTCTGTTCCCTCCAGCACTGCAGGGCAGGGAAAGCCAAGATGACCCTTTTCAGACTGTGGCAGCCCTGGTCTGTAAGAGTGCTCTCCTGGGATGTGTAGGGGAAAGAGGGCCATCCACCCTGCCCTGCCCTTTTAAGTCCAGAGGTGGATGTGTTTGGTTTTGCTCGGCAGCACAGTGTGTGGTCTCTGGATGTCTGGAGTTAGGGCATGAGCATCAGTTTTCAGGAGTAAGCACAGCAGGAGCGGCCGTGCAGTGGCAGCAGCTCCGCCACCCCAGGATGGTTCTGGAACCACTGTTTTCCTGGTGCAGCGAGGCAGCAACTCCAGTGCTGTTGTGTGATCTGGACGTGAGCTCTGCCCGGAGCCTGTTTGCTCAGCTCCCAGCAATTTTATCATGTCCTCTGATAAGTTGCTTCCTGAGTGGAGCAGCTGGTGTGGGCTGTTCTCTGCAAAGGGACCCTGCCTGAGACCCCGCCTCCGGACTGGGGTCTAGAAGGTGCACGCGAGGGCTGTCCTCAGGGTGTGCAGCTTCTTGACATCACAAACATTCGCTTGTAATGTGGACTGACATTGGCCTTTGACACGCTTTGATGCCTTTAAGGTCAAATCAAAGTTGTCCTTGCCACAAACTCCTATTATGATTCTTTTGACTTTGAATATATACCAAATTTTGGTAAAAACAAGAGTGAGAAGAGCAACCATGGCATATAGAATGGGAGAGAGAGAACAGAGTGCAGGGGTCTGCTATGCAAGCCAGGCTCTTCTGCATAAACTTTGTTTTATAGATTTGGCTTCAGAATCATACGAATGTTTTACAAAGTTACTTAGAAAACTGAATCAAAATGAAAAAAAAAAAAAACCCTAACAGTCAAAAGCAGAATGAGACAAGGTACCTAATTTTTCCCCCTCAGGGCTTCCACAGCACCCAGGAATCATTGAAAACGGTAAACACTGTCATTCGACCCTGCGGGGATCCACTGCAAGGGTGGCCAGAGGAACTGCAAAAAATGTATGTTTCTAGTAACAATATTGCTATTGTCATTCTGAAACTGTGAGCTAAGGCAAGTCAGTTATTATGTTTCAGTTTTGAGAAATCAAAATTTCTATCCTGGAAGAAAAGAGATACAAATATGAAATGAGAAGAATTAGGCATGACTGTGTAGTTCTAAACTTGTTGGAAGTATCAGTATCAACTCGTGATGTATTTTCTCTTAAACGGTGCATTTCCTGGCCCTGACCCCTGGAAAGACCTAGAAACTTGGATGGATCCAGTGGCAAGGAGCACCACCAGTGTTCAAGCTGTGTTCTCTCCTGGAAGAAAGGGCTGACTTCAGATCAGGGGAAAACCTGTGCAAGATAAGCCTGAAGCGTCTATCTCTCTGTGCTGGAAAGCGAGGAAGCGGCCAGTGGCTGCTGAGTCATGGCAGGACCCAGGAGTGCACTGAAAAATGCCTCCACAGGCCAAAGATGGTGCAAGGTAAGCATCATTCAGAGCAAAACTACAACGATGGAGACACATCAGAGGGTTAAAAAAAAATCCATGAGTTTATAATGTTAATCAAATAAAAAAAAATTCCTGGTCATCTTAGGCTGATGATGGGAAATTGAGTCATGATTCTGAAAATTGGTAAGTAAAGGGAAAGAGTCAAGCACATAACCAGCCTTTCTTACCAAATTATACTTCAAAGTAACAGAAGAGTTGAGGAAATGTCTTGCTCCGCAGATGTACTCCAGATAATAAATGAGGGCGGAATGGTGGGATTACATCACCATTTTGCAAACCTCATCCGTGCTAACTAACATGAGGGATTCCTACCAAATCACCAGCCTCTGGACTTGGCAGCCAGTCCCAGGAAATCCAGCACGTACTACTTGGACAAGTTAAATGGTGCCATGCGGATGCAATCAGACCTGACTCTCCTGTTCTCAGAACCCCAAAAGGGCTCGTTTCACTTTTTGTAAAGGCCTGTCTTTACCATATTCTGGAAGGCTGTCCAGCCTGGCAGTGAGAGTGCCCCGCCACTGCTCTGACGCCCCGTCCTGGGGCTCGGACTCACTCCACCCCGTCACTCGGGTCACTGGCAGCTCCTCCCCAACAGCGCATGGGCTCATGGACTGTCTGCCCTGGGACAGGGCAATACTGGATCCCCACTATTTGCCAGTGTTTTCTTTGTGACTGGAACTATCTCCGGAGAAGAATTCTTCTACCTCCTGACCTGGAGCATAGACTTTCCCTTCCAGGGTCCCGGCACCCAGGGTGGGGAAGAGGCCTAGGAGGAGCTCTCATCATGCAGGATGTGGATGTCCACACATTCTCTCTGTTTTCAGTACAGGCCTTCCCATTTCCTCTCCTTTCCTCTCCTCTCCTCTCCTCTCCTCTGCACTCCCGGGCACCCTCATCTGAACGGGCTCTGGCTAGAATTCTCCAAGGTAACATTCTGCCTTCAGAGTCAGAGGGAGGGGGGAGGCTCGCACCTGGCATCTTTGGGATGGGGGAGGAGATCCAGACCATGCATGTGCTTTTTTTTTTTTTTTTTTTTTTTTTTTTTTTTTTTTAGAGATTTTATGTATGTACCCATGAGAGACACACAGAGAGAGGCAGAGACCCAGGCAGAGGGAGAAGCAGGCTCCATGCAGGGAGCCCGATGCGGGACTCGATCCCGGGACCCCAGGACCACGCCCTGAGCCGGAGGCAGATGGTCACCCACTGAGCCACCCAGCGTCCCGATGCATCTGCTCTTGACATTGGCTGAGAGGTGGGGATACTTCTGCATGGGGTCCAGCCAGCTTGCTGTCCGGGCCGTGCCCCGACCTGGGCTCTGGCGTCCGGGCCTCCACCGTCCGTGGAGTGGGACGCCACTCCTCCAGCCTCCTTCCACCTGCCCAAGCATGCCTGCAGTGGACTCCTCTCCTGCTTCCTCTGAGACCTAGGTTTTGCCTCTTCTGTTCCTTCAGCCCAATGTAGATGGATTCAAGGGAGAGAGCAGAAATAAGCGTGTATGTGCAAGCCGACATTGTCAGTTGGAAATTGCTGGACATCATTGTTTAGAAGCTGAATGCAAGTGCAGAGAGCAGGAGGCTGCTGGGCCCTCTTGCTGCACACCTTGCAGGGCTCCGGAGGGGCTCAGTGCCCGTGTTGGCCTGTGCCTCCCTCCGTCTCTGTGCCTCTGGTGGGCAGCTGTTCTCTGCTGATCCCTCAGGGGAGGAGACCCAGTGGCCCACAGCAGGCTGGGGTCAGGGGTGAAACCCCACCTAGTGACCCAGGAACCCAGGCTGTGAAAGCTAGCTCCTCTCTCCTGTTTCTGTTCTCCTGACAAGCACTCATGTGCCCAGTGGGGCTGGGTCCCCCACAAGCCTGCCTCCCCATCCTCCTCCACCAGAGGCCCTGCAGCTGTGGGGATTGCAAGGTTATCATCCACAGTTGCTGGATTTCATTTAGCTTCACTTTAATTCATGAATCAGGAAGGCATGCTTTCTGCCCCCTGAGCCCCTTGCAAGAAATGCAACCCATAAATGCAAGTCCTGGTTACCCAAATGGAAACCTCATTTCCGTTGTTTAATATAATTTGAATAGTTGGCTCAAATAGATAAAAACTCTTGCTGTCCCGCCCTGTTTGTTTTTAATCTTCAAATTTGTCGTTCACATCTTGTGCCCTCTCCTCTCCTCCCCGCCCCACCCCATCCCATCCCCAGCCACTCCTCTTCAAACTTCACACTTTCAGACGGAGCCCAGCAGGTGCTGTTGACTGATGGGGACAAAGAGGTGGGACTCTTGGTGGACGTCTCTCCTCACCACATACTCTGGTTACACCCCCGTGAGAACACACACCCCACCCCGCTGTGCCCTGTGGGGAGAAGATAATCGAAGACAGGAGATTACTAACAAAGAGCCTTTTAATTAATAATCACTGTGTGTTTAGTATGATGCTGAGAAGTGGCATGGAGTAGGAGCCCCGTGAACAGCTACTCCAGGGTGCAGCCACTTGCAGGATATAGAAAAGTATGAACCAGATTTCAGAGAAGCCTGGGGACAGAGACCAGGGGGTGTGGGGTGCTGGGAAAGACAGCAGCAAAGACAGAGCAAATCTACCATCAGAAGAGAGAAAAGAGCATTCAGGCAGAGATGAAAGTGTGTCAACGCCCACGAGGGTGAAATGCAAAGGTGTCCCTGCAGTGGGGACATCTCTGTGGCTGGGATCTCAGGGATCGGTGGCCAGCACTTTCTTGGTTGTGGTTGCAGGTGACAAAAATACACCCTAAATGTGCTTAACAAAAAAAGTGAATCTGTTGGTTCGCTACTTAGGAAGGTCAGGCTCAGGCTGTCTTCAGGCTTAGCTGGATCCAGGAGTTTCCATGCTGTTGTGTCTCTTTTCTCCTTCTCCATCCTTCAGCTCTGCTTCCCTCTATGTAGGAAGCTCACTCTCTCGATACAAGGAGGTTTTCCCTTTGTGCGTGAAGATGACAGGTGCTCCAGGGTCTTATCCTCCAGGGACAGCAATGCTAAATAAATAGCATCTTCTCTAGCTCCAGCAGAGATGTCGGGCATAGAAGCCTGACTGGCTGGACTTCACCATGTGTCCTGGGGCCCAAGGACCCTAATCAACCAGCTGGATTATATCACTGCTCTTGTGATAGGATGGGACCTGAAGGGCAGGCTGGGCCATGAAGGTGGGGAAGTTTCCACTGGGAGAGATGCTGGATAAACAAGGAGTGTCCACTGTGGTGTGAGGAGGTCCCACTGAGGAGGTAGAGGCCAGGCTCTCAAGGATCTTATAGGACAATACTGAGTTTAGATTTCCTGGTGGAGGCAATGGGAACCAAAGGAGAGGTCTAAGGAAAGAGGTGGTGACCGACTTACTTTGAGAGCAGCTGGAAAAGGAAAGCCAACTAGGAGCCTGTTGCAGAAGCCCTGCCAGCCTACCAAGGAACTGGGGAACCACAGAACCACGGACTAAAAACCATGAGGCCACAGAACCAGGAAACATGGACTCAGGGAACCATGGAACCAGAGAACCAGGGAAGCACAAAACCAGGGAACCAGAGAACCAGAGAACCCGGGAACTGGAGAACCTGGAACTGGGGAACCACGGAATCAAGGAGCCACAGAACCAGGGAATGAGGGAACCAGGGAACTGGAGACCACAGGGTCAGAGAACCATGGAACCAGGCAATAGGGAACCAGGGAATCTCAGAACCAGGGAACTAGGGAACCATGGACCCAGGGAACCATGGAGCCAGAGAACCAGGGAATCAGAGAACCATGGATCCAAGGACCCACAGAACCAGGGAACCACAGAACCAGAGAACCAGGGAACCAGAGAACCATGGAGCCATGGAACCAGGGAACCAGGGAACCAGGGAACTGGAGAACCAGAGAACCACAGAACCAGGGAACCACGGAACCAGGGAAGAGGGAACCAGGGAATCTCAAAGCCAGGGAATCAGAGAACCATGGAACCAGGGAACCAGGGAACCATGGAACCAGGGAACTGGAGAACCAGAGAACCGCAGAGCCAGGGAACCGTGGAACCAGAGAACCAGAGAACCACGGAACCAGGGAACCAGAGAACCATGGACTCAAGGACCCACGGAACCAGGGAACCACAGAACCAAGGAACTATGGAACCAGGCAACAGGGAACCAGGGATTCTCAGAACCAGGGAACCACGGAGCCAGGGAACTGGAGAACCACAGAACTGGAGAACCAGAGAACCACAGAACCAGGGAATCATGGAACCAGGGAACCAGAGAATCACGGAGCCAGGGAACCACAGAACCAGAGAACCATGGAGCTGGAGAACCAGAGAACCACAGAACCAGGAAACCATGGAACCAGGGAACCAGAGAACTACAGAACCAGGGAACCACAGAATCAGGAAACTATGGAACCAGGCAACAGGGAACCAGGGAATCTCAGAACCAGGGAACCATGGAGCCAGGGAACTGGAGAACCATGGAACTAGAGAACCAGAGAACCACAGAACCAGGGAATCATGGAACCAGGGAACCAGAGAACCACAGAACCAGAGAACCAGGGAACTGGAGAACCACAGAACTGGAGAACCACAGAACCACAGAGCCAGGGAACCACAGAACTACGGAACCAGGGAACCATGAAACCATGGAACCAAGGAACTGGAGAACCACGGAACCAGGGAACCACAGAACCACAGAACCAGGGAACCACAGAACCACAGAACCAGGGAACTATAGAACCAACAGAATCTTAGAACCAGAGAACCATGGAACTGGAGAACCACAGAACCACAGAACCACGGAGCCAGGGTACCACAGAACCAGGGAACCATGGAACCAGGGAACCAGAGAACCAGGGACCGTCAGTGCTAAGATGAGATTGGAGGGGGACAAGTGGGAATTAAGAAGGAGAAGATGCAGGATTTGACTTCTCTCATCATGGTTGTGAATCCCCCAAAGTTAGGCTTGGAATATAGTAGAGAGGTTCCCTATACCCATTGCTCCTCTTGTTGTACATAATTATGTTCCCACCTTGAGATAGACTCGTTGAGAATGAGAAACGCAGGCAATTTAAACACTGCTCTATCATGTTAGAAAAAGAAAAAAGTTAAAACACAATTACACCAGGCTGCTGTGCAGAAGGGCAGAGACAGAGCCGGATGGTGAGGTCAAGACCCTGTGCTCTGCCAACGACAGGGGATGACACCCCTTCCTCTCCATGGGACTCACTTTCCCTTCTTGAGGGAGAATGGTTTGGGTGAATAAACCCTAAGGTTTCCTTAACACAATGATGTCTAGGTTCTATTTTCTGCAACTAAAATCCCCATCTGCCATAGACATGGCCAACAAGCCCATGAGAAAATGCTGCGCATCACGGACCATCACGGAAATACAGATCAAAACCACAAGGAGATCCCACCTCACCCCAGTGAGAATGGGGAAAATTAACAAGACGAGAGACAACCAATGTTGGAGAGGATGTGAGAAAGGGGAACCCTCCTGCACTGTTGGCGGGGATGTGACCTGGTGCAGCCACTCTGGGAAACTGTGTGGAGGTTCCTCAAAGAGTTAAAAATAGACCTGCCCTACGACCCAGCAATTGCACTGCTGGGGATTTACCCCAAAGATAGAGATGCAGTGAAACGCCGGGACCCCTGCACCCCGATGTTTCTAGCAGCAATGTCCACAATAGCCAAACTGTGGAAGGATCCTTGGTGTCCATCGAAAGATGAATGGATAGAGAAGCTGTGGTTTATGTATACAATGGAATATTCCTCAGCCATTAGAAACGACAAATACCCACCATTGGCTTCGACGTGGATGGAACTGGAGGGTATGATGCTGAGTGAAGTAAGTCAATTGGAGAAGGACAAACATATGTTCTCATTCATTTGGGGAATATAAAAAATAGTGAAAAGGATTATAGGGGAAAGGAGAGAAAATGTGTGGAAATATCAGAAAGGGAGACAGGACATGAGAGCCTCCTAACTCTGGGAAATGAACAAGGGGTAGTGGAAGGGGAGGAGGGCAGGGAGTGGGGATGACTGGGTGACGGGCACTGAGGGGGGTCACTTGGCGGGGTGAGCACTGGGTGTTATGCTATATGTTGGCAAATCGAACTCCTATGAAAAAATTAAAAAATAAATAAAATAAAATAAAATAAAATAAAATAAAATAAAATAAAATAAAATAAAATCTCCATCTGGGGACTTAAGCTTCAAGGCACACTTTGATGTTAGTGGCGTTTTAGAAAGGGTGGCAGATGCTTCCAAGGCATGGGGAGTGCGATTTTCTTTAATCTGTCTAAATAATGTGCAGGGGAGCCTTTGGTGACCACACATGCCCCGACCCCTCGTAAAGTCCCTGCCCCGTTGTGACCTGGTCATAAACTTTCCTGAGAAGGTCATGTGAATTTATCGTCCCCAATACTTTATTATTAGAAATTATGGTCTCTCTGCCACATGACACTTTTGAGCTCTAGCAGATCTTAAATTAAGACTATATAAATGTTTAAAAATGTTCTTCGGAAAACTTTCAGTTCATTAGTTGAGATCTTGACTGAGGTTCCTGAAACACTTACCTGAATAAACATAGAGGTTTGACCTTAAATGTTTTAAGGAATAAACTTAGAATCAAACTTGTGTGTCAAAACTCTGATGATATCTTAAATATGAAAACACATCGACGAAGTCCGGTGGGGGAAGCACCTCGGGGTGTGTGGCAACTTTCTCTCTTACGGAGGTCACCAGGGCGGCATGGAGCCGGAATGCAGTGCTCTCCTAAGTGATGAGGGGACAGATGACCGGATGCCCTTGTTTAAAGAAAAAAATGGGGCAGCCCTGGTGGCCTAGCGGTTTAGCGCTGCCTTCAGCCCAGGGCGTGATCCTGGGGACCCGGGATCGAGTCCCACATCGGGCTCCCTGCATGGAGCCTGCTTCTCCCTCTGCCTGTGTCTCTGCCTCTGTGTGTGTGTGTCTGTCATGAATAAATAAAAAATGAAAAAAGAAAAAAGAGAAAAAAGTGTGTGTGTGTGTGTGTGTGTGTGTGTGTGTCTACGTGGGGATATGAAGTGACACGCAACTTCTCTTAGGCTACATATTTTTTTAAAGGCTCTTAATTTTTTCACTTGACTCTATTTCCCTGCTTTATTTCTTTATCTTCCACCAAGGAAGGTGAATAACAACCCAGGAATAGCACAGTTTCCCTCCTCGTGGAGACAAATGGAAAGTACTAGAAGCATATTAGGGGCATGAGGCCTGCTTGCTCCAGGCTTCTCCCTATAATCCCATCTTTCCTCTCTGCCCTGATAACTGTTGCATCCTCCTCTTCAAAAACGCCCTCCTGCCTAACCTCCCGGGATATATCATCTGAACTCTGAAAATGAAGCACAACTAGCTAGCTTTATTTTATGTGTTTGACCAACTCTTTGCTTTCACTTGAGGGAGAATTAACGAACACCAGTATCAAAGGACGCAAGTGTCCTGTACCTTGGCCCGCTAGCTCACACCCGAGCGGCTTATACCGTAATCACTCATACTGGGGCCGTTTAAAGGTTTTGCAATTTAAGAGAAGCCAAATGATGGCACTAATTTTCCACTTTTAAGATTATCTGGGTAAGGAATCTGGGATACTATATTTTCTTTTAGGAAAACTCCCCGGGTAATAGTCTGTATTTCATCAATAACAATACAAGAAGTGGGAATCTTCAAATAACTAGACTTGTCTTAATGTTCAAGTTTAAGGAAAGTGGTCAGCTCGATGGAGACAAAGGGGGAGGAGGGGAAGGGGATCGAGAAGGTGAAGGAATTGATAACATCCAGTAAAACGCAAACAAACAAAACCCCGCCCCGGCTTTCCCCCACGACCAGGACATCCCCCCGCGCCCTTATCCGGGGTCTCGAGACACAGAGACCCTCAGCCAGCCGGCAAGCGTGTTCCATAAACTAAATCAGGGAGAAGCGGATCCATCTCAAATGTGGGATAGAGAACTGGGTCTCAACCATTTTTTTTTCCAAGATCTAAAATACTTATAATGATGAAATGTACTCATTTTAATAAAGTTTAAGATTTGACACCTTTGGGCAAGGTGGAACCACCTTTGCCATCAAGAACGTTTCTATCACTCCAGAAAGTTCCTTGGTACCCTTTGCAGTCAGTTGCCCCCTCCCCACCCCGCCCCAGCCACTAGCAATCACTGATCTAATTTATGTTCCTATTTTTCTTTCTGCAGAAAGTCATAAAAATGAAGTCATACAGGACATAGCCTTTCGTGTCTGGCTTTTTACACTTAGACTAATGCTTTTAGGATCCATCCCCATCGTTCAGCATATTTATACTTGTTCCTTTTTATTGCTGAGCACCCCATTACGTGAGGACACCGCAATCTGTTTATCCCGCCCTCGGCTGGCTGAAGGACATTCAGGTTGTCTCCTGGCTTGGGGAATTCTGAACAAAGCCGCCTTCTGGTTATTATTGTTTAGACACTTTTCTTCTCAGGTAAATCTGTAGGAGCAAGACCACTGAGTCCCATGTAAGTGCGTGCTTCACTTTGGGACAAACTACCAAAAGATCCAAAAATGCCTGGATCACTTATTTGTCGTGTCCCACCAGCAATGTCAGAAGTTCAGCTGCAGATGGCCACAATCAGAAAGTAGAACATAATAAGTGTTGACAAGACGTGGAGACCTTGGAACGCTCGTGCTGTGCTGGTGGGAGCGTAGGATGGTGCGGGTACTCTGAACGGCAGTTTGGCGGCTCCTCGAGAAGCTACATGGAAAATGACCATAGGATCCTTGACCATAAGATCAATTGTACCCTCGAGTATCTATCTATCCCCAAAAGAATTGAAAACAGGCATTCAGACAAACACTTGTACCCAGAACTTCACAGTGGCATTGCTCACAACGGCCAAAACAGGGAAACAATGCAAATATTTGTGGTGGGTGGGGGGATAAGCAAAGCGTGGGGTAACCCTGTGATAGAATATTATTCAGTCATGGAAAGGAGTGAAGTGTGATTCACGCTACAACATGGATGGGCCTTGAAAATATTGTGCCAAACAAAAGAAGACAGGAAAAAAAATGTTACATCTTGCACGGTTCCACGTATATGAAATATCCAGAAGAGGCAAATCCATGGAGACGGGAAGCAGATTAGTGGCTGTCAGGGGTTGGGAAGAGGGAGTATATTAATCATGTTTTTTATTCTCTGTGCTTTATGATGCTTTGACATCTTGGGACCTTGGGGACATGAAGGAGGATTGCCCCTCCCAGAGTTAGCTAATTCCTGAGGATAGCAAACCGCGTGCCTTGAGAGGACACCTTTGATGTGCAAACCAAACACCCTGAGTGCAAACCCCCACCCACCTCCTTTTTCCAGACTCCCGCGTCCCCCAGTCACCCCAGGGCCAGTTGCGGAAGAGAGAACGCCCTCCCCGGCCAGAGCTTGCTCAAGGGTTAAGCTGGCCAGCCCTAGATCCGCTCGCCCTGCCTGGCCGCCTTGCCTGCAGAATCCACGCAGAGGCCCTTGCCCACGGCTCTCCCCCCTGGCCTGCGAGTGTGAAAACTCCTCCCTTCACGATAGTCATTTCTGTCTGTGTGTCCTCCTGATGGAAGAAATCCCAGGTCCGTTTTAGAACAGGGGGAGCAGGAAGTGAGTGTCTAACGGGTGTAGGGTTTCCACCTGGGTTATCAGGATTCTGGGATTAGGGAGCAGAAAGGGCCGGCAACACCGTGACACGTGGCAGTGGCCTGACGGCAGACGTGATGTTACGTGTGCGACTCGGTCACAGCCCCAGAGAAGCAGAACACACGGGTGTGCGTGTGCGGAGATGCTGATCAGAGAAACTGGTCAAGGGAGGAGGCTGAGGCCCCCCAGGCTGCCCTCTGCACGCTGGAGCCCCGGCAAGTCAGTGGTGCAAACCCAGCGTGATCCCGGGGTCACGGGGCAGGCGCTCAGCCATGGAGCCCCCCAGGTGTGCCTCGCTGCAGTTTTCATTTAATCTTTCCATGATGGCTTATGAAATCAGCATTTCTTTTCTTGCCTATTGTCATTTTTAAGAACTTGGAAATAATTTTGGATTCACATAGAAAAATGTGATGGTTCACAATCCCCTATGCCCTCCATTCCATTTCATCTCATCTTACAAAACCATAGTGGGATTGTGGAAAGCAGGAAATGTGAGCATTGATTCAGTACCATGAACTCACCGATCTAAAGATCGATCAGGTTTTGCCTGGTTTCCCACTAATTTTCTTTTTATTTATTTTTTAAAATTTTTTGAAAGATTTTATTTATTTATTCATGACAGATCCAGAGAGGGAGGCAGAGACACAGGCAGAGAGAGAAGCAGGCTCCCTGCAGGAACCCAATGCAGGACTCGATCCCAGGACCCCGGGATCACGCCCTGAGCTGAAGGCAGGCGCCCAACCATAGAGCCACCCAGGCATCCTGAATTTTCTTTTTCTTGTCCAGGATCTAGCCCCGGCTACCTATCACAAGGCATTTGGCTGTCAGATTTCCTTGATTTTTCTCAAATGTGTGACAGTTCCTCTTTCCTGACTTCGACGCTTTTGACAAGCTCTGATCAGTTATTTTAAAGAATGACCATCAAATTGGGTTCTTCTCATTGTTTTCTTATGAATGGATTGAGCTCACGCACTGGGGCATATCCTACCACAGAAGGGATGCATGACATTGATCTGGGATCCCTCAGTCCGGGGGTACCCACCACATTTCTACATGGTCAAGCCACTTTTCCTTTTGTAAGGAAACTACTCTTTCCAAATTAGTAGCTATCTTGTGGGGAGGTACTTGGAGACTAGGAAAAATCCCATTTTTTATCATAGTTTTTTCACTCAGTAACTGGCATCCATCTAGTCATGATTCTTGCCTGCTACAGTTATTATCGTGTTATTTGAGCGATAGTGATTTTCTATTTCCTTTATGCCTTGTACATTTATTAATTACAATTCCACCGTGAGGAAGGGCAGCCCTCTCTCCCCCAGGATGTTATGTATTCAACTGTGTAGATTCGTACTGACTCGAGGATACTTATTGGACACTGTGGGCTGTACTCTAATATGACCGTTGCTTGTTTGATGGTTCTCATCGTCCCCGCTTTGTCGCTGGGGTGCCCTCACACTGGCTCCCTGTCCCTTGGCTAAACCCCCATTGCTTTCTGAGCTCCTCCCTAGCCTTCAGCATTTTAAGTATTCCCAGACTCGAGGAACATCTTTTAATGTCTTTTTTTTTTTTTTTTTTCCATTTGTAGGTCTTCTTTGGTCATGCGTCTATTCCAATACTTTGCTCATTTTCAATCGGGTCATTTGTCTCATTATCGAATTGTAAGGAATTCCTTTTTTTGGTCAATTCTGGATATTTGTCCTTTGTCTAATTGCATTTTGCAAATGTTTTCTCTCCCAATCTTCAGAGGGCCATTTCATTTTCTTAACAGTCTTTCAAAGAACCGAAGCTTTCAATTTCGCTAAAGTCAGATGTATTAGTTTTTTATGGTTTGTCCTCTTAGTATCACATCTGAGAAATCTTTGCCTGACACGTTGTCAAAAAGTCCTTCTATGTATTCTTCTAGAATTGTTCTTGCATTAGCTCTGGTATTAGGGCTGGGATGCACGTCTAGTTACTTTCATACACACCGTAAGGTAATGGTTAGGTTTACTTCTATTGCGTATTAATGTCCAGTTGTTCCAACACCAACTACTGAAAAGACCGTTCTTTCCTCATTGAATTTTCTTGGCAAAGTTGCCAAAAATCAATTGAGTGTATATGTGTGAGGCTATTTCGGGCTCTCTATTCTGACCCATTAATATATATGCTTGTCTTTACAGTAAGAACACACTGTCTTGGTTTCTAACTTTTGAAAGTAAGTCTTGAGATAAGGCAATGAGAGTCCTGCAACTTTGCTCTTCCGTTTCCACATGGGGCCATTCTAGGTCCTTTGCATTTCCATGTAAACTGCAGAATCTGAACTTCTACCCCCCAAAAACTCCCGCTGCTATTTTGATTGGAGATTACATTAAATCTACAGCTCAGTCTGGGGAGATCTTAACAATATTAAGTCTTTGAATCCATAAGCTTGGTGCATCTGCATTTATTTAGGTCTTATTTTTTTTCTTTTTTTTTTTAAGATTTTATTGACTTATTCATGAGAGACACACAGAGAGAGAGAGAGAGAGGCAGAGACACAGGCAGAGGGAGAAGCAGGCTCCACACAGGGAGCCCCATGTGGGACTCGATCCCAGGACTCCAGGATCACGCCTTGGGCCAAAGGCAGGCGCTAAACCACTGAGCCACCCAGGGATCCCTAGATCTTATTTTTTTTCATCAATGTTTTGCACTTTTCCACTATACATCCTGCACGTGTGTTGGCAGATTTATGCTTATGCATTTGTTTTTGTTCTGTGTTTTGGTTTGGCACTATTGTAAATAGAGCTTTTAAATTTTCTCATTTTCCAACTGTTCATTGACAGTATACAGACCTGAATTAATTCTGCTACACTGACATAGTATCTTCTGGTCACACCAAACTCACAAATTGTTCTAGTAGTTTCATGTGTAAATTCTTTGGGTTTTTTCACATTGACAATTATGTTGTCTATAAATACAGTTTTTACTCTTTCTTTCTTATCTATGTGCTTTCGTTGCTTTTCCATGCTTGTTGCACTGAGTAGGACCAGGTCCAGTAGGACCTGGAAAAACGAGTGGAAATCCTTCCCTTTTTCTCAGCTGCAAGGGGAGAGCATTTAGCTTTTTGCCATCGAGTATGACATTAGGTGGAGGCGTTTCATGGATGGTCCTTATCAGGTTGAGGAAGCTCTCTTCTGTTTGTAGCTTCTAAGAGTTTCTATAAGACGTAAGTATTGAATTTTGCCAGATGCTCTTTCCTCTTCTATTTGAGTTGATGGTACTGTTTTCTCTTCTTACTCTGCTGGTATGGCAAATTACATTAATTGATTTTTATCTTCATTTATCTATTTATCGTTAATTGATCATTAAATGATGAACCAACCTGCATCCCTGGGATAAACCCTACTTACACATGATATATTGTCCTTTATGTATATAGCTGGATTGAAGCTGCTAATATTTTGTTAAGAATTTTTGTAACTAAAAAAAAAAATTAAAAAAAAGAATTTTTGTACCTTGGGATGCCCGGGTGGCTCAGCAGTTGAGCATCTGCCTTCAACTCAGGTCGTGATCCCTGGGGTTCCAGGATCGAGTCCTGCATTGGATCCCCTGCAGGGAGCCTGCTTCTCCTTCTCCCTGTGTCTCTGCCTCTCTCCCTGTGTCTCTCATGAATAAATATATAAAATCTTAAAAAAATAATTTTTGTACCTAATGTGGTTTATTGGGCTGTTCATTTTTCCTTCGTAATACCTTTTCTTGGTTTGGGTACAGAGCAACGCCAGCCTCACCAAATGGGTTGGGAGTATCTTGTGGAGGAGATGTGTAAATTGGTATTTTCTTCCTTAAATGTTTGGTGATATGTGTCCATGAAATCATCTGGGCCTGTTCTTTTCTTATAGAATTCAAAGAATTTAACTGAGTATAAATTTAATTTCTATAATAGATGTAGACTTTGGAAGTCTATTTCTTCTTGGGAGAATTTTGGCTACTTGTGCCTTCAAAGGAGTTGTTCCCTGTTGTTAATAACCTTCTTTTATCATCCCTTTAGTTTATATCCAATCTACTTCATACTTTGCTTTCTTTCTTTTTTCTTATTTGGTCTAGATAAGTGGTTATCGATTGATTGCTATTGTTGATTTTTTCTATAATTTTCTATTTCTACTTTGTGGACTTCTGGTGTCATCTTTATTTTCTTCCTTCTACTTGCTCTGGGTTTAATTTACTCTTTTTCACAGTTCAGTAAGATGGAAACTTAGGCAGTGAATTTCTTCCTCTTTACTGCTATAGCAATTAATGATATAAATTTCTTTCTAATCCCTTCTTTACCTGCATCCCACAGATTTCAATATGTTGTATTTTCATTTTTTTAATTCAAATTATTTTTCTTATTGATCTCATAGTTTTTCTTTGGCTTAAGGATTGCGTGTTAAGAGCCACATACTGGGAATTTTTCAAGTATTGCTCTGTTGTTGATTTCTGGGTTAACTACATTGTGGTTAGAAAATGTGCTTTGCACTATTTAAATCCTTTTAATCTTGTTGTGCTTTGTTTTATGACTCAGAATATGTTCTATCTTGGCAAATATTCTGTATGCATTTTGGAATTATGTTGCCTGAAGTGTTCTAAAAGATGCCCAATTAGGTCATGTTGGTCGATACTGCTTTTCAAAACTTCTACAGCCTTACTGATCTTTTGTGTATTTTTTTCAATCAGTTACTGAGAGAGGAGTTGAGATCTCCAGCCATCACTGTGGATTTGTCCATTTCTCACGTTAGGTCTCTCAGCTTTTGTTTTATGCATTTTGAAGCTCCTTCAGGGGGCAATTATAATTGCTGTGTCTTCTTGATGAACTGACCAATGGACCAGTGTAGAATGCTCCTCTCTCTGCTTTCTCCTTCTGATGGAACTTGTTCTGCATTTTAATCTTTCTTTCTTTTTTAAAAAAGATTTTGTTTATTTATTTATGAGACACAGAGAGAGAGGCAGAGACACAGGCAGAGGGAGAAGCAGGCTCCCTCCAGGGAGCCAGATGCTGAACTTGATCCCAGAACCCCAGGACCCCAGGATCACAACCTGAGCCAAAGGCAGACACTCAACCACTGAGCCACCCAGACGCCCCCATTTTAATCTTTCTGATATTAGTAGAGCTACTTCAGCTTTCTTCTGATTAGTATTTCCATGCTGTGTCTTTTTCTATCCCTTTACTTGTAACTTTTCTCTCTTTATATTTTTTAAAAAACCCATTTTTAAAGCATGTAGGTGGATCTTGCTTTCTTTCCAAGACTAGTCTCTGATGTTTCAATGGAGAGTTTGCATTCCTTGTAATCACTTATACAGTTGAATTAAAATCTACATCTTGTTTGTTTTCTATCTATCCCATCTGGATAAAACAAATAAGAAGAAAGAAGAAAGAAGAAAGAAGAAAGAAAGAAAGAAAGAAAGAAAGAAAGAAAGAAAGAAAGAAGAAAGAAAGAAAAGTACGAGTATTAGAAATGAATCTGTACTTTGTTCCTTTTTCCCTATTTTCTTGCCTTCTTTTGGATTAATGAAATGTTTTCGTGTATTCAATTTTACTGTACAGTTGGCTTATTACTACCAGTCCCTCCCCTCCACACATTTGTCGTAGACTTTAAATCCACAACTCTACTTTGACGCAATCTATCTTAACATACTGTCACGGTAGCATGCCTCTGTTTTGCCCTTACTATTGTTACTTTTGTTATCTTACATTTTTGTTCAACATACGTCATAAATTCTACCTTACATTGTTACTTGTTTTGTTTCAGGCAGTTGATTATCTTTGAAAAAGATTATAATTTTGCGGGATCCCTGGGTGGCGCAGCGGTTTAGCGCCTGCCTTTGGCCCAGGGCGCGATCCTGGAGACCCGGGATCGAATCCCACGTCGGGCTCCCAGTGCATGGAGCCTGCTTCTCCCTCTGCCTATGTCTCTGCCTCTCTCTCTCTCTCTCTGTGTGTGAATATCATAAATAAATAAATAAAATTAAAAAAAAATTAAAAAAAAAAAAAAAGATTATAATTTTGCGTTCCCTCACTTTTGCCAAATTTGAGATTCCTCATCCATTTGTGTTGATCCAACTGTATCACCGATCTCATACTTTTTCCACCTGAAGAACTTCCTCTAATAATTTTTGGAGTGTAAGTAGGCAGGGAATTAATTACCTCAGCTTTTATTGGTCTTAAAAAGTGTCTATTTTGCTTTTACAGAGAAGATGGCTTTGCTTCTTCCTCTCCCCTTATGCAGAGCATCTATCCTTGAGCCCTGGGGGCTGGTCTGCCCCAGCTTGGCTTATGCTCCAGAGAAGGGTCCTTGGAGTGGGCAGAGATACACATGTCTGTGCACCACTGGGAACAGCATCAGGTCTCCTTCCCTGTCCCTGATCTTTCTTTTTTTAAATTTAAATTCAATGAGCCAACATATAGTACATCATGAGTTTCAGATGTAGTTTTTAATAATTCATCAGATGCATAGAACACCCAGTGCTCATCATATCACATGCCCTCCTTCATGCCCATCATCCAGTTACCCCATCCCACCCACCCACCTCCCTTCCAGTGACCCTCAGTTTGTTTCCTATAATTAAGAGTCTCTCATGGTTTGTGTCCCTCTCTGATTTTTTTCCCACTCAGTTTCCCCTCCTTTCCTTATGGCCCTTTGCACTATTTCTTATATTTCATATATGAGTGAAACCATGTGATAATTGTCTTTCTCTACTTGACTTACTTCACTCAGCAAAATACCCTCCAGTTCCATCCATGTTGATGTAAATGGTGGGTATTCATCCTTTCTGATGGCTGAGTAATATTCCATTGTATATATAGACCACATCTTCTTTATCCATTCATCTGTGGATCCATTCAGCCCCCTCTATAGTTTGGCTCTTGTGAACATTGCTGTGAACATTGGGGTGCAGGTGCCCCTTCGTTTCACTACATCTGTATCTTTGGGGTAAATACCCAGTAATGCAATTCCTGGGTCATAAGCTAGTTCTATTGTTAACCTCTTGAGGAACCTCCATACTGTTTTTCAGAGTAGCTGCACCGGTTTGCATCCCCACCAACAGTGTAAGAAAGTTCTCTTTCTCCACATCCTTGCCAACATTTGTTGTTTCCTGTCTTGTTAATTTTGGTCATTCTAAGTCCATGGTCTTTCTTGAAAACACTTGGTAAAGACCCATAGAAAGCTGGTAATGGGTGCAGACTCCCCTGGTGCCTAGAAGTACCAGGGATTCTAAGCTGTTGTGTCAGCCCATTGTACAAGTTAGTAGCTCCATCCTAAAAAATTATCATACACTTCATCGTTTGAAACCCCAGAAATTTATTCTCTCAAAGTCATAGAGGAGAGAAGTGAGAAATGGAGAGGTGGGCAGGGCCGAGTTCCCTGCAGATGCCCCAGGGCAGATTTCAATGCTTCTCTTCTAGCTTCTGGCGGTTGCTGGCCTCCCTGGTTTGTGCTCTGCTAAGCTCCAGTCTCCGCCTCTGGCTTCCTGTCACCCGTGCCTCAGTGTCTTTCCTCTCCTCTATGTGCCTCATAAGGAAATTTGTCACTGGGTTCAGGACTCACTTGAGCAATCCAGGATGATCTCTATCTCAAGATCTTTAGCTATTACATCTGCAAACCCCCTTTTTCCAAGTAAGGTAGCAGATTCCAGGGATAGGGACATGGACATAATTTGGGGGGAGCCACCCTTCAACCCAGTACACCTTTGCTCAGCATTTAAGAAATCATGGGATTTCGGTGATTTCCTTCGTCCTGCTTATGTGATAACTACATCCTTCAGTGCTCTACTCAACATGAAATCACCAGTGCACCCTGACTCTCCTCGGGAGGCAAGGCAACCATGTGATAATTGTCTTTCTCTACTTGACTTATTTCACTCAGCATAATACCCAGGTTGCCCTGGTGCCTTGTGACCTCAGCTCTCCAGGAACTGAAGACTAATTATGATCTTGTAGACTATCTGGATTCTTCTCATGGCTAGAGTAGAGGCCATGTTCTCATGCAGCTTCCTACAGCTTATGCTGTAGAGCTTCCCACATTGAATCCTGGGGGCCTTTCCTACTGGTGGCTCACTGCAGCTGCCCTCCTGCTGGTCACTGTCTCAGGCTCATGGAGATAGGTGGCATGGCTGCCTCACCAGGCCATGACTGTTTGTGGCTCCTGAGTTCTCCCAAGTTCTCCTGGCACCCGGCCTCTTGCTTGGTCCCACCTGCATCCTGAGCAATGACTGCTCAGATCCTCGCTCTCCCTGGCTGTGATTCTGCTCTTGAGAGCAGCCTTGGGGAAGTCTCCTACTTGGTCCCCACCCCCACCCCATCCAATCTCCAGGTCCCTTCCCTTGTGCTGATTCATGTGGCCAGGGCTCTCCTGCTTGAGTCAGGGGCTGGCTCAGCGCTGCCATAATGAAACCAGAGCCCAGAGAAGCAGAACTCGTACAACCAGAGACCACATTGAGTGGGACAGCTGGCCCACACATTTGCGGGTTTATCCTGGAGTCTGTACTTGTTTCAGATCAAATGCGTAGATGCTGAAGGGCACCGCTGAGCTGGGTTCTGTACAGACCCAGAAGCCGTGAGACATCTTAACTTCTTTCCAGATAAAGAGAGGAGTAGCCATGTGGTCACATGGTAGCTCACAGTTGTCCTTTGGTTCCTTTCCTCTCTTGCTTCCAACATTCCTTATCTTTTTGGATCATGAAAATATTGCATAATATGTAAATTTTCCTTCTTTTCGTCAGTGAAATTGAGTTTCCCCTCCTCTTCTTTGTAAGGAAGGGAGCCCCAGAGCGCTGAACTTTTGGAAGGACATCCTAATATATTAGAGCACGCACACACACCACCTTTGATCCTTTCACTGACACATGGCACATTAATCATACTTTACAAACTCACATTGTCTGTCGCTTACATCATGAAGCGTGGTCCTGTGAAGACACTGAATCTAAAGAGCTCATGAAACAGAGAATGCACATTGTCAGATTGATTTAAACTTAGAGGAACCAGCAGGAAATTGTTGGCATCATGAATCACAGGCTTGCAAACCTTTGCATCACAGGCAGAAGGCTCCATTTCAGTATCTAAGGGTCTTGACCTCATAGCTCTTTCCAGTAAGGTCATTCCACTGCAGAGTGATAGTGAAAGATGTCTCCTTCCCATGGAAAGGGTACTCTCATGATCTTCCCAAGACTGTTTTTTAGACCAGTTGTTGGCTTACAGAAAAATGGAGACAAAGAGACTCCCAGATATCTTGGCCTCACACCTGCATGGTGCACCTATGATCAATATCTCCTGCCAGGATGGTACATTTGTCATAACTGGTGAACCTACAATGACATGTCACCATCACCTGAGGTCCACAGTTTACATTATGGTTCATTCTTGGTGTTGTGCATTTTGTGGCTTGAACATATGTACAATGACATGTACCCACCATTATAGTGTCATACATGGTAGTTTTCACTGCCCTAAAACTTCTCTGTGTCCCTCCTACTTATCCTCCCCCCCCCCCATCTCTGGCAACCATTGATCTTTTTTATTTCTTTTTTTGATTTTTTGGGAAAGAGAGAGAGAGAGAGTAGGATGGGGGTAGGCAGAGGGATAGGGAGGAAAAGAATCCCAAGGAGACTCCCCACTGAAAAGGGAGCCCAATGATGTCAGGCTCAATCTCACGATCCTGTGATCATGACCTGAGCCAAAATGAGGATTCAGACACTTAACAGACTGAGCCACCCCGGTGGATTTTCACTGTCTCCAATGTTTAGCTTTTTCCAGAATTATATATAGTTGTAATCATACAGTACGGAGTCTTTTCAGATTGGCTTCTTTCACTTAGGAAGATGCATTTAAGTTTCCTCCAGGTCTTTTCATGGCTTATTAGCTCATCTCTTTTTAGTACTGAATAATATTCCGTTGTCTGGATGGACCACAGTTTATTTATTCATTCACCTATCAGAGGCTTCTTGATCATTCCATTTTTGCAATTTGAATAAAGCTGCTGTAAACATCCTTGTATGGGTTTTTGTGTAAACATAAGTTTTCATCTATTTTTGGTAAATACAAGGATCATGCTTACTGGATCATATGGGAAGAGTACATTAAGCATTATAAGAAACCAGAAAACTGTCTTCTAAAATGTCTGTACCACTCTGCATTCCCACCAGCAGTGAATGAGTTTCTGTTGCCCCACATCCTCATCAGCATTTGACGTTTGCAGCGTTCCAGATTTTGGCAATTCTAGCGGATGTGTAATGGCTCATTGTTTTAATTTACATTTCCCTGATGACATATGATGTGGAGCATCTTTACTTATTTGCCATTAGTTTATCTTCTTTAGTGAGGTGTCTGTTAAGGTCATTGGCCCACTTTAAAAATTAGGCTTTCTTTTTTCTTATTGTTGAGTTTTAAGAGTTCTTCATATATTTTGGATAACAGTTCTTTATCAAATGTTTCTTTTGCAAATATATTCTCTCAGCCTGTGGTCTATTTTCTTTCTCTTTCTCAACATTGCAGAGCAGAGGTTTTTAATTTCAATGAAATTCAGCTTATCAATTCTTTCTTTCATGGATCTTGCTTTTGGTGTTGTTTCTAAAAAGTCATCACCAAACCTAAGTCATCTAGATGTTCTCCTATGTTATCTTCTAGGAGTTTAATAATTAGTTTTGCACTTTGCTTGAAATCTGTGATCCATTTTGAAGTAATTTTTGTGAAGGGTATAAGGTTTGTGTCTAGACTGATTTCTTTTGTGTGTGGATATCAATTTTTTCAGCACCATTTGTTGACAAAACTTTTGCTCCATTGTACTGCCTTTGCTCTTTTGTCAAAGATCAGTGTAGGGTTCTGTGGTTCTATTTCTGGGCTTGCTATTTTGTTTCATTAATCTTTGGTCTATTTTTTCACTGATACCACACTATTTTGATTACTGTAGATTTATAATAAGTCTTGAAACTGGATAGTGTCAATCATCCAACTTCGTACTTTTTCAATATTGCATTGGCTATTCTGGGTCTTTTCCCCCATTATAAACTTCAGAATTTGTTTGCTGATATCCATAAAATAAATTATCGAGGTTTTAATTAGGATTGAATCTATAGATCAGGTTGGGAAGAACTGACATCTTACTAATATTGAATCTTCCTATCCATGAACATGGAATATCTTTATTATTTAGTTCTTAGACTCCTTTCATTGGAGTTTTGTAATTTTCTTCAAAAAGATCTTCTATATATATATTTTAAAGATTTTATTCATTTATTCATGAGAGACACACACACAGAGAGAGAGAGAGGCAGAGACAAGGGCAGAGGGAGAAGCAGGCTTCAAGCAGAGAGTCTAACATGGGACTTGATCCCAGGTCTCCAGGATCACTCCCTGGGCTGAAGGTGGCACTAAACTGCTAAGCCACCCAGGCTGCCCAGATCTTATACATATTTTGTTAGACTTACACCTGTACATATTTTTGGGGTGCTAATGTAAATGCAATTTATTTTCAAATTCCATTTGTTCATTGCTAATGTGTAAGAAAGTGATTGATTTTTGTATATTATCCTTGTATCCTACAACCTTGCTATAATTGCTTATTAGTCACAGGAAGGGTTTTTGTTTGTTTTTATTTTTGCTTTTATTTCTTGTAGATTCCTTTGGATTTTCTAAATTGACATTCATGTCACCTGCAAATACAGATTTCTTCCTTCCCAATCTATATACTTTTTATTTCCTTTTCTTGTCTTTTTGTTGCATCATCTAGGACTTCTGCTGCCATGATTCTGAACTTAACATTCACATTCAAACCTCAATTTATATTCAGACCCCACCACTTATGACAGATATAATATTGAGCAAGTACCTTAAACTTGTCTTAAAATCTTTTTCTATAAACTGGAATGGTAATGGTATACACTCCAATAAGCTAAAGTAATGAGTAAGACAAGAAATGCAAAAGTGAAGCTTAATGTAGGTTCTCATTTTCATTCTCACATGTCCTGCCTTGAGTTTTCTATTCCTTTAATGGACCCCATTCTCCCTCTACAATTGGTTCCACAGAGGGCTCTGGGACTAACAGAACTTCACTTCCAGAAGAAGCACCACCATCCTTTAAATTAGAACACTCTTCATATGGGAGAGCATAATCAGCCCCCCTTTCCCAAAGATGTTCACATCCTAATCCCCAGGACTTCTGAATGTGTTATCTTACATGGAAAAGGAACCTTTGCAGATGTGATTAAGTTAAGGATCTTGTGAAGAGGAAGATTATCCTAGATTATTGAGGTGGGTTTAGTGTAATGACAGGGAGGCAGGGCCATCTGAGTCAGAGAGATGGAAATAGAACAATAAAAGCCGGAGTCAGATGATGTGATGTGGCCATGAGCCAAGGAATGCAGGCTGCCTCTGGAAGCTGAGAAACGCCAGGAAATGGATTCTTCCCTAGAGCCTCCAGAAGAAACACAAGTCTGCTGACACCCTCAATTTTAGTCCCATGAGACCCATTTCAGGCTTTTTACCACCAGAACTGTAGGATAATAAATTGGTGTTGTTTTAAACCACTAAGCTTGTGGTAATTTGTTATGGCAGTGATAGGAAACTAATATAATTCCCTTCTGGGCCAATAGCATAGGGTAAGCGCAAAGCGCTGGGATCAAGTGTCTCGGTGTTTGCAGACTCATTCATGCTGTTTGCTTTTCTGGTTGAGATCTGGTCTGTGGAGCCCTTGTGGCTCCAGGCAACTAGATTTGCTTAATAGCTGTATTTGCTTAATCTAAGTCTCACCCTTGCTAGACATCTAGCAAGGTTGGAAACCTCTATCCAAATATGACAGTGATTTTGATGGATGTGTACTGAAGCCTCATTAAGATCAATTACTGTTCTTTCACTATCAAAATATACCTTAAAAAAAATGTGGTTGGATGGGTCCAGGGTATCCTTGAGTTGCTTAGGCACTGGTCTTGCTGAGTGTGAGGGTGCAGAGAAACTTAACTCTGCATCTTTCCAATGCTGTTTTCACATTTCCTAGAGAGCCATGTTCTCAATATTCCAAACTCCAGGCACATTAGTGGAAAAATTTAGGAGATTGTCACTAAGACATTTCAGGACCTGGGATAAAGGAAGTGGTGACGTTTCATACTACCAATAAATCTAACTTATTCATTGTTAGTTTAAAAACCACTTTAGGAGGTGCCTGGGTGGCTCAGTAGGTTAAGCATCTGCCTTCAGCTCAGGACATGATCCTAATGGTCCTGGTATCAAGCCCTGTATCAGGCTCCCTGCTCTGTGGGGAGTCTGCTTCTCCCTCTCCTGCCCGCTCTCCTGCTTGTGCTCTCTTTCTCTCTCAATTTGTCAAATAAATAAATAAAATATTTTTTAAAATTAAAACAAAAACCACTTTGTATTGCTCTAGTCTTGACATTCAGAGTTGCTATCTGATGCGTAAAATTGAGGAATATGAAGGAATAAGCCCTGCTAACTTTAGCGGCTGCCGATTCAATTAAATAATAACAGAGACCAACTGGGCATGAAAACCTGTCAGTGGGGTCCTGGTGGGGGAGGAATGGGTCTTGTCAAGATCTGACATGTCTCCGTGATGGCTTGACAGTGAGTATCCCAGGTCTTTGGGACCCTTGTAGTGCATGTGGTCATGTGATCTTCATCACTGCTTGGAGGCTGCATGCCCTCCCAGCACGCAGACAGCTCTCTAGACAGCAAGGTGTCAGGCAGTCTGGTAAGATGCAGGCTGAAACCAAACATCTGTACCGATTATGATGCTGGGGTTGGCTTTGGAGAGTTCTTAGGATGCTCTCACTGTAAGGAGCTAAAGTGTTCAGTCATAAAACTTATTTGAGATGAGAGCACTGAGTCTCAGGCCCAAAGTTAGAGCCACTTCCTCCTCCCTCCAGGGCTCAGATGGTATTTTAAGTCTTTTCAATCAATGGTTCAGTGAGGACCAGCCCCTTCCAAGGACCCTGAATGAGAGCACAGTGTGACGGAATGGTAACTAACACGTACTCATGTGCGTGCCAACCACCTCATGAATCTTGGAAATGCCTTCAAAGAGTCTCACACAGAGCAAGTGCCCAATAAGTGTTAACTGCTGCTGTTACTCAGATTATCACGATTGCTATCGATGATCGAATGTGAGGCAGTCTTGTCTTCACAACAAGGTTATGTGCTTCCTAGAGGGGAAACCTCATCCACACACAGACACACATGCTCCACGCCCTCAGCAGAAAGTACCCAAAGACAGATCATGCATAGATACTAATTAAACTCTCCTTGAAACGGGGTCAAATGCACATTGTTTTATAAAAGTCTTCAGTATGGACCAGAAAGTATTTATTCAGAATTAAATGACAGGGGCTCTGCCAATGTCCATATGCTACTCATGAACGTGTGTGTTTAATAGGCTTTGTTACCAAGGAGCTAGTTTATCCTTTCCGCTGAACCTGAAGTGAAATCACAGCTCTGGGTCTAATGAGATCATTCTTTCCATTTTTGGGCAAACAAAGATGTTCAAAAAAATGTTCTCTTCAAAGTCTTCTTTGAAGAACCAGCAAAAGAGGTTGATAGTGGAGGAGGATGGAATCAGAAATAAATTGTGACTTCCTATCTTCCTTTCTAAAGTTCTTGATAAGTCTCTTTTTCTGTGGAAGTCTTGGTGACTAATATGACACCTTGTAGATAGAAAGACTGGATTCCTGGAAATAAAAGAGCATCTGGAGGCCAGGGTGGGCACACTGCCCAGTATCTGTCTCTCACACCATCCCTTCCCCAAGTCACCACTGTGTATCATAGCATTGAAGAGCAGATGGCGATCTAGATCTTTTTTTGAAAGGCCTGGAGAGAGCAAGTTGCTTTTCTAAGTTCACATAGCCAGGAAAAGCTGGAATCAGTTTGAGCCAAGGTCTTCCAACTACTAGGCTTCTCCCACAATTTTGAGTCAAAAAATTATACATCTGGGTCAATCTCATGAAGTTTTAGATAAAAGAATATTTGAATGCTGGAGTTACAAGTCACCCAACCCTTTGTCCCCTTGGCAGAGCTCCAGTCCTCTGCTTCTCTGTCTGGATCACAGTTTCTCCGGGGAGGGCACAGCACATGGGTAGGACAGATTCTCATGACTTGAACATGGTGGACTTATCACAGTATAAGGACAGGGTCCCAGCGCCACATTGCACATGCAAGCTTTGTAGGAAGCACAACATCTCCTAACAGGTGTACTGAGGATGCAGGGTGGCTTTGCTGTGATTTGGGGGGATTTGGGATGTGAGTGCACTTTGATGGTGGCTCCTGCATAAAAGTCTAGTTAATATGAGCAGAACTAAACCACAGCATGAATTATATTCAGTATAATTAATCCCCAATTAGCATTTTAAGATCAGCCACTATAACCCAACTCAGTTTAGCACTTAAGCTTAGACCAGCTACATATAGACTGGAAGTGAGTCAATTCAGTATGGAATAGACCAGTACTTTTTTTACTGATATAGTTACATAGAGAATACAAATATAAGACAGTCTTTAAAAAATATAGAGACTTTTTATCTGGAAGTTTAAAGAATGAAATAGAGAAGGACAAAGGCCATAAAATTCCAACCCAAGTATGAACTCTAAAGTGAGAAATGATAAAAATTTAGGGAACAAAAATATTTTAACAAATACTTTCTGTCTTCAGAGTGAAAAGATATTTTCATCTTTGAAACAAGAGCAAGATGATTTCAAAAAGGAACAGAGAATGAGAGTAAGATCTTAGGAAATAAAAAAGCAACACAGTAACAACATACGATTCCCAAAATAGGCATTTCAAAAGAGTATTTGGAAGGTGAAAGTCAAGAAAAATCTCTGAGAAAATGGAACAATATGACACAGAAACAAACTGGTGAGAACCAGGATTCACCCAGGTTCTCCTGGATAAGTCCTCCTGAGCGGGGTGCCTGGGTCGATGTCCTCACCACCATCCTCTGGAGTCCCCTCCCAGTAGATAACTGCACAGCACCACATTTGTCAGTTCCATCCCAGATTTGATCAGATCATCCTTCCTCACAGCGTTTGGCTTACTTTATCAGTTTTATCTGCTGTCCCAATCTTGTTTCCTATTCTCAAGAAAGATCCACTGTACCCACATTCTCTTGCCCACAACTCCCCATACTTACATTTACAATTTTGTCTGGACTTCAGGAGATCAGATTCCCAGCTGACCTTGGTGCCAAGCACATGTGGGGTCTCTCTGGCTCACCTTGTTAAAACCTACATCTAGTTGGACAACAGTGGTCCAGACTGTGACTGAGCCAGGACCGGAGAGACCAGCCCAGAAAGCAATGCTCAGATCCTAGTGCTGAGTCCACACCCACTGCCTTCAGTGCTGTTGGGGATGGAAGTGTAACATCGGGGACTGCCTGGGCTCATACAGGGATGCCCGTGACTGGCTTGCACAGCGCCATGCACAGAAGAGGCACTCTGTAATCACTCTGTCTGCTTTCCTAAGGCTCACTGCTGCTAGATGCCCCCAGCAAGAGGGGATCACTCTGATGTCCATGGGGACCGAGGACACATCATCGGAACTCCATGGAAGAGGACAGGATGCTGACTTGGCCTGCAGCTGGCTCAGAACTCTTGCCAAGGACGTGCTGTGACCTCAAAGAAATTGTGAACTCCAAGTGTAGGAGGGACTCAAGAGCCAAGGCCAGCCTCCGCAGCCCCGTCCACCCCACAATGTGCCAGCTCCCTCCGTAAGGACCCCTCCCATCCTCACAGCACCCTTCGAAGCAGGCCTGACAATTATTCTAGTTTACAGGTGAGGAGAAGGAGGCAGCAGTGTGGCTACATACGTTCCCCAAGGGCCATGTGGAGAGTAAGTGTCAAGCTGGGATCTGAATCAGGGGATCTGATCTCCCCCAGCACCGGAGCCTCCTGTCAGTTCATGGAGCAGGTGACACTTATTGCTCTGGTGGCAGGTAGGGGGAACCAGAGGAGGCTCAGCCCCCCATCAGCCTGGGCCCCACCTCTCCTGCCCAGGGGACTCCAGGGGATACAGAGTCTCTGCAAGCACAGCGTTGGCTTCCTAGGACAGAAGGAAAGAGTGAGGACAGCCCTGGAAACCAGCCTGTGTGTCCTGCGCATCGGGAAGGGCGCCAATTAGGGGAGCGGCACTGAGCTGCCCTGCTGGTAGGATGGTGAGAGCAGGTACAGTTAGTCAAAGACGGGACCAAGACATTGCTGTCGGGGAGATGGAGAAGGAGGGTGCACGGCCTGACTTCAGCAAGTGCTCAGGCTGGCTTGGCAAGACCCGCAAGAGCACCGCACGGGATACCGGGAGGGCCACAGGAGTGACACAGGGCGTGCGCCCGGAGCCCGTGCACCCAGGGTGCTCAGGGGCAGCCCCTCCGGAGGGTGGGTGTGCTCTGGTCCCCGAGGGTGGGCAGGATGGGGGGAATGCAGGCGAGTCCTCCAAGAACAGGGGCAGCCTGCAGTTTCTTGATCCAGACGAGGCATGTGATGGCAGGGCGTGAGCCGTCCTTGGGATAATGAGTAGAACAATCTCCTAGGAAGGAGGGTTAGTGTTGGGAGCTGAAGGGAAGTGGTCAGGATGTGGGAAGGGGTCAGACTGGGGAGGAATGGGATGCTGGGCCAAGGCCTTTGAGCTTGATTGCTTAAAGATTTCGAGGAGGAATTGCTTTTGGTAATGAGGGATGGAGGGTTTAGATTAGGAACTTCTGGAAACAGAGGTATTGGTTGAAGGGACTAGGATAGCCTGGGGCAGGGGGAGCAAGGGTATGTGGGGCCTAAATGAGACCAGGACACAGGGGCAGGGGAAAGAAGCAGAGGGGTGAGCAGAGGAGGACAGATGCATGAAGACTTGGTCTCAGTCCTGGTCCCTGCCTGCTTTCCAGCGCAAATTACCCAGCTGCCATAGATCCCAGTGCTCTAATCCTCCTCCTCCTCCTCCTCCTCCTCCCCCTCCTCCTCCTCCTCCTCTTCCTCCTCCCATGCAGAAGTGTTTCACACTTTATGAGAAGTTGTAGGTGAAGAGCCCAGCACCGCAGCTGCACACAGCAATGAAAGCAACAGCAGTCAGGGTGTCTGTGGTCAGTACTCAGGAGGCCGGCAGGGCCTGGGACAGCTTGGCCGTGAGGTTGAAAGCAGGGCTTCAGGACGGAAGCAGATGAGCCAGGTTTACTGGAACCAAGGGTGGGACCACGGACAAACCCAGCATGTCAGTCCCACCCAAGTCAACCGTCACTAGGATGAGCACGGTGGAGGTGTGACTTCCGGCTGCTCCCTGAAGGCGGGAGAGAGTGTGCAGAGCACCAAACACGAGCATGCCCTGTCCCATGCACCCCATCCCCAAATATCCGGCTGTCCCCATTTGCTCCAACTCTGGCTGGAGAGCTGGTCAACCACATCCAGTGTACGGCTGTCCCCCGCAACCCTCCCCCCTGCCCCGGGAGCGGACTCCTTCGGAGGGCTCTAATTTGGGCTCCCAGACAGAGCGACCACCAAGTTTTGAGGATGAGTCCTCTGTCCAGGGCTGACTACTCAGCACCCCCGGCTTCCAGAAAGGTGGCTCTTCATACAGAAACCACCCAAGACGTGCGTGTCAGAGCCGGGGCACTGCCGTCACTCCCAGGCCTGCAGCGTTCTCGGTCTGTCCTGGGACATGCATGATCGAGATCAGGACGCAAGACACGACTCCGAAAGGGCCCTGGTGCCTACAGTGCCAAGCGGCCGAAATGAAAGAAGCACATTTGTTGGCTCACTTGGCAACAGGGAATTACAAACTGCCCTGCTTAAATGGAAGGCCTTAAAAAAGTTGTATTCAGAAAAAAAAAATATATATATATATAAATATATATATATATATATATATATTTATATATATATATGCAGCAAGACCATTTAGGTATTTAGGGGTAACCTCCTGTTAACAACCCTAATCCGCCATGTGTCTGTTTGTTTCCTTTTCTGTTTGATCCTTGGACGTTCTAACATCACCAGCTTTTTTTTTTTTTTTTTTTTGGTTGAAAATTGAAGTTGAGGACGAGAGAAGGCAGGTGAGCTACTGCGCGATGAGCGTGCATCGAGGGCGCTGATTCGGCCGCGCTCCCCAGGAAGGCGCGCACGGAGGTGGGGAGTCGGGGGGCTGGGGGGGGGGGTGGGGGGAGTCCGGGGAGTCGGGGCTTGACGGTAGAAATAGGAACACATTTGTTCGTTTGGCTTTGACCATCTGCCAGTCAGCCGGTGGATGGTTTCCTCAGTGTCTGTGCGTCATGCTCTTGCTGTCTCATGTTTTCCCTCCACCCCGCGATCAGAAATATTTGAGAAGATTCAACAGATGTGGTTCTATCTCCGTTTCTCTTTGTTATTCAAATGAGGCAGGAAAGCAACATTTTAGGGAAATGGTTTTAATTAGCAAATAAAGTAACAACATCTTATCCGTGCAGGCCAGTCGATCTGAAATTGATTTGCAAAATAGGAGTTTTGTTAATCCTTCCCGCGTTTCCTAAGATATGGTTGTGGAAAATGTTATTCTGCTTTTAAAAGGAGAAGCCGGGCTCTGCGAGAAGCAAGTGGCCATATATTAAAGAGGACTCTCGGAGAGGCAGCCACTTAAACTCCTTGTAAACATCACTTGAAATGAGAACCAGAACGAGGCCGCTTCTTCATGAATCACTAGCACCCAGATGTGGCAAAGTTAACTGGAGAACTTTCTTGTTCTGATTTCCAGATGACTTAAAAAAAAAAAAGATAAGAAAAGAAAGGAAAAGAAAAAAGAAGACCTCTCTATCACTGGAGGGCATCACATCAGCCAGGGAGACAGATGAAAAAGTCCCGCTGCACGGGGTGGGGGGCGGTGGGAAATGTCAGAGAACAACAGGTTTTCGGTTTCAGAACACGCAGCTAAAGGTCAAGCGCACACCAGCTTTTAAAATGTGGGTGTTTGAACATTAGAGTCAAGACGCATCAGCCGTTTTTACCTTTAAGTCTGAAGAAAGTTTGTCTCATGACCCAGGATGCTCGTTTGACGGGGATGCACCTGGACCCCAAAGGCTTATCCCAGAACTCCAGGCTCTACCTTTGGGATCTTTAAATTAAGGCCAATACTAGCAGTAGCCAGGAAGGCCTCTCGCCTGATCCCGTCACCAAGCCACACCAGAGGAAGACTTGCGTCCTGTAGCAGAAACCCCAGAGGCTCCCAGCTCCGAGTCACCAGCCAGGTGAGCCATCTCTGGATGGGGAGGGTGGGGCCAACTCATCCTGAATTGACAGTATTTCCAGAGGTTTGGTGTTGTGGCTTTAGTACTGCAGGGCGCCTGGGTGGCTCAGTAGATCACGCTTCAGACTCTTGGTTTCAGCTCCAGTCTTGATCTCAGGGTCATGACACGGGGCTCTAAGCTGAGCGTGGAGCCTACTTAAAAAAAAAAAAAAAGGTTTAAAGGTGCAAGATGAAAAAGGTGTTTCCTGCTGTAGACAAGTGAGGTTTGCGATATGGGATAGGACGTGGCGAGGAATATACTAGCTTAAAAGTTATTTGTAACCTATTTAAATAAAGATATGATCCAAGTCGATTGATATTTGAAAAATGTAGTAACTGAAATTCTAGAATGAAGATTCCCATGGCGGGACTCAGCAGCACAGGTGTGGCCGCAGAAGAACCAGTGAACCTGAGCAGAGGACAAAGGAGTCCCCCGGTCTGAACCACAGACAGAAAGACGGACTGGACTGCAAAGCCCCCAGCACCGAGCCTCGGCGGCCCGCGGCCCTGCACCCAGCGATCAAACATTTGCGGCCAGAACTCCCAGGAGGAGAGAGAAGGACAGGGAGCCTGAGAAAGGAGTCAAAGAAGCAATGGCTGAAGATTTCCCAAATCTGGCAAAATACACAAACCTACAGATTCAGGAAGTTGAACAAACCTCAAGCAGGAAAAATTCAAAGAGCCCCGTGCGTCACAGGCGACTTCAGAGAGCAGAGGACAAAGCAGAAATCTCAGAACCGGTGAGGGAGAAATGACTCCTTCCGCAGGCGAGAGACGCTCTGGGTGCCGGAAGGGGCAGCTCAGTGGGCGTCAGGGAACCCGGTGGGGGGTGGGGTGCAGCACTCCGGCAGCCCCGGATCCCAGAGGCGCCCGCCACCCCGAACCCCATCGCCCGCAGTCGTCCTACAGGAACGGACGGGAAGCAAGGACGTGCTCAGAGGAGGAAGATGTGGCCCAGCAGCTCTAGAAGGACGTTCTCCGCACGGAGGACTCGGGACATCAGGAAGGAAGAACCAGGGGAGGGCAGCTGTGGATCCCGTGGTTTTGGAGCCGTGAGGACGGGCCACACCTGTCCCCAGGGAGACCTTCTTGGCTGAGTCGCACCTGTCCCCAGGGAGGCCCTCCTGCCTGGGCCTCACCTCTCTGCAGGGGGACCCTCCTGGCTGGGCCGCACCTGTCCCCAGGGAGACCCTCCTGGATGGGCTGCACCTGTCCCCAGGGAGACCCTTCTGGATGGGCCGCACCTGGCTGGGTGAGTCCTGAAGCAAACTGTCTGGAGGTCACAGAGATGCTCCACAAATGGCCATCTGGCGAGTTGCTGCCTCTCAGAGCCCAGGGCGTCAGTCCTTCCACCTCAGGGAGCTGAGTTCTGTTATCAACCCTAAGGAGGACTGTAAACGCCAACCAAGGACACAGCCCAGCCAGGAGCATGTGCAGCACCAAGAGCGTCCTGTGGGCCTCACCACCCTGTCTGCACCCCATCAGGGGCCGAAGCTTGTGAAGTGGGACAAAGCGGGAGGCCAAGGCCGTGAGGCTGATGTGGTGCTCCCACCCCTGAGGCAGGTCACCCCTTCCCCAACACCGTGGGCACTGGCTCCTCCATCGGCAGAAGTCCATCACACTTAAACTTCTGGAAATGTTGTATTGGAGCCTGAGCCTGGGATGGAGACGCTCTGCCGCCATATATAAGTCTCTAAAATGTGGTGTCTCCTAAGATACTCTGTCATGGGCCAAGAGGAGAGCCCAGAGCTCCAGCAAGGTTGTAGCCCAAGACATGTTGTCCGGCTCCACTGATACAAACAGCCTCCTCTGCCATCAAGGGGCTCCCCTGCCCTGGGCACCCCAGGAAAGCCCGTGGTCAAGGACCCCAAGGGTCATGCTCTGCAAGTCTGCAGAATCTTCCAGGTGGAGGATTGGGAGGTAAGGCGGCCTTCCTGACCTCCTGCCTCCCAGGACAGGTAGCAGGTGCTCAAAGGCTGTTCCTCGTCCTCTGAACAAATAGAGAATCAAGGGGATGAGAGGACTCTACAGGACGCCCATGACCAGGGCCGCCTGGGTGCCTCGCCTTCAGCCCAGGTCCCGATCTCAGGGTCCTGGGATCAGCTGGCGTTGGGCGCCCGGCTCAATGGGGAGTCTGCTCCTCCCTCTCCCCTCCCCTTCCTCCTCCCCCACCCCACCTTGGGCTCTCCGATCTCTCTCCAATAAATAAATAAATAAAATATTTAAAAAAAAAAATTCATGACTAAATTTTCAAGTAGGTGTTTCTAATATTTCCTTCATTATTTTTCAGACAAAATTTTACGTATTACAATAACCACCTCAAAATGATGAGTAACTGTTCGGGGACACAGCTAATACAGAAAATGAGCTAGACATCCATGTGCATTTTGGAAAAGTAGAAGATAAAAGGCCTCTCCTCCACATATGGATTATTTGGCTTGAGGCCGGGGGGTGCTGAAAAGGCACCCGTATAAGACCAGGTGATCCTTTTTCGATCACCTAAACTAATTGACAACTCTGACATTCGCTGGCTTGCCATCCTCGTTGATCCTTTCGGACTTTTAGATTTTTCCGGCCTGTTTTAAATTGCAAGGCCGCAATATGTTTGAAGCCTCTTTTACTTCATTTTTTTTTAATGCAACAAAGCTAACACAAACCAGCTTTTAGGGTTTATAGGGAAATCGCCATATTTATTTTCTCAAGTTATTGGATCTGATCCCACGCCCTGAGAGATGCAGCAGAGAATGAGTCCGTGTGTCCCATGAGGCATGTTCTCCTCGGCGTTAGAGGACCTCGCGGTGGCACTCATTAATAGAGGATGTTTGAATTAACTAATCATTTCATGTTCCTCTAAATAGGGTTTAATTGAATAAGGCAACACAATGGGTACGAGGGGACTTCCACACACTTCCAGAGGAAGCTGACATATGATCATTTGAGCAGGAAAAACATCCTTCTAAATTCTTAAAATAACAAAGTCAACGTTAAATCTCAAAACATATTAGGTAATCTATTTCTCTCCCTGGTTTCATTAGCTACCGGCCCACTGGTTACTAAGGTATGAGCTGTTGTTTGTTATTTTTACCCTGATGCTAATAACAGCAGGTCCGAAGGCAGGTGAAGCCATTCGGTGCGAACAAGCCACCGTGAATGTCCAAGCTCCCAGTGGTCCCCGGACGGGCGCTGGCGGCCTGTCTGCGGTGCGGGGTCTGCGGGGAAGCCCCGAGGACACCCCTCAAGAAGCGCGGGTTTGCTGCCGAGGCCACCAGCACCGCTGCGAGGTGGCTGCTCGTTCTTGATTATGAACAACCTCACAACCGCCAAACTCAGGCAAGTGGGTGTTGGGAGAGGGGAGAGGGAGGGGAGCCCAGTGGCAGCCGCCAGCTCGCCCGGGGACATCACTCTTGCCTTATTTTTCCTTTCAAAAGTGCCTCCCAGAGATGGTGGAAACCCTATAAATATCCCCCCACAGATGTGTTGGAGGAAGACCTGGTGGTGAGAAAGGAGGTCAGGGGAGTTTGCGGTGAGTAGAATTCTTTGACCCTCATGGGGAACCAGCCGGTCCCCGCACGGGGGCTTCTGGAAGCATCTGCGTCCAGCGCCAAGCCGATTATCTCTGCTTTTTATCTGCAGACGGAAATGGGACCAATACGCGCAGAATTAGCTCCATAAATAAATGTTGAGGTCTAATTGCCCAGTCGGCTCTGGCCCAGAAGGCTGCGGACACTCTGCTGTCCCTTTCATCTCCGGCTGCGCTGGCCCGGGCTGCGTGGCCCTCGTGCTTCCTGCCTTCCGAGGAGGACTCTGGCGGCCTCCATCCATTTTCCTGCCGGGGAAATATTTACTTTGTACTAATTGGTCTCCCTCTTGGCAGCCGTGGTGCCATGGCCACAATTTTTTCACTTGAGTCTGCGTCGTCTGTGGAAAGAGGAGAAGGTGATAGGCAGTGTAGCTCAAGGGCAGAGACCAAGGGGAGAAGAGCCCCTTGATATTCTAGAATCTTCTCACCACGTGTCATCGAGTCCCAGAACAAAGACCGTCCTCAAAACCACTTGCTCGCAAGTACTCCGCCCAGCATCCTTTCTCCCCAGAGAAAGTTTTCTGACACCTTGTGACACAGGGTCCCCTTGCCATTCGTTAAACCACAGCACAACTTGCAGTCAAAGGATCATTTCCCATAGGGGGTTCTTATTTTTATTATTATTATTATATCTTTTAAGTTTTGATTTTTTTAAAAACATTCATTATCCCGTGGTGCTTATGAAGCAGTCCTACCTGCACTAGGAAACCTGGAGACACAGACGAGTGTAGAGGGGACTGGAAGGCTTACACCACGGACCGCTCAGAGACGACCACTGAAAACACCGCCAGCTGCGAGCCCTTCCAAAGAACCTTGTGAGCATCTTCCATCTTCGGTAATATAATCTGCTTTTTTGGCATTTAACGTGATCCCGTGTTCATTTTCTTTTATTAAAAACTCTTGGGAAACCGTTTATATTGACTGTATAATCTTTCATTGCTTCATTGTCCTTTATTTATTTGAAGACCTGTCTCTGCTGATGGCTATTGTGGTTGTCCTCAGATTTCATTATTATAAATGAGGTGGTGATGAACATCTTCATGCATAAATAATCGTTTCTGTTTTTTATAGTTTCTTTAAAGTAGATGATTCAGCCCGGCATTACTGGGTCGAAGATGATGAACCCTTGCTCACACTCGATACGCATTTCCAAACCCTCTCGGGTGTCCTCATGTTTGTATCCCTGCCCCTGCCGTAACTGGGCTCTCTCCCAGCCCCCAGAACGGGATGTGAACATTTCAAACAACCTCTGCTTATGGCAACTTATGGTGTGGATCTGCATTTCTTTGACTGCCATCAGCGTCAAACACACGTTGACTTTATTATGCAAACCACAGTTTGTGTTACTGCTGTTTAAAACATTAACTCTTTAATCTAATGACAGTAGTTGTGTGAGGTAGACATTTGGTGTGTTTTTCCCCATAGCTAACCAGTTGTATGAACACCACTTGCCTGCCTTGTGATGCCGCCTTTATCCAATGCCCTCTCCTCTTCTCTGCTCTCTCTCTGGGCTGCCTGCTCTGCGTTCGTCTGTCCTGGATCCGTACCGATCAATGCAACGACCGTAGGCCTTCCCTCCCTGTGTTCTGGCATCTGGTCTACCAACGAGATTTGCACAGTGGCGCACTATTACTCCCTGTTTGTGTGTCTGTCCTTTAATCCCTGGAAACCTTTAAAAACTTCTCCTTGTCCTTGATACTTGGCAGTTCACTATGGCTGTCTTTACATGAGCTGACTTTTATTTATCCTGCCCAGAATTTGAGGACATGTCTAGATCACAGCACTTGGGTCTTGTTCTGCCCCAGAAAATGTTCAGGCATTGTCTCCGCAAGCTCAGTCTATCCCCAAGCCCCACTCTTGTCTTTCTGGAACCCTATCGAGAGTGTATTTAAACTTACTTGTTTTATGCGTCTCTGAATTGCTTATTAGTATTTCTTTACCTGTCTGTGTAGCCGCTGAGAGAGCAGAATTTTTTGCGCTTGACTATTTCTCTCTTCAGCTACATCACGTTTATTATTGAAACTGATTTTCTTCTCTTTAAGTCACTAACCCAGAGTTTCTATTTGATTCTTTCTCAGATGTTATCTTTGTTTCATAATTCTTATTTTGCTTTCCTTTGGGTCTTGGAGTATTTAAAGTACTTTTACTTTGGAGTTTCATTCAGATTATTCTGATAAGTCTAGTTCTTTGGCCGTGAATTCTCCCACTAGGGAGGATGAGTCCTGTGGTCTGTCTCAGTTGACACTGGGCCTACCTAGAGCGACTTCCTGTCTGTGAGCTTGGTTTTCAGTGTGGTATTTCCACACTGCAGGAGGAAGTGTGAATCCAGGCCTCACACCTGTGTAAAGCACAGCTGAGTGTCTTCTCATTTTATGCAAGTTTCCTTCTAAACCATGACTGGGTCAGAAGCACAGAGATTTTTCTACTCTGTTCATGAATGGTAGAGAACTTTCTAATTTATCATCTGCTAGATTCAAACAAGAAAAGCAGTTCCGGACTCTCACTGTTCATGGGCACTTGTGGCCTCTGCCATGTGAGACCCCCACAACCCCTTTGGAGCATTCAGCCCCATGCCCTGCTCATTGCTGTAGCTGCAATTTCCTTCTTTATTTCTGGGAGCTGGAGACGTCTCCTTCTTGCTTTCTCTCTTGGCTCAATATTTTAAACTTAAATCAGAAGTTCTAAGTGTTTAGAGCAGGCGTGGACAAATCTCATGGCTTCAATGTCCTTTCAAATGACCAGAAATTTACTGAATTACTGTGGATTGAAGTATTGTACCCACACGGGATGGTCCTCTACCTTCTCCTCCCCATCTGTCTTACTACTCATTTCTTGGCCTCATCTGTTGGAAGCCATGCCCATTTTTTCCAGATGCACCTATTTTTGTGAGGTGAGAGAAATTCTGGATGAATTGGAATCTGAATTAATTTAGGAGGAGCTGATATTTCCATGACCTTTAGTCTTCCTATCTAGAAACAAGATATAAGCCCTTCTAAGTGTCAGGTTTCCCTTTCTTCCCTGACTCCTTCTTTTTTTTTTTTTTTTTTTTTTCAAAATGGTTGTTAGAATGTGAATGGCATGCTGCCTGAGAAGTTACAGGTCCTCTTGAAAATGCTCAGGTATTTTCAAACAGGAACATTTTCTCCTATATATCCTTGATTTGCCTTCTACTTTTTCTTTTTTCCATGAGTTGGATCTTTATCCTCTGTCTTCTTTGCTTTTCATTTTCTCACTGATCATTTTCTTATTCTATCTGAATTTAGTGATTATTTTGAAAAGTCTTTTTTTCTTCACTGGGAACTCAGTTTTCTGCAAGTAAGCAGTCTTCACTGCCTCGTTCCTGGCTCCCTTTCCCCGGCGGTACTGACCCAGAGCTGGGGTAAGGGTGAGCAGTGACGTTAGTGACCTTCCCCCTCTTACCTCACCACGTGGCTCTGGAGGGGAGGCTGGTTTCTCAGTCTACTTGCCACAGCCCCACAATCATTAGCAGCAGCTCTGGACTCCTAGGTGTCCCCTCCCTCACACCTACACCACCCTCTGTGGTCTCCAAGGGATCTCAGGGACAATCCACAGCCCCAAGGAAACAACCTCATCATGAGTCTCTAGCAAACACCCAGTGTCCCCAGGATGGTATAAAGCATTTCTTTCCTTTCTCGCAGATGTACCTTTTAGTTCTTGAAATTGCCTACCTGGGCCTCCACGAGTTTCCCTTCCCCTGGACCACTCCTCTCTGTAGATGCCCTTCTGCACCTCCCCACCTCCCTCTTCCTAAAGATCACATGAACACACATGCATACACACACACAAAATAATTCCACAAAAGTGCAGGGCTCAAGATCAACACACAAAAATCAGGTGCATTTCTATACACTAACAATGAAGAGTCCAAAAATGGTATTTAAGAAAACAATTTCATTATAATAGCATCAAACAGAACAAGAGACTTAGCAATAAATTTGACCAAGGAGGAGAAAGACTTATATCCTGAAAGCTCTGAAATGGTGCTACTGAATTACACACTGAGAAATGGTGAAGACAGTATATTTACCAACTGGGCTGTTTTTACTAGTAATTGATATTAATCAAATTTATATGCCTGTCATCCCACCAGCCTGACCCAGGTCCCTTGTACTTAATGTGACACGAAAGTGCAAGTGTCATCGTGAGGACCCAGCCGGGACCCTGTCTCCAGGGAGTGGCCAGCCTCAGGGCAGCTGCAATCGCCCCTCCCTGATGGGTGGTCTGCAGCCTTGGGAAGGAACCCAAATGAGCTTCTACAACTTCAGGTCAACTCTTGGGCAAGCTCTTCAGTCACACTGGGTCCTGAGTTCCTCCTTTGTCGAGATTTTTAGAAAAGGAGATGATGGATATTATTTTGATTTATTTCTCTTTAGTTACAAATGTGTTACTTCCATTTAATGCAAAGACAATACATGTTGATTGTTGAAAAATACATAAAATATAGATTGTTTTTAAAAAGTCTCTTCCAGAATCCCACTTCCACAAATACTCATTGTCAGCTTCTCAGAGGGCATCCTTCCCTTTCTCTCCCTTCTTGTATTGTTTCTAAGTTATAAAAAAGTGGTCCGTAGCTTTTCTAAAGCTTGCTTTTAAAATGCAAAACCACACTGTTAATATCCTTCATTTCATCACATCTCCTTCTTCTGATGTCTGCATCATTTTCTGGGTGTTCTATGGCTTATTTCCATCTCCCGCTATTTCACGTTCAGGTTATTTCTCACTTTTTACTGCTATAAACAAAACTGCAATGAACATCCTTCCAGCTACATATTTACACACATTTACAATTATTTCCTTAAGGTAATCTTTTAGAAGGAGATTGCTGGATTAAAGCTTATGCATAACTGTATAGCTTTTTTTTTTTTTTTTTTTTAAAGGTCAACCTGGAAGGGGCATTTTAAAAAGTCAGTATTGTTTTCAGAGAAGACTGGCTCATAACTTAGGACCTCTGGCTTCAGAAAGGGCGGGGGGCCATGTGATCACTGAGGACGGATGCCGTGGGCCAGATCTGAGTCCTGCATGAGAGTCAGCCTGGACCAGCACAGGGCACTGCTAAGACTCTCGCTCATCCCTATTTCTCTAGGTTCATGAGCTCTGTCTTCCTCATCTGCATTTTGTCTTCTTTCACCTGGGTGGCCTTGGCCACCAACAACGCCAGCTCACCTGGGCCTCCCAGACCAGCCTCTCCTGCCTAGATGCATTCAGACTGGCTCTCCTGAGGCTATGCCACCCTGTGGCCTGAGGCCAGGCTGCTGTGACATCAGCGCCTCTAGGACTCCTGCTTCATGTAAGGGGGCATGAGTTCCCCAGAAGGAGAGAGTATGGTTCCCACAAAAGGGAGGAGGACTGAAAAGGCAAAGAAATTCCCACAGTTGGTCCACATTTAGAATTGGACACTGGTTATTCCCAAGGTTCAGAATAACCACTGAGTCTGTTCACTACATGAGAAAAGTTCACCGATGGGCTATTGGTGTCCTGTGTAGAGTCCATTGACTTCCTCACTTGTAACCTACTGTTTCTCCAGTTTCTATTGAGGCATAGTTTACACTCAGGAAAACTCATCCTATGAAGGGTGAATTTGACATGTAACATACAGTTGTGTATCCACCAGCACAACGAAGATATAAAACAGTTCCATCATGTTCCAAAATTCCTAAGCTATTTTTTTGAATCAAGAAGACATGGCCAGTGGTTCATCAGAAAGCAAGATTTAGTTTGAAAATATTTAATACGTAAAGACACGCTTATGGTTACCCTCCATTACATCTACACTGAACTTGCTCAAATGTGGGCATAGCAGAAAGTGTGTGTGTGTGTGTGTGTGTGTGTTCATGCAGCAACACTAATTCAATAAAATTGCTTTCAAAAGCCACCCAAGCATTCTGTCTCTTGCCAATGTGTTTTTCACAGTCCCATATCCTTGAAATGCCCACCCAGGTTGAGCCGTAAGTCTCTTTCCAGAACAGCAAGATGGGCTGAGAGTCTGACTTCGAGATTGGAAAGGTAATAGCTCTGGGAGAAATGTCACACACAGAGTGAAGGGGGCTTTGTCAGGAGCCTGTGTAAAGCAGGGCCAGGGCAGATGAGAAGGGGTCCAGGCAGACAGAGGGAGGGCAGATGACGTGGAGGGGCTGGGGCATGGGGTTGGGTGGCAAAGGAAGCTATGATGTTGGTGAGCACAGTGACCTGCTGTGCACCCGCGGCAGGGGCAGAGCTAGTCAGTGTGGACATCCAGGTGAAGTCTCCCAAAGAGGAAGGCAGGGCCAGAGGAAAGCTCTTGACCACCTTGGCTTTGTCTCTCTCCAAAGTGCACATGTGATCACACAAGTGACTCTTCTCTGCAAACTTCCTTTCCATAATGCAAAAGTAAGGTGGCAAATGCATCTGGAACAGAACTGCAACACTGGCGACCCCTCAGGTTAAGTTAGTGGCAATGGAGCCAGAGTCCTATGATAATTTTGTGATCTCAAAGAAGGGTGGTATTTATAGCTGGAAGGGAACCAGGCCTCCGGTTCAGTGACAGCACTACAATCAGGGTAGGTGGATGCTGGCAGCCTCCAAGTCCCCCGGCAGGTGCTCGCTCCAAGCAGACTTGGAGGCTCATTTGACCCAGGAAAGCCCAGCCTGGAATCCTTGCCCCCAGTATGTGGAAGCCCTAATAGGCTCACATCTTTCTAGGAAGTGTGATGCTGTTTGGGTAAATGCTGACGTTTCTGTGTCTGCAAGGTGAAGGTCTCTTATCAAATGAACAACACAATAAATGCCACTAAAATGCCCAGAAGCACAAAACATATCCAAGCAAACTCAGGGAAATGGCCTAAACTATTTTTTCCCCATATTTAGATTTATGGGCATACTCTGCATTCAGTAGAATTCACTCTTTTTTACTTTTGACAAACCCACACGATTGTGTAACCATGACCACAATCAAGATATAGATTCTGGTCTATCATGATTAAAGTTCAGAACAACTATTGTCCCTATGGCTCTGGGATCAGATGGCTTGGTTCCCGTCCTGGCCCTGTCTCTGGCAGCTGCGGGACTTTGGAAAAGTGACTTGATCTTTCTAAGGTCTCCATTTTCCTGGCTGCAGACAGAGACAGGGGTGGCAAGCCGTGTAAGGATAAGATGAGCAGGTCAAGGGCGCACAGGTGGCTCTGGGCACATACTGCTTGGGCACCCCTTCTGTCAGCTGCTGAAGTGGATGTCCTAGTTCTCACCTGTCAGCACCTCCAGGAGCCCCCTGCTCCCCACCATTCTGACTTTCCTTGGACTAATATTGAGACATGCCAGGCAACAGCAACAAACAATGGAACTAACTCTTCCACCTATTTATTTCCTGTGTTCCATGTAGAATTCTGAGTATTTTATGTAGATTGACTCATTTAATTCACACAACGTGAGAAAATGTACATAAAGACAAGGCCACCTGTCCAGAAATTCATAACCGGTAAAGTGTGTAGCTGGGGTCTGAGCCAACGTCTGCATTTTTAACCATCGCCAAACCCCTGCTTCAAGAGTGAGAGTACCGCGGGGTGACAGAAAGCGGGCTGGAAACCATGAATGTAGATGTTCATTTATCTCCAAGGAAAGATGGTGACAAGAATCCCTTATTAAATCTATGTATATCCAGCAGCAGCAACAACAACAACAAAAAAAAACAAGTAATCCGACTTAGAAATGGGCAAAAGACTTGAATGGACATTTCTCCAAGGAAAATATGCAACGACCAATAAGCCCACGAAAAGATACTCCACCTCACTAATCCTTAGGGAATTGCAAGCCAAAACCATGATGAGATGTCACATCTCATGCATTAGGATGACTATCATTTAAAAATAATAATAAGAACTGTTGGCAAGGAAAGGAGGAGGCTGTGAGCTGCTGGCAGGAATGTGACCTTGTGAAGCTGCTGTGGAGAACAGTCTGGCAGTTCCGCAAAAAATGTAAACATGGAGTCAGCACATGATCCAGCCATCCCACTTCTAAGTGTAAACCCCAGAGAACTGTAAGCAGGGAGTCAAAGAGATGTCTGTACGCCCGTGTTCACAGCAGCAGTGTTCACCACAGCCAAGGGGTGGAAGCAACCCAGGTGTCCCTCAGCGGATGAATGGATAAATAAAATGTGGTAAAGAATAGAATACTATTCAGCCTGAAAAAGGAAGGGAATTCTGACACATGTTCCAACATGGGTGAACCTTAAAGACATGTGCCAAGTGAAAGAAGCCAGTCACACGTGAAAAAATGCTGTATGATCACACTTGTACAACGTACAAAGAGTCATTAGGCTCATAGAGATCATGATGGATGGTGGAGCTGGGGAGGGGGCCTGGGGAGTCAGGGTTTCACAGGGATGGGGTTTCTGTTTGGGAAGATAACAAAGTCCTGGAGATGACGGTGGTGATGGGGACGCAATGCCGTGGATGTATTTAGTGCCCTTGAACTATGTACTTTAAAATGGTTAAAATGGTAAATTTTACGTTATGTGTATTTTTTATCACAATGAAAGCTGTGTATGTATGTATGTATGTATTTATACATGAAAGCTCATGTATAAAATCATGAGCCCATCTGCAAGAGATGGAGGGGTGGGAAGGAGAGATTCTTAGGGACTCAATTAGGAATGACCTTCTTCATGTGGTCTCTGTATACAATGGGATATTCCTCAGCCACTAGAAACGACAAATACCCACCATTTGCTTCGACGTGGAGGGACCTGGAGGGTATTATGCTGAGTGAAGTAAGTCAATGGGAGAAGGACAAACATGATATGGTCTCATTCACACGGGGAATATAAAAATTAGTGAAAGGGAATAAAGGGAAAGGGGAGAAAATGAGTGAAAATATCAGAGAGGGAGACAGAACATGAGAGACCTAACTCTGGGAAACAAACTAGGGGTGGTGGAAGGGGAGGTGGGTGGGGGGTGGGGGTGACTGGGTGATGGACACTGAGGGGGGCATTTGATGGGAGGAGCAGTGGGTGTTATACTATATGATGGCAAATTGAACACCAATAAAAAAATTTTTTTAAAAGAAAAAAAAAGCAATGGCCTTCTTCATCTTCTCCTTCCCACCTTCGGAACATTCTTAAGTACATTGATGGCGACGATAAGTCACGTTGACAATCCCCAGAAGGACGAAGCTCATTCATTGACGTCCCCCTGCTGCCCGCCTGTCTCTCCCTCGCTCCACCGGCACTGGCTTGTGTTCTTCTTGAGCGCTCGTCCCTGGAGGCGGCAGAGATACCATCAGACCCATTTTTCAGACAAGAAAATGAAGGCTCTAAGAAACCAGACGAATCACTCAAGATCGCCAGCTGGGCAGGGAAGGCCTGCAGGGGACGTCAGAAGCCCCCCTGCCCTGCTTTCGTCCTAGAGGCTGGGGTCGCTGGCCCGTGGCCCCCACCCCCCATCCCCGCTATCCACCCCCAACAGGTGGCTTCACGCAGCTGGAGCCTGTGCCTATCGGAGCCACTGCGACAGCAAGGCAGTGGCCACAGGTCTGTGGTGTGTGCCCGGCTGACCGCCACACCGGGCAGCGGGGCTGAGCTGGCCGGGCCGCCGCACCCGGAACGGAAGCCCTCTCTGGATCTCATCATCCAGAGAACTCGCAGGCCTCGGCCCCTGCCAGGCATTCCCACAGCTGGAAGGAGAGGTGAGGATCCCCCCGAGGCCCCGGGGGCCGTCTGCGTCCACTGAGAGCCCCCGGGCCAGAGGGCGGCCGTGTCCGGGCATGGGCGCTCCGAGGCCAGCACGTGCTGACCTAACTCACCAGCTGCCGCCCGACTCCTGCTCTGCCCTTTCGGGAGGCTCTTGTTTTGGGAAGCCGGGAGGATACAAAAATGTTCCATTTCCAGTGAGATCGGATTAGCCCCATTTATAAATCTGTTCTTTCCTTAGTTACCGCTTGTCGGTACTACAACCACAAATCACAATTGTTTACAGTCACTTTTATACTCCACGCGTGTTTATTACCTGAGATCTTAAGAGATTTCTGTGCTCGTGGAAGCAGCTTCTACACACGCAAATGCGCCGCGGTGGCTGCGGGCTGTGCTGGCCAGGCCGGCCTGTCCGCGAGCCGCGGGCCGGGCTGGGCCGCCGGGGACCCCAGGGTCTGCGGGCCGCCTTCAGGCCTCCCTCCTTCCCCAGCTGGGAGACGCCGAGCCTGGGTGGTCAGGAGCCGCCGACAGCAGGGCGGCCCCCCGCCGAGGACACTTGTTGGCCGGTCACCGGCCTCTTTCCCAAACTTGGCTCCTTCCCGGATGTTAGCAGCGACAACATCTCCCTCTTCCACAGAAAAAGCAGGGCCTGCCTTTTTTTAAAAAACAGAAAACAAAAAGCCGAAAAAACCCCACCAACTGTCCTTTCCAACTCCTATCATCCCGGCTTGATCTGGGTGGGTTAATCCAGATCTTTCTGAAGGGACCTCTCACCATGTTCCATTTCTGTAGACATCGTTGGCAGAGTTATAGAGTTTTCCTCTCCTTCTTTTTTTAAGTTGCAAATGCTTAAAATTCTGTTGGCCTTTGAGCTCCCAAGGGGATCCCCATCTCCAGCCCCCATGTGCCGTTGCCATGGCGATCTCTCCTTCCCTTTAAAGTCTGGAATGCCACATTCCATAAGATTTGCACAGAAAGTTGCTTGATCATACGCAAAGGCCTGTCTGTCAGTCTCGAACATTCTGTATCAATAAACACACGCCGAGACCCTCTCTCTGCCTTGCTGTGAAACATCGAGCTTTGAGATTCATCTGGGAGATGAGGAAGGAGTCCAGGAAAATAGAGCCCCTGCCCGCGTAGAGCACGATTGTGTCCCGATTCCCGCCCGTGGCACGCTAGCATTTTAAACGGTTATTCCAAGAACAACAACATGCATTACAGAGCAGTGGCAAAATTATACGTGTAGTTGAACCCAACCCCGGCCTCAAAGTATTGAATTTTACCCGGACGCTAAGGCCATTTAACATCTGAGATACTAAAGCACATTTAAATCCTCAAATAAATAAGTAACTTTAATTACACAAAGAACTACATTTCGAGGAAATTATGGTTATTTGCTACAGGAAAATGACCCCTAGGTCGTCTTTATGACTTAATGGTCAGTAATTTTTGAAGGCATATTCTCTTCTCTAAGCCGCTGTGTCCAAACATTTTCTGAGACAGGAATAGGACTAATTGCTCTCCAGTTAAAAAGAGTGCTCCCTATTTTGCGTTCCCTATTTCGGGGGGATGAAAATAAACAAAAGCTACAATGTTTCTTTGCACAGAGAAATTGCTTTGTCAGAAAAAAAGAACTTCTGCAATCAAAATAAAGCACCAGGAATAGAACCGATGCTTTGTTATAATGAAACAAAATTCCTCTGTATTGAATAATGATGGATTTTACGTTTGTTACTAAGCAGAGGCTTTTTTTTTTTTTTAATTTCAGGGGTCTGTCCTTCATTGTTTGCGACTGTGCTCACTGTGATATTAAACAGTGAGGTGTCAGCAGCTGATTAAAGGCGAGAAGGGAAGCCCCGCTAATTGCGCCGAGCCCTGGGCCGGCGTCCCCCGCCGCACTGGACGTCAGCCGCACACCTGCAGTTTTACAAGCAGGAGCAGTGCCGAGGCCTAACCCGGGCAGCCCGCTCTGGTAATGAATCCAGGAAAACTACACAGACTCGTTTTCCCTCAAAGATAGAGGCAACGTGGCAAGGCTCTCAGATGCGGATGGGGGTGGGGGCTGGGGCGTCCCCACAGGTGTGTCCACCGCCTTAAATCTGCTGGGAGCGCTTGCCTGATAAAAATTAAAAGGACCGTATTCCTGCTTCGGGGGAGCCCGCGCCGGGAAACTGCAAAGATCGAGTAGTGCCCGGGAGCCGGAGCCAGGGGAGCCGGCTTACTCGTGCCTGGACAAAGGGACGCCCGGTGTCCCCCGCACCTAGGACTAGTTAAGGGCAAAGTAGTCTCCAGGATGTGGTGACTTTGGGCTTCACCTCCAAACAGGGAGTGTCACCTGGCCTACCGTGTCACATCGGCTTCTGTGGTTAGCACTCCTGTCATGTTTTCTCCTTATAGGAGACACTTCCCACCACAGGGCTCACTGAAGAAGCAACAGTCCCAAGCCTGATTTCGTATAAAGCCTTGGTCATGTAATATCAATGGGCCAAATACGTTCATTTTAAAAAAAAACTGTGGGCACGTGTTTTAGAAAAATGTTGTAGTCTGCAATGATTGTGTTTGTCTGTCCCCGCGTAAGGAAGGACACAGGTGTGAGAATTGTGCAAGCTCCAAAATGAGAGAAAAGAAACCATTCTCAATTCTAGAAGCATTTGGAAACAGAGAGCACTACTCCTGTTGCTAATTTTGCCAATTTAATGCAGGTTTTTTTTTTTTTTTTAATGTCTTATACCTTTAAAAACTTACAGCTAGAAAATCTCTCTGTCTATCTCTTTTTGTTAGACAAATTCAGGAAAACCCAGAGACCTGGGATAGATGTTTTCAACAAAAATATCACTGTGCTGTGTCAAGAAACGTGGCCCTAACAATGAGGAAAATAGAATGTAAATCCATCTCCTTTCTTCTCCTAGAAAATCCTTTCCGGAAAATACACTCACAATCCCCAATATTTCTAAGCAAAATGTGAAGTGTCAAGGGAGCCTTCAATAAAGCCAGAGATGAAAAGAAAAAAAGCAAGATAACGAAAATAAAATTATGCCTAGGCTGACATCCGATGTGCCAATATCTTACTCAGAGGTTCATTTTTGTGCTTTCCTTCAAGGGTCTGGAGGACTCAGACGTGGCCCAGCGACAGCAGAAGAGAAAGTTGAGTGACTGGAATGGGATCTTTTCCTGCACAATTTAAAAGTATTTCTTATTTTCAATTAAATGTGAAGCTGTCTGGAAGGCCTCGGGACCTTCCTCACGGTTAGGAAAGAAAAAAAATCACCTAAGCTTCAAGTTTTCGACCTGCAGCTTTCTAAGAGCTCACGTTAGGTGGATATTAAAAAGCAATTTAACAAAGCGATTGCAGTGACGACCAAGGACTGCCTTACGTTGATTAGAAGGGAAGGGATCGCCAGGAGAACACATTTTCAGTTTTGAAAAACGAGCTTTTAAAAGACATAAGTGGGATATCACTGGGGTCGAAAAGCTGGAAGTTGGTTTTAAAAACCCCGTCACGAGCAGCCGGGGCTATAGCTGCAAACACGCCCAGAACTCCGAAGGCCCAGCAGCCGCGTCTCCCCCAGAAGCCGGGAGAGCCTGCTGCTCCCCACTGCAAATACGCCTTTTATGGCACTTTCATTTTCCGAAGCAATTTGCTAGAGTTCATCAACAGAGAATAATAGCTTCGTGGCTCCTTGTTGACGCTTTTTACTTAGCGTTTCTTACTTTTCCTCCTCGCCTTTATTTGCAATTTGAGGAACTCCGCTGAACTTTGGGTAACCCTCTAATGGCCAGGCTGCTGGGGTTCGGGGACCTGAACGCGCCTGGAGCCTGCAGCCCAGGGCTCCTGTCCCCAGGGCCTGGGGTGGGGCGCAGTCCCCCGCTTGCACACGATTGTCACCGACGCCTGCCAGGCTTCTGCCCTCGAGGGACACAGGATGGTCAGTGAAGCGGAAGCAAAAGTGGCATTTACCTGTGCTGCGTGGAGCATGTGCGGGGGAGGCAGACTCAGGCCGTTGGCACAGACCGTGGACATCCCGCGGCAGGAATTTAGAGGGGAAGTTCGCCAGCAGCAGGGAAAGGTGACTGGGGCGCAGCGAGGCCCAGGGTCCCCTGGCTTCGGCCCGGCCTTGTCCGCAGACCGGGGGGAAGGAGCATCGGAGCCAGGGCGTCTGCAGAGCCCCGGACGCAGCCGCACACAGAGAGCAGCCGGGCGCTCAGAGGCTTCCTGCAGGATCGCAGAGACGGAGGCCGAGAGGTGAGAGGGTCGCCCGCTGAGCACCGGTTTTGTTTTTGCTTTGGAGAGAACTGGAGCCCCCGGGGTGCAGACCCGCAGGGGGGTGGGGGGCGCTAAGACCTGCACCCCCCCACCCGGGCTAACGCGTGTCATCTCTAGCTTTGTGGGAACAGAATCACTACGGCCCGCACTGCCTCTGGGGACACGTGCGTCCCGTGTATTTGGGAGCTGCTCCTTTGAGAGCCACCTTCTCAGCCAGCCAACAAGTTTCCTGTGTTTTCAGATCAGCTGGAAGGACTATTTCTTTTCAGGTTCTGGGTCCCTCTGAATCCGTTTGCAGACTTCAAACAGATCGGATTTCGGGCTGCAGCCTGAGGGAGGCTGGAAGGAGTACCAGGTGGCCCGGGACGCCGCGACCTCCAGTGAGGGTCTCTTAGATGCCTGCCACCCCCACCCCCCGGCCCCACCCTGGGAACGCACACCCACCGGAGGAGAGAGACGGGATTGCCTCGCTGGCTTCTCACCGGTCCCCGGCACGACCTGTGGAAACAACCCGAGAGTGTCCATCCACGGGGGCATGGATGAGCAAAATGGTCCAGCCACGGAATGGGGCTCAGCCTTCAGCAGGAAGGACAGTTGTGCATGGGCTGTGACACGGATGAACCTGGAGCACATCGTGCTCAGTGAAGTAAGCCGGTCACAAAAGGATGAAGACTATGGGATGCCACTTATTCTTGGGGCCTATGCTTGGGGCCAGATTCACAGAGTTGGAGACTAGAGGAAGGGGGAGCACCAGGGGCTGGGGCGTTGGGGCGGGGGGAGGCGGTCAGTGTTTCATGGGGACAGAGATTTTGCTTAGGAAGATGACAAAGTTCTGGAGACGAAGGGTGGTGACGGTTGCACAGCCATGTGAATGTACTTAATGCCGCTCAACCATACACTTCAAAAGGATGAAGATCACACTTTTATGTTATGTGTGTTTTACTACAATAAAAAAGAAACAATTATTTTATTTATATGCTGAAATTAAAAATTAGAGAAAAAAACATCAGGGCTCCTACAGCGCTCCACAAGGCCACAGGGCAGCCACCTGCGGCCCCGCCTGGAGAGGAAAACGCGACCAGAGAGAGGCAGAGAGCAAACAGATCCACAGAAAGACCAGCTCTGTCTCATTTGTGCGGTGGCAGCAGCCCGTCCAGTCTGGTCCTGGCACTGTGCCCCCAAGCCAGGCCGGGGAAGAGGTGGCCGCAGCTGGGAGGAGGGCTGGACGACGGGGGCAGCCGCCCACCTGCGCACGGGCCACTCAGAGCCCGGCGTCGGGGTCCCCGCAGGCCCCCGCCCCGGGTACCATGTGAGGGGACCCAGCTGCCTGGGGCAGGAGCTACTCCCAGCTCGTGACGGAGCCACGCACCCCCGGCTGAGCCTGAAGCAGTCCGACCTCGCTGCGCCATCTGAGGGAAGTCACCCAGTCCTGGACTCCAATCTCCTCTAATTTTCACAAAAGGGGGATCTGAACGCGATAGTCTTAGAGATTCGTGCCAGCTCGGGCACTCTGCGATTCCGGACATCCGAAATGAGGATCTACAGTCTGAAATTTTTTTTTTTAAGATTTTATTTGTTTATTCATGAGAGACACACAGAGAGAGGCAGAGACACAGGCAGAGGGGGAAGCAGGCTCCCCGCAGGGATCCCGACGTGGACTCGATCCCGGGACCCTGGGGTCACGCCCTGGGCTGAAAGTGGTGCTAAACCGCTGAGCCAACGGGGCTGCCCTGGAATTTTTTTTTTAAAACATCCAAAGCTCATGTTATGTTTTCAGGCCAGAGGGGAAGAGCCCTCGCTTGCTTGCAGGTGTGTGTGTGCAATGTGGGAACAGAGAAGAACGAGGCACGCTCTTCCTGATGGAGGACACGCTGCCACTGTGCACAACCGTCCCCTGGTAACCTGCCCTCGAAGTTTCTCGTCTGCTGCGTGACCACCAGAGGGCAATGCGTGCAGCAGATTTGTCAGCACCCGCGGAGCCGGATGTGCCGCGTGTCTTTCCCGGAGCCTTTCAGGGCTTCTCTCTGGGGGCTCAGTGTCCCCGCCGCTTCTCCAAGGGGCTGAGAACGAGGGCTGAGGGTGAACAGCTGACCCTGTGCAGAGACAACAGCTTGCAGCCCCCACGTAGGATCCACTCAGCAATGAAACCGGCCCCGAAACGCGTTAGGGTCCTTATCACGCTGCGAAGCCATCCAGGCGAGGACGCTCCCAGGCTTTACACATCAAACGCCGGGCACCCCAGGCTCGCAGGCTCTGGGTCCACGTGCTTCAAATCCTCGGGGTGGGGGGGCAGGCCAGGCGCCGGACTCCCGGGGTCCCCCGGCTCAGCATGCTGCCCAGTACCTGCATTCGTCCCCGCGTGAGCCACTGTCCCGGGGGAGCCGATTCCATCACACATGGGAAACAGGGAAAGCGGTCTGGAAGGGGAGAGAAACTGAGAGGCTCCCCCCTTGAGCACGCTCCTGTCCTGTGCCCCGAACCGAACGGGACAGCCACTCCTCCACTTGGGAACCTGTCCGGGTCCTGCTAATAGGCTATGATCTCCCGCCTTCAAGGCTGACACCTGCTCCCGGATGCCAGCTGCTCTGAAGGCCCTTATCAGTCTTTCTTCTGCTTACAGAAGGTCCCAGAGCTGAGGTCCCCCCAAAAGGCTATGTCCATAGAAACGGATGAACTGCTGGGCTAGGATGCCGGACGAGGTGAGCAGCTACCCCTGCCGGGCGCTGTCCTCGGCTTTGCATTTGTGAAGACACTTCTGTTTTCCAGTTGACTTACGTTATGATTTTGTCATGATCGACCTCCACGGCGGCTGACCCGTCTGCCTTAACTCTCTCTGTCCCTCATGCTTCCTATCCAAGAATGGTCTGAAAACCTTGGCGAGACGCAGGCGCCGTGGGTGAGCGTTCACGCTGCCCTGGGTGGCCACATCCTCACATCACCCTTTTGTCACTGGTCAGCGACTGAGCAGGGCTGCCCTGGCACGCACCAGGGTGGGGAATGAGGCATCGCTGGGCCTAAGTCAGTTGTGTCATGGGCTTGTCTCAACCCAATGTGTAAATGTCTCCTGTTCATTTATTCATTAAACAAATATTTATTAAAAGCCTGAAGCATGCAAGACCAAGTTTTGTTAAGCCCTAAAGGTGTTATAAGAATAAACCCTACAGGCTCTTGGCCTCAAGAGTGTCATCCAGAAGAAACAAGATTCGAATACAAATAAGCATACGAGAAGGTGGTTGCATGCCTTACGCTTGTGAAAAACACTTCTACTTGCTACTCATTTATTCGTGTTCAATTCATGTATTCCTGTCATCAACATGTATTCAGGACCTACTGCACGCCTGCACCTTTACGGGCACTGGGGTGTTACAGATGAGAAAGGCAGACCTAGTGGGGAAGAGGAAGCCTCCATACAACTGAAGACCTTCCCACTTCCATCTGGCCAAGACAGAGTCATAGCGACCGATTGTCCCTTCCACCCAAATAAAAAACAAGCAAAAACAGACCAAATAATGAAACATTCAGAATCAAGACACGGGCTCATGCAATGAAGAACCATGATCCCTGTGGGCTTGTGGAGAGAGACATTGTGCCTCACAGCCCAGCCTACTGCCTTGGGTTTTCAGCACAGGGACAGGGGCCCAGGCCTGGCCCAGAGGACTGCCTGTGTTGGGAAGATACAGCTGAGTGTGGGCAGACCAAGGAACCCCATTTTGCAGAGCAGAGAACCAGCTTAATTACCTGAGCGCACACCACAGGCCCACAGAGGCTCGGTCTGAAGTATTAACCTGGTTTCTGATCAGCAGTTGTATGTGAGGAAAACAGAGCAGAGAAGAATCACCTCAAAGGTCGCAGGGCCGGTGGTGGACCTCAAACACGTCTGGGGACAGGTATTGTTCTGTTCCAGCTGGACAGGTGCAGCGCCAGCACCTGCCTCCATCACGGAGAGTAAATATCACTCTCCTGGATGAAACAAGGTGCTGGTCCCACTTAAATGCAGGACTCAAGAGGATCAAACCATTTTCAAGAAACTCAAGTGCAGCCCAGAACAAAGCTCGAGAACATTAACAGTAACACAGGAATACCCGGCTCCCAACAAGAAGAAATGTATAAGACCTGGCGTTCGATCCACATTACCAAGCAGGCAAAAACAAAAACAAAAAACAAAAAATACAGACAAATAGGACCCATAATGAGGAGAAAAACCAATACATTGAAATAGACCTGGAACCGATTCAGATATTAGAATTAACAGACCAAAAAAAAAATTAAAATAGCATAACAGTATTTCATACATTCAAAAAGCTAGGTAAAGTCTTCCTTTCTGCTGTAGGCTCGAGTGACTGGTGTCGAGATGGGCAAGTTCATGAAACCCGGGAAGGTGGTGCTGGTCCTGGCCGGACGCTACTCCGGAGGCAAAGCGGTCATCGTGAAGAACATTGATGATGGCACCTCAGACCGTCCCTACAGCCATGCTCTAGTGGCCGCAATTGACCGCTATCCCCGAAAAGTGACAGTTGCCATGGGCAAGAAGAAAATCGCCAAGAGGTCAAAGATCAAGTCTTTTGTGAAAGTTTATAACTACAATCACCTCATGCCCACGAGGTACTCTGTGGATATCCCTTTGGACAAAACTGTCGTCAACAAGGATGTCTTCAGAGACCCTGCTCTTAAATGCAAGGCCTGACGAGAGGCCAAGGTCAAGTTCGAGGAGAGGTACAAGACCAGCAAGAATAAGTGGTTCTTCCAGAAGCTACGGTTTTAGATTTTTCAGTCATTAAAAATAAAAAAATAAAATTAAAAAAAACAACCAAAAAGTCAGGTAAAGAAAGAGAAGATATTAGAATGTTTGAAGAAAAATGGAAATAATGGTAAAATAAAACAAAACAAAACAAAAAACTTGACCCCAGAAGGTCAACAGTTTAACCATGAGGAAAGTACATGAAGAAAACCACACCAAGTCACACCAGAGACAAGCTGCTCTTGTGTGACAAAAGAGGAAAATCTTAACAGAGGCCAGAGAAAGGCATTTTCTGTACAGTAGAATGAAGACAACATGAGAACAGATTTCTCACCAGAAGCAATGTGAGTGGGAGGGTGGGGCAGCCACACATTTAAATTACAAAAGCGAAAAAAGCCGGTCAACCTAAAATTCTAATCCAACTATGGTATCTTCCAAAAAACGAAGGTAAAAACAAAGACTTTTTTCTCCCCTGGTTAAACAAAAGGTGAAAGAATTTATCAATAGCAGACCCAAAACACAAGAAATGTTCAAGAAAGTTCTCGAGAAGGAACATGATGCCCAGTAGACGTAGGTGATGAACCCAAAGGAGTGGAGGCGCCAAACCTTGTAGCCCCAAGAGTCAGCACATGAACATCTTTCTCATGAGGCAAATCTCTTTAAGGAATAATTGACTTAGGGATCCCCGGGGGGCTCAGCGGTTGAGCACCTGCCTTCAGCCCAGGGCGCGATCCTGGAGACCCGGGATCGAGTCCCACATTGGGCTCCCTGCATGGAGCCTGCTTCTCCCTCTGCCTGTGTCTCTGTCTCCCTCCACTCCCACCCCCGTGTGTCTCTCATGAATAAATAAATAAAATCTTAAAAAAAAAAAAAAAAAGAAAAAATGGGCTGGAACTGTAGCACCAGGCCCTGGGGTTTACACTGCGTGTAGGTCCAATGTCTGACCACATGGGGACAAAAGCGGGGGGCGGGGAGGCAGGCGGCTGCCCCTGCCGGGTTCTTAGACTCCACCTGGGCTGGCGTCACTGCCGGGGAAGGTGGGCTCTGAAGCCTCAGAGATGTGTGATTTGCCCTGAAGGCAACCACGAGCATAGCATAACAAGGAATTATAGCTAATGAACCTTATAAGGGGATAAAATTGAATCATAAATAATCCAAAAACGGGAGAATAAAGAACAGCTGGGACCAATAGAGAACAAACAGCAAGATGATAGGCTGAAACTGAACCATATCAATAATCGCATTAAATATAAGTCGTCTAAATGCTTCCATTAAAAGGCAGGTGCTGCCATATTGGATAAAAAGCAAGACCCAAGCTACGCGGTGTAGCAAAAAAAAAAAAAAAAAATCACCTTAAATATAAAGACACAAATGGGTAAAATGTAGAAGGATGGGGAAAACACTGATTTATCACCAGAGCGAGGATATTAATATCTGACAAAATCCGTTTCAAAGCAAAGAATATCACCAGGGATAAAAGTTGTTTCGTATCAATGAAGGCGTCAATTCATGAAGAAGACAAAACAGTTCTAACTGTTGAAGATAGGAAGAGAATGAAGGACTGTTAGAACTTTGTGCTGATCGAGTCAGTGGCTGGGTTCCCCACAGATGAGATCCCTCACCCAACGTGAGAGACCCGGGCCGCAGAAACAAGACGTCTCCACCCACCCGGATGCCCGTTGAGGTGAAGTCCTCTTGGGCCCGGTCTCTGCAGACGGGGCTGTGACCCACCCGCCAGCCCTCCAACTCCAGATGCCAGGTGGTCACTTGATGGAAAACCTCTGGGGCTTTGTAACCATGGAGGTTCACAAAGATTCGCAAGCAGAACGGGAGAAAAGACTGCTTGAGATGCGGAGAGCACGCTTCCGGCAACTGCAGGGGACTGTAGACAACCCTGGGACGCGGACGTTCATCTTAGGAAGCGTCTCCTGCAGCCTCAACATAATTCAGGCAGCCGGAGGCCCTCTCCACAAGGGGTTGCAAGCCGGTCATGAAACATGCTGCTCCTGCCTGGGGCCTCCCGGGGCAGGGGCTCGTGGCCAGCCCTAGGCCAACTCCGTCCTGTCCCCTCTTCTGTCCTGACCTTGAGCTCTGACCTTGGCTTTGTCTTCTCCAATTACAGTGCGATTCCCTCAGGTCTGTCCAACCAGACCATGGTGCTGTCTCCCCCGGCTCCCCTGCCGGCCACCAAGGGCCCTGTCACCAGGGCCCTCCAGCATCTGGTCCTACTGCCCCCCCCCCCCCCGAAAACCAGGTGTGTTTCTTCTTCTTTATTGTTGTTTGGGCCCCTCCTTCCAGATGCGGGGGCCTCCCGACTGGTCTGCTGGGACTCGAGGCCCAGGCCAACATGGACCAAGTCCCGTCAGTTTATCCACCGTGCTCTCAGCTCCCAGCCAGGTCTTCATCTTGAGATGTTGTGGCTGACGTTCGAGGCCAGATCAGGCCACGCAGCTGCACATGCAGAGCTGGCCTCCGAGGTCAAGGGCATCCACCTGTCTGAGCCTAATGCCTGGGCTCAAACACACGGCCCCAGGAGTCCCTTCACTAAAGGGCTTAATGTCCCTGGTGCAGGCTATCAAGTTCCACCTCAGCCCCCAGTGACTGTGAGACCCCCAGACTTGCCCTCTCACCCAGAAGGGGAACTGGGGCAGGTGCCCAACCTGTGTCTGTAATTGACTGAGCCACTGGCTTTGAGCTGGACTCGCCCCAAAAGGAAAGTACAACTCAGATCTTCCAGGGATTCTCTATGACACTCACTCGGGACTGTGCCGACCCTCAGGCTCCCCAGAGGGGCTGCACAGGTGTTCGGAAAGAGCCTGTGAGGGTCGCAAGCTAGAGCCCCCAGATGGGCGAGGGTGTCCAGGAGGTGCTGGGCCGAGCAGACCACCTGCTCTCTGCAGGGAAGCATGTGAGTAGCTGGAGACGCGGGGGCTAAAGCACAGGAAGGGTTTTCTCAGTTCCAAGGATAAGGAGAGGGTCTCAGGTGAAGCAGGGAGACGGAGATCATCATCCCGTGTCAGGCATCTTCGGTCGCACACCCATCTTAGGGGGGCCCTGCTCAGCCACGACTCTTCTCTTGGGTCTCTCCCTGGCCGAGTGCTTCAGAGGGGAGGCTGAGACCCCTCGCTCCCCCCAGCACCCCTGCTTGGTGGGTTACCAAGGGCGGACCCCCCAGCTGCTCTCTGCGCCGGGGGCAGCCCTGCCCGGAGCTGAGCCTGCTGGCCGGGTGCGCTGGCAGCTTCGGGAAGACCAAAGGGCCAACCCCGTGACCCAGGGAAGCAGGAGTGACTCGAGCTAATTTGTCCTGGCAGGAAACCAAATTAGCCGGAAACACCAGGCGTGTTTTTCATTAACCACATTGTGCAGCCCGAGAGCCATGGTGCGATGCCCGGGAGCCCCGAGTCTCCCACTGGGGAGCTTCCTGCACCCCCTGTCTGGGCCACAGCAAGTTCCAGGGCAAGGGCACAAATCTCCTAAGAGAAAGCGATCTGTTGACACGGGACAGCAGCAAGGACAACACTCTGAGCAGATGAGGGGCTAGAGGAAGTGTGACGAGCCCGGCTGACCCTCTGGAACATTCCAGGCCATCTCAGACTCGCAGTGACGGCTCCCCCATGGGGCTCGGGCAGGAAAGTGGGACACGGCCGTGCTCAGGGAGTGTGCAGGGCTCCGGCCATGGCCCGATGGTGCAGCAGGGGAGCCGAGGACCCCCACTCGCCCCCGCCCTGAGGCCCACAGCTGGGGGGCGGCCTAGCCCGGGGAGGAACAGGTGGAGACACACAGGGACACCCACATCACCACCCAGGCCACGTCATGGCACTTAGTGCCGACCTGCTCCTCTGACCGTCGCCCTCCCGTGTCTTTCCTCACGGGATCTAAACCTACCCCGGGTCCAGTCGCAGCAGAGCTGGCTACGGCCACTCCCGGAGAGGAGCGGCAGGTTTCTGGCTGCCCCCGCGCTTACTGCACACCAGAGGACGGGCCAGTGTACACTCGGACACTGTGCAGCCCACCGGCCGCCCCCGCCGCCCCCTGCGGGCTCCTCCTTCCAAACACCCCCCGGCACCACTCCACCGAGGCCAAGGTGACTTCTTAAATACGAGGGGACAGGGTGGCTCCAGCGTCTAAGACCATCCCGCGGGGCCCAGCCCTCGGACGGTGAAGCCCCCATCCCCCTGCACACGGGCGTGTGTAAGCACAGCCGCATCCCTCCCCGGGCTCCAGCCTTCACTGGGCCTGCGATTCCCTGGGACGCCTCCGCTCCCCCAACGTTGGGTCTGGCCCTGCACCTGCCCTCCCCGACCTCTCGTGTCAGCGGGCGCTCGCACCTGTCGTGCCTTGTGAGCAGGCCCCATTTATCTGTTTCGGGGCCGCGCCGTGCAGTGTGTGGCACCCGGTCACCTCCACAGTAGCCAGGCTTGTCAGGGCCTCTGGGAACCCCACAGGGCCGGGCCGGGCCTTTCGTCTACTCCGGCACCGACCGGTGCTCTGCCCTGACGGACCTGGCACAGTAGAGACGGAACGACTGAAGGAACGAAGTCTTGAGATTTTGCTCATGTATTCGCGTCTCTTCCCATGATTCTCTGCCCATTGGGACGCCTCTGAAACCTCCCCTCCCCTGGGAAGTCTCCCGGGATGCCCCCTGGCCAGTGTTTGCTCTGTCACATCACCTCCCCTGCTCTTCTGTGGAGCACCGGGCACCAGAAGTCTCGGTTTCCTGGAACTCACTGGTGATCCAGCAACGTGTCCTCCGGGGGCCGGGGAAGGCCAGCCCGTCGCCGACGCCCGCTGCATGATCAAGACGCGGCCTCTGGATTTCCCAGCCCCTGGAGGTCAAGGGTGGGGGGGGTGAGGCCCTCGCAAGCCTCCGTGTCCATCCCTCAGGCTGTCCTGAGGAAGCAGAGGGGACGCTCGCCTTCCCGAGAGGTCAGGGTCCTCCCCACGCAGTCCACACTCGAAAGCGTGTTCCCGGGTGGGGGGGGGAGGGGGCTGGGCGGGGTGTCTGAAGCAGGAAGGTCACAGGCAAGCGCCACGGAGGCAGGAAAGGCGCAGCAGGCCACGTCCCACCAGGCCGCAGGGTCCCGGGGACTGGAGCTCAGGGCGAGCTCGGCTGTTAGGATCACTCGTGCGTGTGATGCTTTTAACCCAAACACTCTCCATATGGCTTCTTGATTGGCTGTGATTTCTTCTGAAAACATTTATAGTCTTTTGAAGTATTCATAATTGTATGGGGGCTGGGGCAAGGGACTCCCTCTTGGCAGCGGTTTGCAGTTTCCGAGGCTGAAATTAGAATTTGGCCTGAGAGCCCGGGTGGGCGGAGCCGAGGCCAGAGGTCAAATTCCACTTGCTCCGTAATGAGCGCTAATGAAGGGATCAGGGCTCTGCGTCTACGCAAAAGCAGCGGCGCGCGGCGGCCGGTGTGGACAGAGGCCCAGGGAAAAGCATTGTGTGCACCAGGTGACAGCCAGCTCTGCGTCTCCCAGCACCAGGGGAAAGCCTGGTCCTCGGTCCTAGGGTCTCCATCCCCTCAGAGGAGAGCCCGGGTGGGGGGGCTTCCAGAAACCAGGGGAGCAAGTGCGGTGCTGCCCATGAAGCAGGGAAAGCCGCCCTCCCTTAATCCTCTCCCTCAGGAGATGGAGTGATGCGAGGCGACCTGAGGTGAGGCTGGCATCCTGCAGCCGCCGGCCTTCCTCCCAGGGAGCTGGTCCTGCCGCAGGTGCCGTGGGCGGAGGCACCCCTGCCTGTCCCAGCCGGCGCCACCCCGGGGACCCAGCTGGGATGGGGAAGAAGAAAAAGCCAGAGCAACCTGCCACTGAGCCAGAAGCACAGGCTGCGGAGGGTTGAACTGTGGCCTCCAAATTCCTATCGCCCACCCCTAGTCCTTACTCCCTCGGAGTGTGACCTTATCTGGAAGGGAGGCCCTTGCAGGTGCCACTAGTTTAGTTACTGTGAGGCCACACGGAGTAGGGTTGGCCCCGATCCCATGTGACTAGTGTCTCTACAGGAAATTTGGACACAGAGAGAGCCTCAGGAATAAGGCCATGGGGACGTGGAGGCAGGGACGCGGTGATGTGTCAACAAGCTAAGGGACACCAGATGGCCCACAAGCCCCCAGAAGCCAGGGAGAGGCCTGGGAAGATTCTCTCCTGCAGCCCGGGAAGGACTCCGATCGAGGACTGTGGCTTCCAGACCTGGGGACAGGTCATGTCCATTTAACCCGCCCTATCTGTGCTGTCTCGTCACAGCAGCCCCTGGACACGAAGCCACCCCCGAGAGGTCCCCAGACCTGACCCCAGGCCAGGACCAGGCACACCATGGCTCCAGGGGCTGCACAGAGAACAGCTGTCCCGGGAAGCAGCAGGCCTCACCCGCTGGGGTCCAGCACCTCCCCCCACACACACAGCAGGCCTCACCTGATGGGGTCCAGCACCCCCCCACACACACGTTGGGCAGCAGGGAGCAGCAGGGCCACTGCCTGCTCGGGGGGCAATCCCAGTGCGGGGGCGGCTCATGGCTGGGCTGACCGAGTCAGCAGCATCCCCTGTCGTCCCCGCTCCCTGGAGCTGTGCCTGGGCCTGGGCACCGTGTCGCCCCCAGGTCCCCACACAGGCCTGGCAGGGTCACTACGATGCCGTCCACCCACGCCCACTCTGTGCTCAGACGGCTGCCTCTGCTGACAGTCCCCCTCCGCCCAGCTCAGACCTTGCTCCGACTCTGGGCCCTTGTCCCCTCCTCTCCTGCCCCTCGCCGGCCTCACCGTGCCACCCATACGGGCTCCTCAAGGTCCTCCCCATCGGTCCCAGAGCCTCTGTCACTGAGGGCTTCGAAACCCAGGCTCTGGGTTACGAGTTCCTCAGGGGGCCCGACCCCCAAGGCTCCCTGTGTGTGCCCACAGCCACCGTGTACGAGTGGCCCCATCTTCTTTATTGTGAGAAGATCTCCCTGTCTCTCTCCTGGGTCCCTCTGTCCCATTCTCTCTGTGTCTCACCCTATTTATTCCATGATTTTGGGAGCCGGCTTCCACCATCCGCGGGGGCCTTTGCATCACGCACCCGGCCCCGGTCCCTGTGCTCCAGGCACACCTGCTCCACCGCTGGTCCCTCTCCCACCCAGCGCGGCTCCTGGTCTCTGTGCTGTGGGCCAACACCGCTTCGCCATGACCACCCTGGCACTAACCCGTGCTCCGAGGGAGGTCAAGGGGACCCAGAGGAAACGGCAACTGGCCCCCTCTTCGGAGGGGACCTTACGCAGCTGCTGGAGCCGTGAGCTTCCCCTGGCAGCACGTTCTCATGTGCGTGCGGGTGGCGCCTCACTTCCCGCCTAGGTCAGCGCTGCCCCTGAGTCACACGTGCGCGGCCCACGCAGCCGTCCGTCCCCTCCCCGGGCTGGTTTGCTCTGTGTTAAGCGCAGCATCACAGGAACGTGAAGGGCCCCAGCCTTGTTGCAAAAGAACCTAACGGGACCCGCAGGACAGGGCGGACTACTGAGGTCCAGGCCGGGGGAAGGTCCCTGGCTTCACACTCCTCTCTGAGCTGGGTGTCCGGGGTGGCTTTCCTCGGCTCCAGGGGGGCAGAGCCCCCGCGCCCAGGCCTGCAGGGAGAAGCAGCGGTGTGCCCCAGCCCACGCAGAGCAGCGAGGAGCCCGATGCCAAGAGGGTCGGCAGGACGGGCGGCGACGATGCTCTGCCCCTGAGCTCAGGACGGGACTCAGGGACAGCACAGAAAATCATCGCCTTCTTTTTTGAATCGTACTATCTTTTATAAAATGTTTAATTATGGTAAAACACACATCAAAATTTACCACCTTAACCATTCTAACCAGTTTAGTGGCATCAAAAACATCGACATTGGGAATCCTTGGGTGGCACAGCGGTTTGGCGCCTGCCTTTGGCCCAGGGCACGATCCTGGAGACCCGGGATCGAATCCCACGTCGGGCTCCCGGTGCGTGGAGCCTGCTTCTCCCTCTGCCTGTGTCTCTGCCTCTCTCTCTCTCTCTCTCTGTGACTATCATAAATAAAAAAAAAAAAAAAAACAAAAAAAAACATCGACATTGTTGTGTATCCATCATCACTATCCATCCAGAACCTTCTCATCTTCCCAAACTGAAACTCTGTCTCTCTGAAACACGGACTCCCCGTTCCCGTCCCCGTCCCCGTCCCCTTCCCCGTCCCCAGCCCCATCCCCAGCCCCTGCGCCCACGACTCTGCTCTCCGCCCGGGAGTGGGACTCCTCTCGAGCCCTCACATAAGCAGAACCAAACAGCATTTGTTTGTGGTGCTTGGCTTACTCGCTTGCGGTTCATCCATCTTGGAGCATAATTTGGAATCTCTACTTTTGGAGGCTGAACAATTTTCTGTCATGTGTGTATGATGCCTTTTATTTATCCAGTCATCTGTTGGTGGACACTTGTGTTGCTTCCCCCTCTTGGCTATTGTGAATAGCACCGCTGTGACCATGAGTGTGCAAATACCCCTCAGAGAGACCCTGCTTTAAATTCTTTGACGTATACACCCAGAAGGGGAATTGCCGGATCATATGGTAACTATTTTTTAATTTTTTGAGAACCTGCCAGACTGTTTCCCATAGTGGCTACACCATTTTATCATTTCCTTGATTTTTAAAATTTATATCTCAATCATACCATCTTCCTGTTAGGCTATTAATATAAAGCAATTCATACGAGCATTTTTTTCTCAGTTCTTTTTTTTAAGACTTTATTTTTTAGGACTATTTTAGGGTCCAAATAAAATTGAGAGGAAGGTACAGAAATCTCCCATATACTCCTGCCCACCCCCAAGTCTCCCTCATCAGAGGGTACATTTGTCAAATTGATGAATCCACCTTGACATGTCATTATCCCAGAATTTTATAGTTCACACCAGGGTTCACTCTTGGTGTTGTACATTCTATGGGTTTGGATAAACATATAGTGACACGTGTCCATCATTAGGGTATCACTGCCCTAAAAATTCTCTGTGTTCCACCTATTCATCCCACCCTGCAATTTCCAACCCCTGGCAACCACTGACCGTTTTCTGTCTCCATGATCCTTCCTTTTCCAGAATCTCCTATAGTTGGAATCATGCAGTATATGAACTTTACAGATTGACTTCTTTTACTTAGTAATAGGCATTCATGTTTCCTCCCTGTCTTTTCACTTGCTAGCTCATTTATTTTTAGTGTTGAATCATATTCCATTATTCCATCTGGATGGACCACAGTTTATTTATCCATTTACCTAATACACATCTTGATTGCTTCCAATTTTTAGCAATGGAAATGTTTTTAAATGGAGCTGCTGTAAATGTTTGCGTGCAGGTTTTTGTGTGGACATAAGTTTTCAGTTCATTTGGGTAAATATGAAGAAGCACGACTGCTGGAGCATATGGTGAGTGTGTTAAGTTTTGTAAGAAACCACTAAACTGTCTTCCCAAGTGGTTGTGCCATTTCGCATTCCTGCCAGCGATGAGTGAGAGTTCCTGCTACTCCAATTTCTCTCCAGTATTTGGTGGTGTCAGTATTCTGGATTTGGGCCCTTCTAGTAGGTGTGCAGTGGTACCTCATTGTTCTAGTTTGCCTTCCCTGATGACATACGATGTGGAGCATCCTTTGTGTGCTCCTTGCCATCGAAGGGCTCAGTTTTTAATCGGCGGTTTGTTTTCTTATTGTTGAGATTTGAAAGTACTTTGTACATATAAACCAAGTGCTATCAAAAGTGTGATGTCTTTATATTGTCCATTTTGGCTAAATTGCTAATAAATTTTTAAATAAATATTGATATTCCAGCACAGAACAATCATTTACAAATGTGGGCTACATACTGACTTACAATTTATTTTTCCTGACCATTTTTAACCTAAATTTTAAAAAATGTTCCAGATTTTCCTAACCCTAAATTAAATGTATAGCCCTGTTTTTGTACATTAAGCTTTATTTACTATAAGAAATTCCATTTATTTGGATCACAATAAACATCTTATAATTACTATATTGTTAGGACTTTCTTAAATTGGCTTAGTTTATAACTTAAAATGCTCACTTTTGTAACTTTTAAAAAATTATCTTATTTTCTTATGGGCTCCTGAGTATTTGGCAGCACAGCATTTAAGGTTAAATCCATAGAAATTATAACAGTTGGTCAGACTACTGCTTCCAGTCAAAATAGGTTAGCAGAGACTAGATTTGTTTCCTTTCTGAAACAGCTAATATCCCAGATAAAGTACATGAAGAAATGGCTTTCAAGACAATACATATCAGTCAATGAAAGATAGTGACACCTGAGAAATGGTAAATACATGAGGGGAGTCCCATAGTTATGCCCGGGTTATGACCCAGGGAGGATTTATAGACCACAGTGGGAGGAGAGGGAGCCCAGGGGTCTGTCTGAGTTGAGAAGATGGAGCTGGATGTTTGGAAAGTCCAAGATGGCTAGAGTGTGCAAGAATGAATACTGTAGAGGAAAGAGCTTCCAACCGAGGGAGGGAGAAGAATGAGGAGATGGAGGGGGAGAGTGACAGAGGGGGAGAGAGAGTGAAGGGGAAGGAGACAGAAAGAGGTAGAGGTAAAAGAGGAAGGAGGAGAGGGAAGAGGAGGGCACAGAGAGAAGATGGGGAGCTGGGGGGAGGGAGAGGCATAAGGAGAGGGAGAGGGATGGAAGAGGGGGAAGGAAGGAGGAAGAACAGGGAAAGAGGAGGGGGAGGGGAAGAGCTTAAGAGACCTGCCACGGGTTCTCCCTCTGAGTCTTGAACTGAGTATTGGTCAGTGCACACATGTGAGAAAACTGCCAGAGGACAGGAAAACCCGTTCCTATTACCACCAGCCAGTGGACAAACCTCAAACTTCATGAAGAGCCAGGGACAGTTCTCAGAAGGGGTTTGCCTTGGTACTGGTGCAAAATTAGCCCAGACTCAACGTTGATCTGGTCCTGCCTAACAAAGCTCAGATGGAATGAAGTGTTGACGTATCATTTAAACGTGCGTCAGAACAAAGCTCAGTGATGTTTACAAGACTACACAGCAAGGTAAAATTCACCACATGTGGTATCTAATCAAAGACTACCATGCATGGAAAGAAGCAGGAAAACACAACCCATTAAAGGAGAACAATCAATCAACACTGAGTTAGAGATTACACAGGTTATATCATTAGTAGGCGGACATGGAATGTTGTTGTAACTGTAATCCGCATATTCACAAAGCTACAGGAAAGACTCAACAGAAAAATGGAGACAAGGACAACAAAAAGAAGATAAAATTGAACTTCTAGATATAAAAACTGTGATGTGGAGATGAATAAAATACCGTGTGGTGTGAAAGATAGATTAAACATCGCAGAAGGAAAGATCAGTGGAACGTGAGGACATAGTAGCAGAAACTATCTAACCTGAAGCAGAAATGGAAGACTGAGAACATGAACAGAGCATTACTGTGCTGGGAGAAAACTAGGAGCAGCCCAAGAAACGCTTAATTGGAGGCTTCCTGGAGAGAGGAGTGAAAAGAGAGATAGAAAAAACATCTGAGGAAATAATGGCCAAATTTTTCCAAATTTGATGAAAACTAAAAACCCACAGATCCAAGAAACAATGAGCTGCAACTCTTAGAAACATGAAGAAATGATAAATTGCTTGAAACCAGTAAAAAGAGGGAGTTAAACTCAACTAAAGAGAGGGAAGACACATCTCATAGAGAGGAAGAAAGAAGAGAATGAAAATAGACTTCTTGTCAGAAAAAAACACGCAAGCCAGAGGAGAGAGGAACAATATATGATTATGTAATCCATAGTAGGGTACTGGGAGAAAAACCCTCGACATAGACTTTTCTACCCAGCGAAAGTATCTCTCAAAGACAAAGGGGAAATCAAAATTTCTGTAGACATATAAAAACTGAAAGAGTTCACCAGATCTGACCTTATGCAAAATGCTGATGATTCCTTTAGGCAGAAGGAAAATGACACCAGATGGAAATAAATATCTGCTAAAACAAATAGTGTCAAAAATGGTAATGAGGGATCCCTGGGTGGCGCAGCGGTTTAGTGCCTGCCTTTGGCCCAGGGCGCGATCCTGGAGACCCGGGATCGAATCCCACGTCGGGCTCCCGGTGCATGGAGCCTGCTTCTCCCTCTGCCTGTGTCTCTGCCTCTCTCTCTCTCTCTCTCTGTGTGACTATCATAAATAAAAGAAAAAAAAATTAAAAAAAAATGGTAATGATGTGGCTAAATATAAAATATTACTTGCTAATTATTTTCATGTCTTTAAAAACACTGAGACTATGTTATAGGTTTATAATAAATGTAGGCGTGAAAAGCAGGACAATAGTGCAAGGTCTGGGAAAGGAGAAACAGAAGTCCATGCCATAAGGTCCTTCTGCCATAAGCAAAAAATGGTAGAGCATAAAGGTACTGTATACACTATATATATGTACACACACACACACACACACACACACATACACATACACACACACTATAAAACCTAAAAGAACAATGTGGACTTGTAGCAAATCAGCCAACAAGGCAGATAAAATGGAATCATGTTCAACACAGAAGGAGAGGAGTCAGGTACAGTTACATGGCATCCGAGGTGGTGGGGCATGTGGACACTCTCATAGGATTGCTTCCATTTTTTCTGGAAAATAAGATTCGAAGTCGTCAGTGGGGGGAGCATTCCGTTGCTCACCCACTGCCTAGTTATGACTATCTCTTCCCGCCAAGCACTGACCTAAGAAATGCAGAAACGAATGAATGAAATAGACAAAAATCTTTGCCCTTACATTCTAGAAGGTAGACAAACAATCACAAGCTGATGGGGACTAAGTGCTATGAAGGCAAGTGAAGCTGGGCAAGGGGACGGGGATGCTGGGAGCCATGCCTCACTCCCCGCAGAGCTGTGCGAGAAATAGGGTTGCACGTGGTGTGGGTCCTGGGATCCTCGCATGGCTGGGGAAGCAGAGCATCCAAGTGGCCTCAGGGTAGACGGAGTGGTCAAAGCTGTGACAACGGTATGAAGGGAGTGAAGGGCAGGGAGGCCAGAGGCAGTGGGCCCTTTCCTCATTCTTGCCAATGGTGTGTGGAGGCCAGAATAGGGAGTCTTATGCAGGACTCATGGAGCTTCCAGGCCGTTCTGGACTCTGCTGGTGGAGAGAGGGGGGCTGGAAGGTGTAGTGGCATCTGAGAAGCCAGGAAAGTAGTGACGAGTGAAGTCATCGCCCAGGAGCAGGGAGTGACCAGAGGGACGGAGGAGCATTGCCGGGCATTGGCAGGATGGAGGTGACTATAGACAGGCCAGCCGGCCTGTTGGCTTTCCTTGGACACGTGCCTCTCTGGCTAGACCAGGTGAGTGATGATGGCCAGTTGGCTTTCTGGGTGAGGATGGTGATGGGGTGAAGGGCAAGAGAGGTAAGCAAGGCAGTGATGATGGTGATGAGCTGTGACATCAAGGCTGGGGAGGGTGACAGCAAGGACGTGGGAGAGCAAGGACCCTTGAACGGTGGTGGGAGGAGTGGAACTCAGGCCCCAGCACTAAAGCCAGTGCCCTACAGAGTGAGCTGGAAGGAGCAGGTGGCCGGGGGCACCTGGGGCGCTTGCCACTGAGACCAGGCAGGGCTGCAAGTATCAGGAAGGAGCAGGCTGGGAAATGGCCATGAGAACCTGGGTGACGTGGGATCACCGGGGACAGGAGACTGGTGAGAAGTGTTCCGTGAAAGGGAGGTCTGTGCAGAGCGACCCCTCAAGGCTGAAAGAGCCAAAGAAAAAGGCTAACAAGCGCAGCTTGGCAAGAAATGGTTTATTCAGGCAATTTACGGACGAAGCAGGTCTTAGGTGGCCCCCAGACACTAGACAAGGGGATCTCCACCCCCCACCCCCTTGAGGCCAGCTTTTACAGCCCTAAGGGCGGGCACATGGGGTCACCAGGCCCCGCGAGAACAGGTGTGTCCCAGCCAGGTGGAGGCCGTGATGCCCCGAGGATGCACTAAGCCTGTGGCTGAACAAAAACAGAAAGGCTGGGGGTTGGGGAGGCTGTGAGCAGGAAGGCGTCAGGTCCCTGAGCCGTCAGCCCGGCGGCTCCGTCCAACACCACGTCGGTCGGTCCACACAGAAGGGAGCCCGGGTCCTGGGCAGCAGCGCCCACAGACAGACGGCCACGACGGGAATTCGGAGAGTGCAGGAGGAAGCCAGGAGCTGGAGTGGGAAGCTGGGCAGGAGCCCGAGGGGAGCAGCAGCCAGGAGCCCTGCAGGGGGGCGGGGGGCAGGAGTGGGGGCACAGGTGCGGGAGGGAAGCAGCCCCAGCAGGATGCGGGAGTGGGACGTGGGCTCCAGGGTGCGAGAGGGCGGGGGCCGGGCCCACCCTCGGACCAGGGGTGGTGCCCAGACGGAAAGCTGAGCAAAGGGGCCGGGGCGGGGGTCCTGCTGGGCGTCCTGAGCTTGGGGACTCCTCAGTCCTGCACGGTGGGGGGCGGGGGGGCGGGTCACAGCTCTGCCGCCAGGAGCCCACGGAGACCGACTAGGGGGCTGGAGCTGCTGTCGTGTCCACAAGTAGTGAAACGGCTCAGACACACAAGCAGGGCACAGACGTGCGTCCCGCGTGGGCCGCGTGGGCACTGCAGGCCGGGCTGAAGCCTCAGCGCCCGGGATCCCCACAGGGCGCCCCGAGTCGGGGTTATCCTCGTGGCAGATAAGGGCCCAGCTCAGGCATTCAGATGACGCTCCGCCTGCCCTCCCTTCCCGCCCAAACCCAGCTCGCCTCTCTGCGCGGCCTCCGGGCCCCGGAAGGGAGTCATCTTCCGCAGCCCACGTCCCCCTAAACTCGCCTGCCAGCCCAGCAGCAGAAGGGGAAGCGGGCCTCTGCCCAGGGAAGCTCTTCGGGGAGCGAGCCTTGCGGCTCAGGCAGGAGGACTTGCATTACTCTTCCCAACCCCTGCAAGATAAAGGCTTCAGTGGCTCCGTCTCAGGAGGGCCGTGAGCACGCTCAAATTAAAAAACACCAGTCACAAACCATGAGAGACTCAACTCTAGGAAACAAACTGAGGGTCCCTGGAGGGGAGGGTGTGGGGGACGGGCATTGAGGAGGGCTCACGACCTGGTGAGCACTGGGGGTTCCAGGCAACTGATGGATTGTTGACCTCTGCCCCTGAAACTAATGATACGGTCTATGGTCTATGTTAACTAGGTGAATTTAAATAAAATAAGTTTAGAAAAAGATACACCAGCAACATCATGGTTCTGATACAGAAGAACTATCCAGACACTAAGAGAAGATGGTGCCTTGTGAGCTCATGGAAATGAGGGCCGAGGGCTGTCCCAGAGAGCAGGAGAGGGAAGGGGAACTCGAGAATGCAAGGTGGAGGAGTAAACACAGCAGGGTGGGACTGTGCCTCCTCTCACACCTGGGTACGAGCCCTCCCCCTGCCCCACCGCCCCAGCCAGCCAGGGCCACAAGGTGGGTCAGGGCGTCCCCAGAGCGAATGCAGTGACTGGGTGACAGCAACTGCTCTGCCACAGGATCGTGCCTCCTTGACTTTCCTCAACTCTGTGTCCCCCGGGACAGGGTGGTCAGATAATTGAACAAGTCAAGGAGCACTCCTGAGAGAAGCACCAGACCAAAGAATTGAGCACATTACTTCACTCTCCACGCAAGCCATCGCTTACTGTCGTCTAGCTACCGAGAGGTATGAGCTCCCCCTTTTGTTGTTCTGAAAACCATTTTGCTCAAAAGCCTGGAATTTTAGAAAGTAGGGTATCAGCATATTTAAACCTTCTGCTGTGCTTTTCGAGGTATCGTTCTCTGCTCACAAACCTGAATTTACACACATCATGGCTTCTCCTAAAGCAACCTACTGTCCCACCTCTTGGGAGACCCCAAAGCCTCTGAACTTGGGCTTTATTCTCTTCTTTTGGGATCCAAGTAATTTAATGTGTTAATTATGACCTCATGTGGCTCCACAGAGAGTGTTTCAAATGAGCAACCACCAGATGCTTCTCCTATAATTAGAAGTCCTGTCTGTGCACAAGCAACTCCCAGGCTCCGAGGCCTACTCATACATTCCTGGTGGATGAGTGTAATTCATATTAGAAAATTTTAGTACCATTAGAACTGATGAAATTCAAAGAACAAACCTACAGACCATCTACACTGAAATATACACTGTTAATTTTGTGTTTGAATTGTGCAGACCTTTTAAAATTAAATTTATGAAGGCCATAAAAGAGTAAAGATAAATACTAGTTATTTCTCATAGCCCTCAAGCTAACGACTTAAAATTGTTTTCTTATAATGTATAAAATGCATTCATTTGTACTTTCATTGAATACAATGAACACCCGTCCATGGCATATTATTTTGAAATGGCATTTAAATGGTTTCCATTGTGAAGTGCGAGTGGTTAAATTTCTGCAGCGCGGCGTCTAGATCACGAATTTGGCTGCCATTTATGAACCAGTATAGGACATGATCGGTCCCAAAAGGCCTATGCACTCGCCACATGTTCCAGATGGCATTCTTCTGACACTTGTACCCGTTCTTCACACACTTACCTAATGTATGACCTGGGGTCAGAGCCTGAGATGAAGATGCTATGAGTTAGGCCACGTAGACTGTCACCAAATGGCGGGTTGATTTTAGGGGCCATTTTTCATGTGGAAAATTGAAACGGGCACCTCAGTTCTTCGCAGGCAGTGGATGCAAGCCCTGCTCCCTCCCCCTGATGTTGACTGCTCTCCTCTGCACCAAGGGGGGGACACAGGCACCAGGCTTCCTTGGCTTGGCCTGCCGTAATGCAGCGGGTCCTCGGGAGCTGTTTTTATCCGCATAACTCTTAACAGCAAGGCCTGAGCACCCACATCTGAGAACAACCTGCCCTCAGAGGAGGTAGCAGACAAAGGTGTGCAGACTGGAGATCCCACGGACCGCTCTCCCCCTAGAAGGGCAGCCAAAGGGAAAGCTGTTCTGCTGATATGGCCACTGTGGGGGTGGGAGGTGGGTTGCAAGTCCACCCGGCCCCAGAAATCAAAATCAAATAAGAGGTCTTGCTCAAAGTCATGGGCAGGACTATCCATAATGTGCTACTTAAGGACCTCTAAGAGTGCCCTCCTGACTGAATGAAGCGTCTGCCATGTTGGAGGGACTCTGTCCCTGGGGCTGGCACCAGCAAGACTGCACTTGGGAGAACCACCCATGACACCAAGAGGCACACGGGCTTAAATAGTTTGGGGCTGCTCCTCAGTAGGGAGCTTACTGTTACACTGTGCATTCACCTGTATTCAGGGCACACGTTTCCCACTTTGTCTTTGTGACCCCAGGAGAGAGCAGAGGACAGAATGAAAGGACTTTTTAAAATTTTTATTTAGTTAGTTATTTGAGAGAGAGAGAGAGAGAGAATGAGCAGGAGAGGGAGAGAGGGAAAGACTCTTGAGCAGACTGTGCGCTGGGTGCGGAGCCCGACGCAGGGCTTGATTCCACAACCCTGAGATCACGACCTGAACCAAAACTACAAAGCAGATGCTCAACCCACTGAGCCACCCAGGCGTCCTGGGATGAAAGGACTGTTAACTGTTAATCGACAGGCCTATTGAAGTCATTCAAAACATTATCAGTTTAATTTCCAGCCAAAGTTCACAGGAGGAACTTCATGAAGATGTTCACAGGTTTGCGTGTTTGGTGGGGAGAGAGAAGAGCCAAAAGGACTCGTTTAACGTCCTTAATGCCCCGGAATGATAGTCGATACAATTTGCTGTAGGCTAAGACGCGACACACGATGGACAAGCCGTCAGAACCACATGAGAGACAGTTAGATCTTCCCTTGTTCTGCTCCCCCTGCCAGCCAGGCTACAGCTTTGGAAGGCAGCATACCGGGTGCCCACGGTATGCAAGGTCCATGGGCCTCCATAGCAGCCCCCAGACACAGGGGTTCTAGCAAGTTCTCTGAGCCATTTCCCATCTATGACAGTGGCTTGGGTCCAAAGACAGGGTCACTCAGAATCGCCCCAACCACTATCTTCCCTTCTACCTGGTTCTGATCTTAGAGAAAGAACCAAAAAATTTATAATGTTTCAAGAAACCTCAGTGTAGCTCCCCTCCAACTACCTAGGCAACTGTTATTTGGGGCCTCGTAAGATTTATACTGTTTCCCAATTCACGGAAGGCTTGCTCAGACTCTTTTCTCAGAACAACCCCTCAACTCCAAGACTCATTTCCCAAGGAGCTGACTGAGACTTTATCTTGTGGTTCAGCGCTTCAGGCCTTGTCCAGAGTCGCATGGCAGGTCCCCACATGCACGCACACCCCCCGGGCTTGCCCTCCCCGAGTGTCTTCTCAACACAGTAGCCAGAATATTCCTTCAAAACGTAAGTCAGATCATGGCACTTCTCTGTTCAAAACTGTCTTATTTGAGAGTAAAACCAAAATCCTTGCAATGACCTAGCAGGTCCCACAGGTGCTGGACGCTCAGGACCTCTCTGCTTCATCCTCTTCTTCACATTGGCCTCCTTGCTGCTCCTCAGACACACCAGTCTCTTGGCTCAGAGCCCTTGAGCTTCCTGTTTTTTTCTGGAATATCTTCTCTCAGTTATTCATACGGCTTGGTCTCTCACCTCCTTCAAGCCTTTGTTCAATGTTTGCATGATTTCTCCTGATAATTCTGTTTAAAAATGTCCCCGTAATTACTTATATCCCTTGCCTGTCTTATTTGACTCACAGAACTTGCCACCTAATTAAATATGCAACTTCTTTATTTTGCTTTCTGTTTACCTGTTGTGCATACAAACTCCATGAGGGCCTGGCTTATTTTATACATAGACACCCCCACACACACATGCACATATGTGCACACTCATGCACACAAACATGAATGTGTATACATGTACACGTGTGTGCACATGAACACATGCAGGCACATGCACATATGTACACATGCACACACATGCATAGACATCACACATATGCACACACATACTCATGCAGGCCTATACATGTACCCACAGACGTGCACCCAGAACAGTGATATTTAGCAATAATGTTCATGAATAAAACATCTGTTGAATGAATGAATGAATGACAGATACAATTTGTAAGGAAAGGCAAGTTCAGGTTGCACATAAAGTCGTGTATCTTTCTATCTTCGTTTAATACCGCGTCAGGAGAGTCTTCTCATGTCATTAGATAGTCTTCGAGTATAAAATTGTTAGTGTTTGTGATCTGTTCCATCACACAGGTGTACATCATTCAACCATTTCCCTACTTTGGAGAGTTTGGATTGCTTCCCACTTATCAGTCATTCTGCAACCACACCCACCCGTCCCTTTACTATGTATTTATTGAGTGTTGAATATGTGCTATGTGCTGTGCGTGGTGTTGCAGACGCAAGAGCAGCTAAGACCCAGTCTGATGGAGCTCGCGGGCAGTGGAGGAAAGAGAAATGCAGGCAGAGCGCGGGCAATGGAAACAGATTCATTACATCTGCAGGTGACGGAACTCCGCTCGTTCTTTCATTTTTTTCTTCTCTTTCTCCTCAGACCGAATCCTTCCTATTCATCTAGTCTGAAGTTCACCAGCCTTAGCTCTGGCAACTCCAATCTGCTGTTAAGCCCCGCCAGTGAAATTTTTATTTCAGATACAGTACTTTTCATTTCTCAGAGATACATTGTTTTATGTACAGTCTTGCAAATGGAATCAAATGTAGCGACTGCTATAATAAAAATCTAAAGTTGCTGATTTGCCAATAAATTATTTGGCTACCACTGGTAGGCATAAGAAGCAAGAGAGGAGGGGTGCCTGGGGGGCTCAGTGGCTGAGCGCCTGTCTTCGGCTCAGAGCGAGACCCCAGGGTCCCGGGATCAAGTCCCACATTGGGGCTCCCTGCATGGAGCCTGCTTCTCCCTCTGCCTGGGTCTCTGCCTCTTTCACGAATAAATAAATAAAATATTTTTTTAAAAAATGCAACAAGAGACAAAAGAAATATTGGTCAGAGACATAGTCCCCACTGTCCATTGAAGAGGACGATGACAAGAAGGGTGACTCAGGACCAGCATGAAGATGGCAGCAGAGCTGCTGTCACTCGGGACTGTCACATGTTGTAGAACGTGCTGTTGTCATGCTTTCTTATATGAAGACAGGTAGGAACAATGATGAAGTCTAGCTGATACATGGATTATTATTATGGATTAAGTGAAGGTCATTTATTTATTCATGAGAGACACACACAGAGAGGCAGAGACACAGGCAGAAGGAGAAGCAGGTTCCCTGCAGAAAGCCTGATGTGGGACTTGATCCCAGGACCCCGGGGTTACAACCTGAGCGGAAGGCAGACGCTCAACCACTGAGCCCCCAGTCCCCCCCAATCAGGACATTTCAATCCAGCACAAGAGCCCCATCCTGAGGCTCTTCCACGAATGGGCCCGGAATGCTAATGCTTCTTGTTCTAATGATGTTGACACAGTTTCTCGAAAATAAGCTAGCACGTACATTTTACATATTTTTATAATAAACAATATACTAGGCAAGAGCATACGTTGATAATGGCGAAGCTAGCACATTGGATGTTGATCTACGCATCGATAGAAACTATGGAGACAAACAAAGCCATGATCAGAGGACATGAAACCCACAGAAACCTGCAGACGGGCAGACAGGAGACAGAATGTTACTGCCACAGTGACTTGAGAATAATATTGCAACCATCCATGATTCTTCAGTTGTTCTCTGAGACGCCCCCCCCCCCCATTCAAAAGTAGCTTTCTGGGGACGTCTGGGGGGGCTCAGCAGCGGAGCTTCAGCCTTCGGCCCAGGGCGTGACCCCAGGGTCCCGGGATCGAGTACCGCATCCGGTTCCCTGATGGAGCCTGCTTCTCCTTCTGCCTGGGTCTCTGCCTCTCTCTGTGTGTCTCTCGTGAATAAATAAATAAAATCTTAAAAACAGAACAAAAATATAAAACTAGTTTTCTAATTCAAAAAGTGCTTATTCTTGTAACAGTAATCCAGACCCCGCACCAAAGCCTGCAACCCTCACTCAGGGAATTCAGGATTGATTGAGTAAGGACGTTTTACCCCAAAGTTGAGCAGAGTGCTGCTTCTGCACGGAGTATCCTACAGGCCCGCGGTGACCACGCTGCAGGCGCCGTGAGGGCAGAAGGCTTTTCAGGTCCGGGTCCGATTTCACAGCCTAGATGAGCAGGTCTCCCTGGTCTACTCGGTCTCTCCTTCTAGATAATTCTACGCAGAGCTACCTCAACACTCTGCCCCTGTCCAGCTGGACCCTGAACTTCTTAAATGTCATTTCTGTCTTTATTAAGATAGAACTAAAACAGTGTGGGTGGTTTTTAAAGCATGGGAAGGACGACTCATGCTATTTCCAACGGGCTAATATTAATTGGCCTTCAAGTCTCCCCACAAAGAATGAAAATGCCTTTGAGGATGTGAATGCATTAGAATTCCCCCAAAAAGAAAAGGCTGGTAAGAGGAACATTTCCCTTTCCTATTGTTTAAAGAACCGAATATGTTTCTTTTTATCCTAATATAAGAGTTAATGCAATCGTATAATAAAAAGCAGAGATGGAATTTCTTCTGTAAGAGAATTTCAAAGGGACACAATCTCCTTTTGAAAAGCTACAATGACTTTAAGTGAAACCTGCTCGGTACACAGGGCAAGCTGGCTTTTAAATGCACCCAACACAAGTTGTCATTCCCCCCACAGCTCTGTGATTTGTCTGCCGTCAGAAGCACCATATGGACCGAGGGGGTCACTTTTGTCAGTGTGAGGGCTACGAGAGAAGTTGCCGTTAAGAGTTTTAGGGTTGCTATTTGAAAAAAGAACTTGGCCAGTTCAATCCCTGTTTCTTCTTTCAGGGCTCCATAAATTAATTCCAGTCTTTTTTGGAGGTGAAGGAAATCTCTCTGATAAAAATTCATTGATGTTTTCACATTTTTCATCATCTTTTTAAGAAACTGTACTGCAACCTTTTATGAAGCCTAATGTAATGGAATGTCATGTTCTTTATTTTACAGTGTGGATCTGAGGAGAGAACAGCCCGGCTTCTTTGATAATGAAAAGCAGAGTTTTAAACATTGGGGGGAAAAAAAAACTAAGAAAAAAAAAGGAAAATGTTATGGTATATTAGTGTTATGGTATATAGAAGCAATTATTTTTCAAAAGAAAGTTAAAATGATCGGTGTTTCTCAAACTCGAAGACTATGGATTCGGTTAAGGAAGAACTATTTTTATGGATGCCCAGAATTTCCTTAAATCATTTTATTACGATGTCACTTGAATATGCATAGACAGAAACCAAAGTTTTGACCCTTAATAATAGCTCTTAGAGGACAAAAGGAAAAGATGTATGCATGGTAAGAATGAACAAAATTTAAAAACCATTGAGATCCCAATTACAGCATCAACTTAATGAATGGACAGTCATTTTTTTTGGCTGAGAGCCACCGGCCTCTTCCGAAGATGATGTGGCTTTATGGTGTGGGCTCCTGTGAGTCTGCACACCCACGTGTCTGCGAGCCTCGTGAAAAGCTGCTTCTCTCAACTTTTCTCACTGAACCGTAGAATCTGCTGGCTTTCCCCTGGTACCTTGTTCACGGGGGCCGCCTCTGCTCTCTTCATCTTGGGCAGCTCAATGAACTACTCGTCTCCCCACCAGGACCACAAGTGCAAACTTGGTGCTGCAATCCTGTGACTCTGTGGGTTACAAGTTGGCCATCAGTTGATTCAGAACATGAAGGCAGAGCTTTTAAGTCCTGCTGGAGAATACTTCCTGGAGACCCTTGATCAACACTGATGTCAGTGCTGCCCACCCCCCATCAGGGAATAAAGTATTAAAATACATAATGGAGTTGAAATCAGGCTTTCATCTTTCCCCTTGGTTCTTCCTTCTTTGCTGCAGGTTCTTCTCATTGGCTCCTTAGAAAACTGCTTATCACCCTGCAGGACCTGACACGAATGCCACAGTGTCTGCAAAGTCTGTAACAGTGCATGTGTGGCACGTGTGCGTACACATGCATGCAAACTCACACACCATGTGAGGGCAATCTGAGTCTGTGCTTCCATGGCCCTTGGCACCGGCCCCTGGGACATGACTCCTCAGCACCGACTGGTCTGTCCTACATCCGTCTCCTGCAACCTGCATTCTGTGAGCTTGAGCTCTTTGGAAATTCAAGAAAAAGGAGCCCTGTTTTCACATCTTCTTCTTCCTAGACCTGGGGACTGACAGGTCCTCAGCAGACGCTAAGAGAAGAAACCACCATGTGACAATTACTCTGCGTCAGCTTGGCTAAGGGAGGGCGGGGAGCTGACACAGCATGATTTCTGGGTGTGTCCATGAGAACGGTTCTGAAAGAGATTAACATTTGATTCGGTAGACCTAGTACAGAAGCGCTGCCCTCCCCAGTGTGGGCAGGCATCATCCCAACCACGGAGGGCCCAAACAGGACAAAAATGCAGAGGAAGGGCAAATTCTCTCTGCCTTGCTGAGCTGGGGCCTCTGTCTTCTCCTGCCGTGGACATGGGAAAACAGGCCGCCAGACCCTGGGGCCCACACCAGCGCCCCACTCTGCCCCCTGCCAGGTCTCAGGCCTGAGGACCTGGGCTCAATGACACCACCAGCCTTCCTGTCCCCTAGCCTGGGGACAGCATGTCCTGGGGCTTCCCAGCCTTCACGATCACGCTATACCAATTCCCATAGCCAATCTCTAACGGATCTCTACGTCCTATTGTTTCTATTTCCGTGGAGACCCTGACTGATGCACATCAGAGTATATAAGTGCTTATAACATTTGAAATGCAACCAGTAAATACACCAAAATGCAATGGAAGAGGAGCTGTGTTCTGGGCGTACGTGACCCCTCTCCTCCCCCCATAGACCGGGAAGATGTGGTCTACGACCATGGTAGAGGATGTGGAAATATCTCCCTTTGTTTTAACAGATGTTGCAGGAGGGGTTGCTGCAGCCATGCACTTTGCTGTCAGGCAAAATTTAACTCCACGCATCTCTAATAAATCTGCTCATAAACTGAAGTTTGGCGGCAAGAAGCCCTGCCATGGAGTCGTCTTGCCTTAAAGCCAGGGTGGAGATGGGATATGGTGGTTTCCTGAGTGGAGTGCGTGGCAGGAGCCTATGAGGAATTCTTCTTACAGGCACTTCATGAATGTCTTGGGACATCCTGCTGAGCCTTCCAGTATGGGGCACCTGCAGGGAAGCAATGGGGTGGGCCGACCTGCCCCACGTTATTTGGGGCTTAACCACCGAACACTTGTCCCCCGGCAGACCCGCCTGTGGATCACAGAAGAATAAGAAGATGGCACGGGAGGATTTTTAACTTCGAAAACTTTGGCAGATGCTTGAGTGGATGTACGACACGGAGAAGACCTTTGGGAGGAGAGGAGGTTGGAAAACAACCGTTCTAGACTGGACGGACACACAGGTGGTCTCTAGTCTGTCAAGAGAAGTCATGGTGGATCCCAATCTCTTTAACTGTGATGAGCTGGTTTATCAGCAAGTCTGGCCTAGAATTAGTGACAGGGTCACACATGTATTATCTTTTTGTTGTTGATTTACAACCTAACTGCAGTGTGATTAAACAACACAGTCCACGTGATGTGAGTTCTCTGAACTTTATTGAGACTCGCTTTGGGCTTAATATGTGGTCAGTGTTTGGAAATGGCCCATGCGTTCTTGAAAGAATGAGCGCTCTCCGGTTGTTGGGTGCCGTGTTTTATGTATGCCCATTGAACCGACAAATTTAGTTACATTGGCTCAATCTTGTTTACTCTTTCTGAGAGTTCTCCTCTTCATCTATTGATACTGGGGGGGGGGTATGTTAAAATATTAAGCTGGTGATTTTTGTCAATTTCTTTTAGTTCTTCCAATTTTTATTTTATACATTTAAAAACTGTATTATTAGGTCACACCAGACTAAAATTGTCATGTTTCCAGGCTACATTGAACATTTTACCAATATATATTGATGCTCTTTATTTCTAGTAAAAATCTTTACTTTAGCTTTTATCTGGTCTAATAGTAATATAGTTACAACAGCTTTCCTTTGGAGCACCTGGGTGGCTCAGTGGTTGAGTGTCTGCCTTCAGCTCAGGCTGTGATCCGGGGTTGTGGAATCGAGTCCCCCATCGGGGTCCCCGCAGGGAGCCTGCTTCTCCCTCTGCCTATGTCTCTGCCTCTCTCTGCATGTCTCTCATGAATAAATAAATAAAATCTTTTAAAAAATAACAGCTTTCCTTTGGATATTTGCCTTTTTCTATCCTTTATTTCCTAGATTGCTTTAACTTAAATTCTAAAGACAGTCATCTTTACCTTTCTTTCTTAAAAGAGGACTCGAGGGTGCTTTAACTCTGATCATCCCCTTCCCGGTGTGTATTTCACTAATATCCTGCTATCCTGTTTTTCTTTCATCTCACAGCCTACACATTATTATTCCTTTATGGTCAGTGTTCAGACTTACCCATGTGCTTCCCATTCTTTTGTGAATCTCAGACCTTCCTTTCATAGTTCTTCTGCTTCCTGAAGCATGTCCTTTAGAATTACCTTCAAAAGAATCCATCAGTTATGAATTCTCTCCATTTTTGTTAGTCTGAGGAATCTTTAGCACAACTCATTCTTGGAAGATACTCTGGGTACAGAATTTTAGATCGGGGATTATCTTCTTTAAATATTCCAAAATGGTATTCCACTGTCTTCTGGTTTCTTTTGTTTTTGGAATGTCAGTTGTCAAATTGTTGCTCTTGAGGTGATCTGCTTGCTTGCTCCATTTTCAGATGTTCTCTTTGTCTCTGGCGTCTCTCAAGCTACTATGATGCTGCTAGAGTGGTTTTCTTTTTATTTATTGTGCTAGGTGTTCACTAGAGTTTCTTAACCTGAGTACTAGCACGTTTTAACAGCTATGGAAAGTCCTCTGTAATTATCTCCTTAATGTGGCCTGTTCCCCATTCTCTCCATCCTCTGCCCCTCTCTCTCTCATTCATAATCTCCACCCCTTTCAGATTTTACATTGTATGGAAATTACTCAGATCAATCTTCTAATTCACTTAATCTCTCTTCAGTTGTGTTTAATCTGTTGTTCCCCTCATGTACTGAGTTTGTGATTTCAGCTCTATTTACATAATGACTTTATTGGCTTTATTTTTGTATCTACTTGTTTATTTCTCTGATAATTTCTTCCCATGATACTTTCAAATTTTTTCTTTTACTTCTTGAAATAGATAAAAATAAATGTATTTTATGTTATAGCATCTGGTAATTATGACATTTTCCATCTTTGTGGATCATATTCCACAATTTGTAGTTTCCGTGGACTCTTATTTCGGTGGCTAGTTTCTTGGTATGAATTGGATTATTTGATAGTGAATTCATGTTCTATGGGATTTTACCTGTTGAGGTCTAGGCTTAAAGTTCATTCCCCCAAATTTGCATATTCTAGGTGCCTGGGGAATTGACCCACCCAAGATTAATTTAAACTAAATTTCAGCTTTTTCCCTCCACACAAGGAGTATCATAGTGTGAACTCCATCCCAAACTCTTGTGAGTATGGGCTTTAAATTAGGAATACAGTGAGGATATTTTTCCTTTACTTAGATCCATCCAGAGTAAGAGCATCTCTTCAGGAGGGCAAGTTGTTTTGTTTTCCACCAATTTTAACCTATTGAAGCAGCACACTTTAGGGTTTCTGGCTTTGAGGTTTTCTAATTTAACTCCCATCTTGGCTCAAGCCCCCAGATGTGTGCTCTGGCCCTAGGCTAGTGGCTTATCAAATCCAGGCCATGAGCCACCAGGGATGGGCTGGTATCCCCAGGAAAGGACCACCTCCAGCAGTGGTCTACTCCATTCTATGCTTGTTTCAAGCTCTGACAATATCCTCTTTTTCTTCCACTAACCCAGCCATTCATACGAAAAACTGTTTTCTTTTTATATGCTACCCAGTGTTTAGGGAATTACATTGTGGAGATTTCTCCAGACATGGTAGGAAGCAGAAGAATCACTGCTTCTGTTTTTTAGGCTTTTTTAAGCCTTTCTCCTAGGCAGAGACTGGCACTGCACACCATTTTCCATTCTGAACACATTTCTCTCTTTGGTTTCTGGGACAACATTCTTCTTCTTTGTTTTTCCTTCTCTTCAAGGAAGATTGCACCATTTGTTCACCTCATTAGCCAAGCTGGAAACCTGGGAGTCACTGACTTTTCCTTACCCCTTCCACACAGCTGAAGCTGGGATCACATTGAGCTTTCCTCTTGCTTATCTGTCCCCACTGTTCATTCCTCCATCTCCACAGCCACAGCTTCATCTCCTGTTCACAGTTTCCTAACTGTGCCCTTACCTCCAGCTCATTACCCACTACTGTCCTCAGTACTGCACCCCTTCTTCCTGCCAGCACCTCCTCTCTTGCAGACAGTGGCATCCATATATTGCCTATCAGGCTGTCAGAGGATGGCTACTCCCTGCGTAGACAGGTGAGTAGACTAGTGAATCTCAGCTTCTGGGGTGCTGAGTACCACTGAGCCCACTGTCCTCATTAGCCATGATGGTAAGTGATGGTCCTTGATTTCATAAATTAGTGCATTTCAAGGATGACCTTGAATTGGACAAATTTAAATGAATTTTTTAAAAAATGATTTCACTCGCTTATTTCTCATCTCCTCATCGTTTGATGAACAAGCATCTGAGGGATACCTTTGATGCACAGCTTTGGGTTGGGGCCTGAGAAAGTTCTGGAACTGTAGGTTCCCCAGTTTCAAGGCTGGAAGCTGTAAAAATTGAAGAAGCTAAATCGATACCATGAATTAATGGCACCTCCAAGTAAAATTACAAATTACCAAGGGAAAGATTTGAAAGAGTTGTGCTGTTTCATACATAATTCATATCCTTAGCAAACACTGATTAAGTTTTGAAGGGATTTGTTGGGCATGCAGCCATATTGTACTGTCAGTTTAACAAACACATGTTACATGTGGTGAGATGTATTAGACCAAGCGCAGATGCTGGCATTGGCAACCGTGGTTTGGCCCCCAGCCCTGCCACTGTCCTTTTATATCACTTTGGGCACTTAATTAAACATCATTTTCTTCACTTGGAGAATGTGGAAATCAGTGCCCCTCAGTAGTAAATGAGAGGAAAAGTAGAGACAATGGGGGGCCTCTGGCACACAGTAGGTGCTCAGTAAGTGTCATTGCCTCCCCTTTTTCTCTGCCTTCCTGTTATGAACAGTAGCTAATAGAGATTTTTTTCTAAATGTGCATTTGGACATTTCATTCAATGTCCAAATATCTAAAATAAAATTCCAACACAGAAAACACATATCGTGTATGCATCTGATCTATACAAGGCAGATGTCTGCACTGCCAGTTGTTTTTCCATGGTTTGATTTTGTACTGCAGCAAGGGGTAGATGCAGGCCTGAAGTAAATTCTGAAAAGAAATGCATTCAGCGGCCCTGGAAAATCAGGCAAGACCTGGGATCCTGCCTGTGCGTGTGCATGAGCACGGGCATGCTCACATGTGTGCATGTATGTATGCATGCGGGTGTGAGTGCACGCACTTTGCATGCATATTTGCTCTCTGGTCCTCCCCACCCCATTCCTTCCTATGCAGCCCCCAGCCCCATTAATCACAGAGATGTCACCTCATAAAGCTGCCGGCCCCTCCCAACTCACCGAGCTGTCGCGCAGATTTACAGAGTGACGTCTGGGTGACTGGCAACTGCGGTTGCTTTACAGGGCGCGGCAGATGTCCACATGTTAACCAGAACAGGGCCTGGCAGGGGCCTGCGACAGCGCGAGGGGCCTTGCCATTATGTGGAGCCAGCTCTGCCCTCCAGGAAGACTGCTGGGCAGGGTGCCTTGAGCTTCACCTCATGGGTCTTGGCCCTTTTTACTTTTGTCTGCAACATCATTTTATAAGATTTAACCAAAAGAAAATCCATGGAAGAGATATACATTTAAGAGGTGAAAAGAATGACAGTCACCCTTGGAGAGGTCATGGACAGGGACCAGGACATCATCACAGGGGATTCTTGTTAAGAACCCGTTTCTGACTCACCCCCTTGGAACAATGTCACCCAACTCCAGACCCCCAGGGCTCCAGGGTCCACGCTCCTACTCCTGCTCTCAGCCATCCTGGCCTTGGCCCTGGGTTGCTCTTGACCTGCTTCCCAAGCACTTTCCATGTCTGGAAAATGATGATACTGGAGTCACCTTGAGGGGCAGACCCTGGATTACCATCTCTATCTGCAGATGGAGAGACTGAGGCACGGAGAGGCAGGACTAGGATGGAGTGTGGCTCAGACACACCCATGGAAGACGAACAACTTCACGTGGGGATTTGCTCCCTGGCTTGTCATCGCACAGACCATGCAGCCGACCAAGCAGAGCAGAGCCTGATCAAGATCCCCCCTGACCTCTCTGAGCCTGGACTTTGAGGAGCGCTCAGAACACTCTGCAGACATCAAGCAGGGTGGCCTGTGGGTCCCCAAAGCCCACAGGGTCTCATGTCCCTGATACCCCCATGCCTGCCTCGCTCAGCTCCCGGCTCCTCGGGGTCAGGGAGAGCCTTTGCCATCTGTGCACACCACAGCTCGGAGCACAGCTCCTGTGTGGCAGGTGTGCAACGAGGAACTGCACCAGGAGAGCCGGCAGGAGGAGCACCCAGGAGTCCCCAGGAGGCAGGCAGGGCACAGGGCAGACTGTCTCAGGGCCCATCTGCAGACTTCCTCAAAGACAGGCATGTCCTGCCCTTGGGAGCTCAGAGTTCAGGGTATGTGTGTGTAGGGGGTACATGACGATGTAGGTAACACCTGCTGATGAGTGCCGCAGCCGGGAAGTAGCAGGGGCCGGGGGTATGGCGGGGGGCGGGGGGTGGCAGGCAGACATACCTTAGCCAGTCTCTGGGAGTGAGGGAAGAGCCCTAGAGGGAGTATAGCCAAGCTGAGAGCTGAGTGTGGGAGGAGCTGCCTACAAAGGATGCATGGAGCCCAGGGCGGGTGTGGTCAGGGCCTAAGTGCAGAGCCAGGCCAGCTAGGAATCTGGCCTGGCCTCTCATCCCAGGGGCACTGGGGAAGGGGTGAGGAGGCAGATGGGCCCTGTCCTACCTCTGGGCCTCAGCGTGGGGCACAGGCTGGAGGGCAGGATGGGGCTTCAGGCCGCCGAGGATGCTGCTGGGACTGCACAGGCCAGATGCATCGTCAGGGAGAGGAGAGACTGGTTTGTGGAATCATAGGAAGAGCCTGGGCAGCCCTGGGTGGGTGAGTGAGGAGGAAAGACAGATCGCAGGGCTGGCCAGGGCAACGGTGTCAGTGATGCCCCAGTGATGGGCACAAGGTGGCTGAGCATTTCATGTCACTCAGTGCTAGCATGATGATTATGAGCATCCAGCCTGTGCCAGCGCGTGGCCTCACAGGGCGCCCTAACCCCAGTGATGCCGGGAGGGTCACTACAGGACGGAGGATGAGGACGCGGCAGGTCGCTGGGCCAGCTCTGGGATGCGGGAGGTCCTGTCACAGTCACCATCTTGGTTCACTTAGAAAATGTGTAAGCAGGCGTGTCTGTCCCTTCTCTCAGGAAGCCTGGGGCTGGTGGCTGGAGAAGGTCTGTGGGTGGAGATGACCCCATGGTGGAGGGGCCAGCAGACAGCAAGGTAAGGACCCCCAGGGTGGTCCCTACACCTGAGGAGCTGGTGAGCTCAGGGTCCATGCAGGAGGGTGGAGGGTGGGCAATGCCAGGGAGCCAGGAAGCCCCCGAGTGCTGCCACTGAGCAAGAGTGAGCAGCGCTGCACCTGGGGAAGCTTTGGGAGGCAGAGAGGCCAACGGGAAGGCTACTTCTCTGTTGAGGGAGGATCCTGGAGCCCCCAGGAGGCAGTGGCGGAAGGGACAGGGGGACAAGGACAGGGAGCACAAACTGTTGTGCGTGCAGAAGGAAGTGACGGAGGTCTTGGTGGCCAACTGGACTGTGAGCGGGACCCGCAGAGCATTGGCCTGAGAGCCCAGGAACGCTCGGCTGGAGGTAAGGAGGCTTGCACTGCGCTTGGCTCAATGATTGGGACCTTCGGGACACACATGGACCGGAGCTTGGGGGTCTCCCCATGATGTGCGGCTGGTCCTGGCCTTGGCAAACCTTTGACCTCCTGGGAAAAAGCCTTTGCAGCCACAAGGCAGTCTCCCCGCTGCTGGCAGCCCTGAGCTCCCAGTGTGGGATCTTCTGCAAGTCTGGGGCCCGGGGGGCCACACGGTGCTGCGCCCGGCTCCTGGGAAGCACGGCATGTCGCAGGTGCTCCAGGATGTCCTCAAGTGAATTAACCGTGGGTGGCTTCCTCGTATCCAGGTTGAAGAGGGGACTTGCACGTGCAGCCTTTCCTGCCTCCTCGCTATTTTATTTCTTGGTGTCCATTGTTGCGCTGGCGGCCCCTGCCCCGCCGGCAGCCACCTGCACATTTCATTAGCCAGAGTCACTCTCCTCCGGCCCATTAATCAGCCTGTTAAATACAGGACTTAACACCACGTCAAGCCATTTATCTGCGAGGCCAGGCTTCAGGCTCCTCTGTTCCACCCCCGGCTGTTGAGGAAATCATTAACACCCAGCACACGCAGCCCAGCCCGCTCTTCTGCTTTGCACATTAGCCGGACTGCTTGGGCCTGGCGTCTGCCCCCCGCCACCATGGTCCCCCATCTTCACCTGCCTCTCCCACTCACATGCACCCCAGGCTTTGAAAGCAGGTCTTCCGTTGGTCATTAGGAGCAGTGTGGGAAGCGCTCTACACGCTTCATCCATCCCCCCTCCAGTTAGTGGCTTGGAAGGTACCTCTGATGCCTGGTGAAGAGTTGGTGGTTGTGTCTGCATGAGCAATTCGGACTCACTGCGTGTCCCCAGAGGGGTCTCCATGTGGTCCTGTCCCCAGCTTCAGATGAGAACATGAGGCCCCAAGAGAGTCAGTGGTTGGCAAGTATCACAACTCTCTGCTCGTCTCCTGACCCCAGACCTGGGCGTTCCCGCGGCACCACAGCGGCTCCCGGCCCTCCTGGGCGAGTGGGCTTGGCTTATCCCCTGATGGACAGTTACCGGCTTCTCAGCTCTCCAAAGGGTTCAGGTATATGGCCTGGTGGGTCTCATTGGCCATGACCAAAGTAGCAGATTGTATTTTTCTTTTTTCTTTTTTAAAAAATATTGTATTTATTTATTCATGGGCGACAGAGAGAGAGGGAGAGAGAGAGAAGCAGAGACACAGGTCGAGGGAGAAGCAGGCTCCATGCAGGGAACCTGATGTGGGACTTGATCCCAGGTCTCCAGGATCACGTCCTGGGCTGAAGGCGGCGCTAAACCACTGAACCACCTGGGCTTCCCAAGATTGTATTTTTCTAAAGACGGTCACAGCGGTGTCCTCCACCACATAGGCTCTTTGGCCATTGACCTTGTCCCTCTTCTAGTCAAGATGTAAAACGTAGTTCCTCCCACCCGGAGCTTGGGCTGGCCCTGGGGCTGCTTCAGCCATCCAGCCTGAATGCAGTCATCTGTTTAGATCACTGGGCAGAGCCCAGGTTCATGAAGTAATTTTGAAGCTGGCTAACTTCGCCCTGTTCTGTGGCTCATCTGTATTCTCAGCCTGACTCCGTCAAGCAGCCAGCCCAAAGAGCCACAGCCCAGGGTGGACGGGTCAGTGTGAATCCACAACTGAAAATGTCCACTGGTGCTGGATATATGGACACCAGTGTTTCTCCATGGGGGCCCTGCGTCTGGAAGTCTCTGAACTTCTCTGGGGCTCCATTCTTCCCCCTTGAATTCAGAATTTCATTCTGCTGTCTTCTGTGTTGTGTAGAGTCCAAGATGGTGATTACGCATTTCTAGAATTCCTCCCTCTGGGCTCCTAGGAACTTAGCATCTTGTGTAAGTACATAGTATACTAGATGGTATTGTATAAAGTGTGAGGGTAACTCTTGAGATGGCTGAAGGCCCCATTCTTCTTGCTTCTAGCCCCCAAGCTGCAGCTTTTCCTGGCTCGGCAAAATTCTGTCCTTGGAGATGCAGCAGAGGAAAGAGAGAGGCACCTGGGAAGATGGGGATCAGGAGATGAGAAGGTCTCTTTCTGGCTCTGTCACAAGGACTTGGGGTACCTTTATCTATAAAGTGAAGAGATCACAGGGGCTTCTAAGGATCTGAGATTTTCCATGGACTCATTAGTTCATTTACCAGCAAATATTTACTGAACACTAAGTTTGTGCACAGAATTCTGCTAGGAGCTGGGGTTTCGGTGATGAGAAGGAAGATGCCATCCCTGCCCACATGGAGCTTATAATCTAGAGAGAGACCAGGACTAAAGAACATAGTGGATGTGTAACCAGGCTACAAAGGAAAAAAGCAAAGGTTAAGGAAGCAGTAAGAGATTGTCCTGACCTCGGCTGGTAGGGTACTAGTATGAGAACATACGGGTGATCTATAGAAGTGGCAAGTCTGGGCCCATTCTATGGAATAGGGTAGGAAAGGCAATCCATGGAGAAGAAGCAGGATATGCAAAGGCCCTGAGGCCTGGAGTGAGCAGAGAGTGAGAGAGAGATGCAGATAAAGCAGCAAGCAGAGTCACATCAGTTAGGATCTGGTGACCGCAAGCAGTCGATTTTGAATTTTATCCCAAGAGCGACATAAAGCTCTGCAGGTTAATACCAGAGGAGGTTGAATAAACAGGTTCTCTGGGTGTGGGCCACAGATCAGAGGGGGTAAAAGGGGGCGTCCACAGAGCAGTTCGGAAGCCTTCCCCAAAGTCTGCGGAAGAGGTGATGACAAAGAGAGTATTGTAAAAGAAAGATATGGAGCAATGGAGACTCGGATTTTCAGCTCAGCCACCCCCCTACTCACCACAGGGTTTCAGACGGATCTTACTCGTTTCCATCCCCCCCTTGGTAACATGGCAACTACTACTGTCGTTTAGCTGCGTGAGCAGTGGTGAACGCAGACCGAGCCTGGGGGCCGTTAGAGCTCGCCTTGATGGGGATAGACTGGTGACAGCAGAGAGGGGGAGGCGCAGAGGGCAGGAGGGCGCCCAGGCTTTGACTCAGCCTGCAGGGTGGCGGTTAACACTCATTAACTCCAGGAAAACTGGAGGACTCCTGCTTGGACAGGGGATGGGGAAGGGAGCTCAGTTATAGGCATGTTGCGTCAAGTTGCTGTAGGTCCCCAGGTGGGATGCGGGGCAGGTGGAGCTCTAACTGGCCAGGCAGGAACCTCTGCTGATGGGTGGTGGAGGTGGTCGCTGCTGTGTGAGTGACGCCCCCTGCCCGATGTCCACACTCTCCTGTCATCCAAAGCCTGCTCCTCTTCTAGACGTGAGTTCACAGAGGCCATGACGTCAACATGGTGCAACCTTGGGAAGTGTCAGCAGAAGTCTACTTGACTGAGAGACATGGGGACCCTGGTACTCTCCACAGCCTAGCACACAAGACCCAGCAGGGACACTGGAGTCCTTTCTCAGTGGACGAAAGACAGCATCTTTATGGAAATTCACCTCTGATGTTACTTTAGCTCTTGTGTGCTGATGCATAGAATGCAGTGTCCTGGGATAAAGGAACAGAGAAGACCCCCATCTCCCTTCCTGTGGAAAAAAGAGCTCTTGCCTATTTTATTCATCGAAGTGATTTAACCAGGGGCACCTGGGTGGCTCAGTGGTTGAGCATCTGCCTTTGGCTCAGGCCATGATCCCAGCATCCTGGAATGGAGTCCTATGTGAGGTTCCCTCCCCACGGGGAGCCTGCTTCTCCCTCTGCCTGTGTCTTTGCCTCTCTCTCTGTCTCTCATGAATAAATAAATAAAATCTTTTTTAAAAGTGATTTAACCAAAATTTTGGGGTCCCTCAGAGATGATTTGGTTCACAAGTGCTTGGACCTCTCCCAGACTCCTCCTCTGGGTTCACCAGCAGAAGATGGCACCCATGCAGCCTGTTCTCCACCTAACTCAGGAAAGGCCTCTGCTCTGTCATCAAATACGGCAAAAATAGAACACAGAGTTGGAAGCAGGGAGATTCCAAGAGTGACCCCAAGTCCACCTGGAACCCACTGGGTGGCCTTGGACCCACCCGGCCTCTGCAGCTCAGCTCTACGAGATGGAGGAACAATGACCTTGGACCTAACAGGAGGTGGAGAGAGCTCTGGGAGAAGGGCTGGGGTCGTGCTCTATGGTGACACACAAATTTACTAATTTCTATGTATTTCTAATTGTTTTGACACCATGATTGAGTTTTCTTTTTTTCTTTTTGCTTTTTTATTAGAGTTCAATTTGTCAACATATAGCATAACACCCAGTGCTCATCCCATCAAGTGCTCCCCTCAGTGCCTGTCACCCAGTGAAACATTAAAATTAACGTACAGCAAAATTCACTCTTTGTGGCATACAATTCCACGTGTTTTGACAAGTGCATAGTCAGGTACCCACCACCACAGTCAAGATGAAACAATTCCATCACCCAGAAAACTGTTAACTGATGGCTGCTAACCACTAACTTGTTTGCTGCCCTATATTTCTGTCATTCCTAGGATGTCTATGAATGGAGTCACACAATGTACAGCCTGTGGCTCTGGCTTCTTCCACGTAGCATAATGCACTTGAAATATCTGCATGCTGTTGCGTGTGTCTGTCGCTTGTTCCTTTTCATTGCTGAGTAGTCTTCCACGGTTTGGATACACCATAGTTTGTTTATCCATTCACCAGCTGAAGGACATTTGGGCTATATCTAAACATTTTTGGCTGTCGTGCATGATAAAAGCCACCATGCACATTCACATACAGGTTCTTCTGTGCTTGTAAATTTTCATGTTCCTCGGGTAAAAGTCTAAGTGTGGATCACTGCATCATGTGGCAGGTGTACATTTGACTTCATCAGACATTGCCACCGATTTCCAAAGCAGCTGATGCCATCGTGCGTTCCAACCAGCTGTGTGTGTGTTTCATCTGCTTTACATCCTTGACAACCGAACTCAAGACCAACTATACTGTTGGTCTTTTGAAACTTTTGCCATTCTAGTGGATGGAGCTGTGCTGTCCACACACATGTGCTCAAGGCCCTCAGGGTGGAAGATAAGGAATGGGGCGGGCAGGGCAGGAGGCAGAGCTGGCCCTCCATGTCATCAAGAAGACATAATTGTCAGGATGAGACAAAAGCAAGAGGATGGGATCTATTATGTTAAGTAGTTTATTTGCCTGATTTTATAAACTGCGACATGAGTGCATCTACTTGAACACTTGCCCCAGGTCCCCAACATGACAGGAACAGGCCTGATTTTTATTTCCAGGGAAGGTTAATGCAGACTTGGCTGGTTTTAAGAAGACAGAAATCAAGGAGAGAGGAAGGGAGTGTTTGGGATTACTTTAGCTTTGTTCTGACTGTTCTGAAATGCCATGGAAACCTCATGTCTTTCTCCTTGCCCATCTGGAGGAGACTGGTGGACCTAGCTCTCCTGTCCTCATAGAGCAGACCCTCATCAATACTTTTTAGGAAGTTCCCCTCCCCTCACCCCCTGGCCACACAGGACCTTAAAAGCACTCTCAGAATCAGAGTAAATAAAAATCAAGAATTTTCAAATATGCAATTTGGCTACAAGCGTCTGGGTCTAATCAAACCAAGAGGGGCTGAAGCAGAAAGACCTGAGTCTTCTTCCAGTCTCTGGAAGGCTTTGTCTCTAGAACAACTCTTAACACTTAACCAGGATTTGCTGATGAGACAACAGATGTAAGACCCACCGCCACCGCAGTGCACACTGTCCAGCATGGCCTGATCTGTTCTTGACATTTGCATAAGAATCCAGGCAACCTTGTATATGTAAAAGAAGATACGTCTGCAGAGGAGGAAAATGGCACTTGTTGCTAGCTCAGATTTTAAACAATGGTTCCTTTCATGGTTCTCAAGCTGTCCTCCCAGTCACCTCTGCTATCACCAAGAAACTGACACCTCAGTTAATCTCCAACAAAACGGCAGGGATTACAAAACAAGGGGTCCAATTTTCAGTTACTCCGACTGTCAAGTGATACTTGAGCAGGTCTGATCTGCAGGGGATGGGGCCAAGAGTGGGTCCTGCTGCTTACAGGCTGGGACTCCCCTCCTCCTCTAGATGAAGGTGAGGTGGAGACATGCTGTGGGATGCTTACTCCAGCAGGATCCACATCCTGAGAGGTCTCACTCTGACTGAAGGGGTCCTGTGAAAACACTGCTTGACAAGAAGGAGTATTTTAGAAGCACACACAGTGTTCAGCTGTGCTTCCGATTTTTCAATTCCAATGATAACAAGGTTAAGCAACAGAAGTCAGGAAGAAACCCTGCTCTTCAAAATGCCATCACATTGTTGCATCCAGTTACTATTTCACAGTAACTCCAGATAGCTGCCCACACATCTGCTGCTTCATCTTATTCCATGCAGCTCAGGTCATGTTCTTTACAAAAATCATTTTAAAAATACAATAAAAAAGAATGCCTTGAATTCAGATTAATGCAGGAACCAAAAGTCTTATCTTTAAGTCCAAAGCAATCAGAAGGGGAGGAGGGCGGGGGGTGGGAGTGAATGGGTGACGGGCACTGGGTATTATTCTGTATGTTAGTAAATTGAACACCAATAAAAAAAAAAATAGAAAAAAAAAAAAAGAAAAAAAAAAAACAAAAAAACAAAAAAAAAAAAACAAAGCAATCAGAAGAAAAGAACTTAAAACAATGAGAACAGAAATCAATGAAATTGAAAACAGGACATCAATAGAGAAGAATCAACAAATCCAAAATCTGATTCTTGGACCAATAAATTTGACAAGCCCTTAGCCAGACTAAGCAAGAAAAAGGAAAGAAGACACAGATTACCAACATCAGACATGAAAAAAGGGTGATCTCTACTGATCTCATATACATTAAAAGGATAAAGAATTATTATAAGCAATGAGCAACCTACCCACAAACTTGATACCCAGGTTGAAATGGATCCTTTCCTTGAAAACTACCAAAATTCACACAAGAAGAAATAGATAGTGTGAATAGACCTGTAAATATTAATGAAAATGAATAAAAAAAATAATCATCTTACCTAGATGGCTTACTGGTGAATTCTACCAAATATTTAAGGAACAAATATTGCCAGTTCTCTTAAAAATCTCTCAGAAAACAGAAGCCATGAGGAAAATTCCAATTCATTCTATGTGGTCAATATTACCCTCATACCAAAAGCAGATAAAAAAACTTAACTCTGGGAAACAAACTAGGGGTGGTGGAAGGGGAGGAGAGTGGGGGGTAGGGGTGACTGGGTGGTGGGCACTGAGGGGGGCACTTGATGGGATGAGTACTGGGTGTTATTCTGTATGTTGGCAAGTTGAACACCAATAAAAAATAAATTTATTATTAAAAAGAAAAGAAAAACTGCAGAAGAATATTTCTTATGCATAGATGCAAAAATCCTTAACAAAATATTAGCAAATCAAATCCAACAATGTACAAAAGGAATTATACATCACTGAAGTGGAATTTACATATGCAAACTTGTTCAACATCAAAAATCAATTCAAGTAATACACTACATCAAACTACATCAAAACTTTAGACAAAACCAACATCCATTCATAATAAAAGTGCTTAGCAAACTATAAATATAAGGTAATTTCCTCAACTTGATAAAGAGTATCTGTAAAATTCCAACAGCATATACACACACACACACACACACACACACATATACGTATATGTATATTTTATGAAAAGAAAGTGGATGCTTTACCCCAAAGACTAGGAATGAGACAAGGATATCCGCTTCCACCACTTCCATTCAACATTGCATTGGAAGACCTAACTAGTCCAGTAAGACAAAAAATAGAAATAAATGGTATACAGATTGGGAAGGAAGAAATAACTTTATCCACAGATGACATGATTATCTATGTAAAGTATTCCAAAGAACCATCACCACTATCAACAACAACAAAAACCTCCTGGAGTGATTGTGGTAAGGTCACATGAAAAGTTAATATACGAAAGTCAATTGCTTTTTTATATACCAGCAGCGAACATGTGGAATTTGAAATTGATGTAATATAAATTACCATTTACATTTGCATAAAAATGAAATATTTAAACACAAATCTAGCAAAACGTGTACAAGATCCATATGGGAGAAACTACAAAACTTAGATCAAGGAAATCCATGGAGAGATATTCCATATTCATGGATTGGAAGGCTTAATATTGTTAAGATGTCAGTTCTTATCGATTTGATGTGTAGATTCAGTGCAATCCCAGTCAAATCCTCAACAAGTTATTTTGTGGATACTAATACGCTGATTCTAAAGTTTATATGGAAAGACAGAACAACCAACACAATACTGAAGAAGAGGAACAAAGTTGGAGGGCTGACATCACCCATGCTCATGATTTAAAATGAAGCTATAGTAATAAAGAGAGTGTGATCTTGGTGAAGGAATATACAAATGGATCTCTGGAACAGAGAGCCCAGAAATAGACCCTCAGGAATACAGTCAATTGATCCTTGACAAGGATGCAAGGGCAATTCAGTGGAGAAAGCATTTTCCTTTCAACAAAGAGTTTTGGAACATTTGGATGCCTATTTGCAAATATATTAGATATAGAGGAGACAGAGAGAGATAGAAAGAGAGAGAGAGACCTACCACATTTCACAAAAATTAGCTCAAGATGAATCATGAAGCTCTACATAAAATGCAAAATTATATAATTTTTTGATTTTTACATAGGACAAAACTCTAGGTGATTGTGGGTTTGGGGATGAGATGTCTAGACATAACACCAAAAGGACAATCCATGATAGATAGATTTACATTGGGCTTTATTAAATTTTAAAACTCTTTGCCAAAGACACTGTTCAGAGAATGAAAAGAAAAATGGCAGATTGAGAGAAAAATATTTGCAAAACACATATCTGATAAACGACTTGTATCCAAGAACTCTTAAAAGAAAGAACTCCTAAAACTCAAAAATAAGAAAATTCACTTTATGGATGGACAAAAGATCTGAACAGACACCTCGTGAAATAAGATGCACAGATGTAAATTAATATATAAAAAGATGCTCACATCATTTGTCCTTAGAACATTATAAATTAAAACAACAACATGATACCACAACACACCGTAAGAACGGCTAAGGTCCAGGGATCTAACAATTCCAAATGCCGACGAAGGTACAGAGCAACTGGAGTTCACATTTGTTATTGGCAGGAGTGCAAAAATGGTACGGCCACTTTGGAAGGCAGTTTGGCAGTTTCTTACAAAGCTAAACATAGTCTTACCATATGATCTAGCAATCTCGCTCCTTGGTATTTACCAAACTGAACTGAAAACTTATGTCCACACAAAACCTCTAGATGGATTTTTACCGCAACTTTATTTCTCATTGCCAAAAACTGGAAGCAACCAAGATGTTCTTCAATAGGTGAGTGGATAAACAAACTGGTACATCCACATAATGGGATATTATTCAGCAATACAAAAAAAAATGAGCAATCAAACCGTGAAGACACAGGGAAGAACTTTATGTGGATATTGCTAAGTTTTAAAAAAGCCAGTCTGGAAAGGCTACATACTGTGTAATTTCAACTCTATGACATTCTGAAAAAGACAAAACTATATGACAATAAGAAGATTAGTGGTTGACAAGAGTTTGGAAGGAGGCAAGAATGGATGGGTAGGTGGAATTCAAGGGATTTTCGGGGCAGGGAAACTGTTTTGCCTGATGCTGTAATACAGATACATGACATAGGCATTTGTAAACATCTATAAAACTTTACAGCGCAGAATGAATGTTGATGTATGCAATTTCTTTTCATTTAGGAACTTGGGTAAATCCTCTCCCCCAAAATACAGACTTGGTATGTTAACCTTAAAAATAGAACTGTCAGTTATTTTACCAGCAAACATGGGCTTATTTGGGAATAGTGGAGATTTATAATACAGGACAAGCAAGTTGTGGCAAAACCATAGGCAAGTCCCAAGAACAAAGGAGAGAAGGCTCTTTTACAGAGAAAAGGCAGGGGTTGACAAGGGTATTATAAAGTAAAGGTCCCTGGAAGTAATCTGGGAGTGCTAAGTACAGTGGTTTCTCATTGGCTGGTTGTCACTGTGTCCCATTGACTGGGCTGTCACTGTCTCTCATTGGTTGGGCTTTCACTGTGTCCCATTGGCTGGGCTGTCATTGTCCCTCATTGGTTGAGCTGTGACTTGTCTCTCATTGGCTGGGCTGTCACAGTCTCCCATTGGCTGAGCTGTGACTTGTCTCTCATTGTCTGGGCTGTCACTGTGTCCCATTGACTGGGCTGTCACTGTCTCCCATTGACTGGGCTGTCACTGTCTCTCATTGGCTGAGCTGTGACTTGTCTCTCATTGTCTGGGCTGTCACTGTGTCCCATTGGCTAGGCTGTCCTTTTCCCTCATTGGCTGGGCTGTCACTGTCTCCCATTGACTGGGCTGTCACTGTCTTTCATTGGCTGGGCTGTTATCGTCCCTCATTGGATGGGCTGTCACTGTGTCCCATTGACTGGCCTATCACTGTCTCTCATTGGCCAAGCTGTGACTTGTCTCTCATTGGCTGGGCTGTCACCGTCTCCCATTGACTGGGCTGTCACTGTCTCTCATTGGCTGGGCTGTTATCGTCCCTCATTGGATGGGCTGTCACTGTGTCCCATTGACTGGCCTATCACTGTCTCTCATTGGCCAAGCTGTGACTGGTCTCTCATTGGCTGGGCTGTCACTGTCTCCCATTGACTGGGCTGTCACTGCCCTTCATTTTCTGGGCTGTCACTGTCCCTCGTTGGCTGGACTTTACCTGTCTCTCCTTGAGGGAGAGGGGAGAAGGGTAGTTAAGTAGTATCCACTTACAAGATGGGTCTCTTTGCTTGGGTCTGCTCTTGGCACTGAGTGGCAAGGCTGAGAGCTCCCCTTCGCAGCCTCCCAATGCCATTCCAAATGAAGTTTCCCTTTATTAGTTTTCACAGCTAAGAGAATAGAACTTACTACAGATAGATGAAACCGCCTCACTGAAGGGATGGGTGAAAAAGTGCTGACCTACATAACTTTGCACATGAATGGAGTCTGTAAGATTAAAGGCAAGAGGCACTGCAGGTAAGTACCGTGCCCCACTCAGTAAAACTCAGCCCCATGAGGATATGGCTAACAATTCTGCTGCTGCCGTCCATGTATGCTGGGATTGAATGGCTGAGTAAAGAGATGGTAGGGCAGTGGAAGCCAGGTTCTCACTGTTAGAGTGGAAATTTCAGATCAACAAGGGAAGGAGGCTAGAATGAGCCATGAGGTACTGGACTCCAGTTAGAGATTCGGTAAGAGCTCATGTTTAACCTTACATACCTACAGATGGCTGCACAGAGAAATGTTTATAGAACAAGGAGAGGGGAGGAGAGGAAGGGGAGGTGGAAGGAGGGAAGGAAAGAAGGAGAGAAGAAGGAAGACATTGATGAGGGCAGGTCAAAAGGACACCAGATCCTAAAAGAGCTCCCAGTAGCCAAAGCAGGAACAATGTAAGCAACAAAATAAAGTAGAATTGGATTATAACTCAAAGTATAAAATAAATGTTCCAGAGTCCATAATGATATAAATGACTGATGAAATTAATAAACAAGGAAGGAGAGACAAATGTACATCATGACGACTGTAGTTAATAATACTTAGTATATATTTAGAGGGGGACTGTGTGGCTCAGTAGATTAAGCATCTGACTCTTGATCTCAGCTCAGGTCTTAATCTCATGAGTCGTGAGTTCAAGCCCTACATGGGGCTCCATGCTGGGCATGGAGCTTACTTTAAAAAAAAAAATAATGATACTTATTTGAAAGTTGCTTAAAGAGTAAATCTTGAGAGGATCCCTGGGTGGCTCAGTGGTTTAGCACCTGCCTTTGGCCCAGGGCGTGATCCTGGAGTCCCTGGATTGAGTCCCGCGTCGGGCTCCCTGCATGGAGCCTGCTTCTCCCTCTGCCTGTGTCTCTGCCTCTCTCTCTGTGTCTCTCATGAATAAATAAATAAAATATTTTTTTAAAAAAGAGAGTAAATCTTGAAAGTCCTCATCACAAGAAAAAAATTCTGTAATTACGTACGACAGGTATTTACAAGACTTAGTGTGCTCCTTTAGCAGTACATACAAATACCAAATGGTTGTGTTGTACAGCGAGACTTAACATAATGTTGTATGGCAATTATACCTCAACAAAAAAAACAAATGTGTAAGAAGAGACAAATCACCAGTGCAAAATCCCAATAACATTTGTAGATACCCCATCTGAAGGAGGGGGAGCATAACTCCCTGTTCCTGAAGTGTGCACCATGCGTGGAGGTTCCCCCGGAGAGACAGTGTGGAAGGGGGGAAAGAGAGAAACTTCCCGAGGAGAAACTGACAAACACTGCTTCAGCCAAGTGGTCAAGGTCATCATCACTGACCATAAACCATGTCGGTAGCATCACTCTTGGTGAAAATGGCGCTTGTCTCTGTGGTCTTGTTCCCCAAGCCCCATAATCCCAGGCTATTCACGAGGACAACATCAGACAAATTTCTCTGTGGAGCAGCCTGCAGTCCACCTGACCACCACCCCTCAACACTGTCAGCGTCATCGAAGGCAAGGGAAGTCAGAAATTGTCAGAGCCAAGACCATTGAGCTTCAGGACACGATGACTACAGGCAACGCAGTACCCTGGGTGAGGTCCTGGAATGGGAAAATGGGATTTGGTAAAAAAAAAAAAAAAAAAAAAAAACTAAGAAAATCTGAATCAACTACATGGACTTTAGTTAATAAGGATGCATCAATATTGGTTCACTAATAGTAGTAAGTGTAGCATTATAATGTCAGATATTAAACAGGAAAACTGCCCCGAGGCGTATGGAACTCCATGTGCTAGGAGTTCTATTTTTCTGTAAATCTAAACTGTTCTAAAAATGATGTCGATTAATTTTTTTTAAGTTTAAGAACAAGAGGGGAAAAAGACAAACTTTATTGGAAGGCTATGGACTTTCTGAGAAGGCAGTGGGTCATTCCAGGGCTTGGAACGGACGTCTTGGCTGATCTTATTCAAGTTTCCACAACCAGGCACTGCTCTAAGGCTCCAGCTGTAAGGAAAAGTCCAGTTCCTTCTCTCTTTTTCCCTAAAGGTGCGGTGAGCTCCATCTGGGGTTTCACCGCCTCTATCCACCCAACGAAATCCTGACGATCATCTTTCCTCCACCTTCTCACACTTAGGGCTGTGTCGCCATTGTCAATAGACCTCACAGACCCCCACCGCGCTCCCGCCTTGCATACACACCTAAAAGCTGGTCACTGGTTGTGCAGTCCCCCTGCAGGACTTCTCAAGGTCACGGTTGGCCCCCCGAGCTTCCGGCCTGTGTTGTACCTGCGTCGCCTCCTGCAAGTCCGTCATCCCCTTTCTGTTTTATTGAAGATTCGCTTATCAGCTGTTTGTTGGTAGACTTGTAAAACTTTCAAGCACAAAATCCCTACTTCAAAGTACACAAATATTTTTGTCAACATGCATGGAAATACAGAGGCATAATTTATATTCAGTAAAATGCATAAATCTCAAGTTCATTCATTCATATCAGTGCATTTTTGCCAGTGAACAACCCCCTATAACTGCTCACCAGCCTGGAGATACACAGCACTGCCAGCCTTGTGTGTGCGTGTGTGTGTGTGTGTGTGTGTGTGTGTCTGTAACTTGCCAGCTGGAGATGGAGTGCATTTTCCTAATCCCTATGGTTCTGGGTTGTAGGCACACTTCTGCTGTGTTTCCAGTGGAGTTTCTCTGTTTCCAGGACTCCCGTGTCTTGCCTCATTGGAGTCCCTGTAAAATGTTTCCTGGCTGCTGCCTCCGCTGACTCCATGCTGCTTTCTACTCAGAGAAACACAATGAGCTTGAATTTATATTCTTCAAATAAGGAGTCTGATCCCGATTACCTCATGGCTAATATTTAAAAACAATTCCGTGGGGGCACCTGGGTGGCTCTGTTGGTTAAACATCTGCCTTTGGCTCAGGTCATGGTCTCAGGGTCCTGGGATCCAGCCCCGCATCGGGCTCCCTGCTCAGCGAGGGGTCTGCTTCTCCCTCTCCCTCTGCCCCTCCTCCTGCTTGTGCTCTCTCTCTCTCAAATAAATAAAATCTTTTAAAAAAAAATCTGTGTTTCTTGTAGGGACATCTGGAACTCCACTGGGTTTGAGCCGAGTTTACTGGGGAGTGGGAGGAGCAGCATCGAGCGGCTCCCAGGGACTCGACCACACACGGGTCCGCAGGGAGGACCAGGCTGTGCTCAGCCCCCAGCCCTCAAGACCCTCCATGAGGTCTTCTTTCTGTCTGAGATCTTTACTGTGAAAGGAAGAAGTTCTTCCCAGGACTCAGAGCGTCCAGAAGTTTCCACTGGCTTTGGGAACCTTCCCTGATCCATGGTTCTGCAGACCTCCTGGACGGTGAGGTACCATGTTCCCCTTACAGAGACACTCATGGTCTCCTGGCTAAGCCACAGGCTTCAGGGGCAGAAGGTCATGGGCAGGCCACGAACTAGCTCTCAAATGGAGGTGAGAATTAGGAGGCTCCTGGTAGGGCTCATGTAGGTTTACATGGCTCAGTGCAGACACAGTGCGGGGCATGGCGTCTGGCCCCTGTGAGCCACCTGCACTCTAAGTGGCCTGCCCCTGGATGGTGATGCTGGGAGTGGGGAGGGTCGGAGTCCTTGGATGAGCTGGGCTGGGCTCGGACCCTTCCAGGAGCCCCTGACAAATGCGTGGGGCCTGGGGGTCTTATGGGCATCACACTAGGTTCACCCAATACCTAGGCCTCACAGTGAACAAGGGGAGAGCCCTCTGCAGCCCGGCTCACCGGTTCCTAAAATCCTGGTCCCACTGAATTTCCACAGTCCATTTAGCTGTGCCTCTACGATTACTTCAAAGTTTCCCAATCTCAGCAGCATTGACATTGGGGGTCGGCTGACTGTTGGTTGTTGGGGCCCAATGTTGCACATTGTAGGATGTTTGGCAACAGCCCTGGCCCCTCACCCTGGATGCCTCCAGCACCCTCAGCTTCAAGTCGGGACAGCCAAAATGTCCTGGGGGTGTGTGGTGTCTCTTGGAGGCGGGACAGCCCCACCGACAACCACCAGGTTGGCCCAGAGCTCTGGGTGGGAGGGCCGTACCCCCTTGCTCCGCGTCTCCGGGGCCTGGCACAGCCCGGTGCTCAGTAAAGGGAGATGGAGCATATCCGGGCCCTAACTCAGCACCATACCCGAGTCGTGCCCTCTGATCTGGAGGGAGGGACCCAGAGGCAGGGACACAGCAGGGAGGCCGCCGGCCTGGGGCTGAACTGAGCCTGAGCTGGAACTGCTCGCTCTGTCCTGGCCCTGGGCCTCCTCGGTCCCCGTGCCTGCGTCTGTCTGGCTGCACGGCCCTTCCAGGTGGCCATCTGTTTGTCCATCCCACGGCCCCCTCCCTGAGCACAGGGTCCCGCGGGCCTCAGCCCTCCCGGGGAACCGAGCTGCTGGAAGCCTGGCTCCGGCCCCGAAGCGTGCTTCCAACGGAGGTCACACACTTCTTGCTTTTGCACCCGGAGCTCCGCGGGACCAGGCCTCCCGTGGCGGGACGTGGGGACTGGCAGGATGGCTGACGGCGCCGATGACCACATGGGGCGAGCGTGGGAGGAAGCGCTTGCCAAGGGGAAGGCCAGAAGTGAAACCGGACTCAGGTTCTGGGACCACAGACACATGAATCACGGTAAGTAAAGATCCCGAGGTCACTGCTCCCCTTTCGTCGGGGAACTGACGAGCCTAAGATAAATCGTCGTCGGGGAAGAGTCGGCCGGATTGGACTGAGTTTGAGTGAGGGTTTCAGACTAACCCTGGAGCCAGAAGCCTGACCGAGGGCTGACACTTGTGCGACACTGTCCGGTGACAGGCTCCCAGGGCGGAGGCCAGGGGGAGGCTCCACCCGACAGAGATCCCGCGTGCCCGACGACGGGCAGACACGAACGCTCTGGTCCCCAGAAACTATTCCAGGTTCACGGATCATAATTCAAAATCCGTGACCCACCCAAACGCAGGTCAAAACAGCCCTGGCTCTACGCAAGTGTTCCTTTCTCCCAAGCGACAAGAATGAGGCAAGGCTCTTCCAGGGACCTTCCCGTTCCAGAGACTTCCCTGCTCGACGGTGGTTGCTCCTGTGAAGTGAAATGGTCTCCCCGCGGCTGAGATTTCAATAAATGCAAAAGTCCTCCTGGGCGCCCTCCAGGGAGGGCTTCCTCTCTCCACGTGCATGCAATGTTCCAGAAACACCCTGCCCTTGTGAGCAAACCCAATGTAAAATTTCCAACTAGACCCTTGGTAGTAAAATGTGCCAAAGAAGGGACAGGAGAAATAAACGAGTGGCTCTCCTGGCGGAGTCTCCACCGCCCACGGGTTCCCGGCGATGTGGCCTCTGTTGGAGGACAGCCCGGGCCCCCCACATGCCTTCAGATGCTCACACCCTACCCCCTGGGCTGACCTCTATGTCACTTCAGAGGAGGGGACCGGGGCCACCCTAGGGGGCAGCCTCCCCTCTGTGGCCTTGAGCCTCACGAAGAAGGGGAGGAGGGGACAGCGGGTTGGCACACAGTGGTGGACCGAAGGTAAAAGGGGAACAGGCTCAGAAGCGAGGCAGAGCCGTGTCACGTGGGGCCACAGAGCTGGGTTCTCGTGTGACCCAGCTGTGACACCTTGGCACATCACTGACGCTGTGTGACCTCCCGATTTCTCACCCGTCAACCAGATGTCATCATGAGATTCAAATGGCATGCTCGTCTCCCTAAAACGAAATATCAACAGTACACGCGCAGCCCACAAATGAGGATTATTACCTTCAAACTTGTGCAGTATTGTTGGGCTCCGTCCCCTGCTAGAATGTATGATCCAAAGAGGTGCTGGTCAAAGGATGGGAAACCCGGGGTCAGTATCAATCCTGTCACTACTCTCCCATGTGGTTTGTGGGGTGTCCCTTCCCTGCTCAGGCCTGTGTTTCCTCGTTTGCACAAGAGTGGGGTTCCATCAGGCCAGTGGCTCCTACTGTGCTCCACTAAACCTCTAGATGGTTTTCCCACCAAGATCCCCGGAATCTTAATCTCCAGGACCCCACGCCCCATGTCACCGAAGTCGCTCTACTTTTGTCTCTTCTGTGGGGCAGCTCCTGAGGAAGCCAAAGGACTTCATTTCCAAACGAAATTTTGTCCCTCTGGACTGAGAGGCCCCCCAGAGTCCCTTCTCCACTCTACCTACCGTGCATGAGGCCCAATTGGGGACTGGGAGGGGCAGGGGATGACCCCTTGGGGGAGAGTCACTGTGTTGCCTCCCAGAGGACATCTGTAATTTGGCAAGGGACAGCTCTGCCTTCCATGAGAGGCTTTCAGAGCATCCACCAGGTGGCAAGGCCCGTGCTCCCCAGGCAGTGAGCACCCCCGTGGGACGTGGACACCACAGCACCCAACGCCACCCAGCGCTGGTCAGTTCTGTTGCTCACCGTTTCCACGCTAACCTTCCCCCTCTCCTAAGTGCTCGCTCTGCCGCCACCCCTGCCTATTTCTCAGGCCCAGAGTGAACCCCACCAGCTGTTTTTCCGGCCCCTTTTTTCCCCCAAACATGTCCATCTCCACACTTTACGTCCCGCCCAGCCATACAGCTGCCCCTAAGCGGTGGTGACCACTTGATCACGGGTTGCCTAGAGCACGTTTGCATTGATTCGACCAGTAAGGAGATGGTTCTGGATGGTTAGTTACTTACACCAATAGCAGAAGCAAGACCGTTTTGGTGTTAGCCTCCTACATCCCTAGCCTCATGGGATGACCCCACCTGGAGGAACCAGCTGGCAGTCATGAGCTGAGGCTGCTCTGTCACAGGAGAGCCAATCCTAAAATACACCTAACTGGCTCCATAGCTGCAGCCTGGGTCCTAGGGGGCCCTGGGGAAGTCCCAGTCCCAGCAGAACAGGGAAGCACAGGAGGCATCGTCCTGCGCAGCCTCTCATGAGACAGGGCGCCTCCTTCCTGCAAGGCAGGGAGCTGGGTAAGAAAGGCCTCAAGACCCGCTCCTCCCAGGACGCCTAGCTCGCCACATTCCTGGAAGGATCGCGGACATTTGGACAAGACTCGGCTCAGACAGCAGTGAGCCCTGCCTCCACAGTCTGTATGGGCCATGCAAGGCCCTGTGGTGCTTTCCTTCCCCTTCCCTAAGGGCAAGGATCTGTCCTCTTGTCTAAACATAAACTCATCCTTAGCCCTCTGGATATTACCACACCTCTCATTGGAAACCCCATTTCATCAATGGTCTCTTCTCGCTTCTGAATCTTCATCCGACCCACCCTGCTGGGTATATGGTGTCTAGCCACAGTCCATAAACATGCATCTTATACTTATCTGGAAAAGAAAATAAACCACTAAAAAAGACACTCTCCATCTCCCCTCAATCTTCATTCTGCCCGCCTCTCTTCCCTTTCCCTCTCTCCAGATGCTTTCATCCACGTGCCAGCTGTTACCTTTATGCTGCAGATTTCTCCACCCCACTTGACTCCCCCCCCTCCCCAGTTGCTTCCACAGAACCAGTTGTTGGCCATCTCCACCTGAATGTCCGAAGGGCTCTTCGAATTTAGTGTGGCTGAAAAACAACTGTTCATCTGCCTCTCAACCCTGCTACTCTTCCTGTGTGCACCTCCAAGAACACACTGTCAGGAGCCAAAAGTGTGCTGGACGGCCTAGGCTTTGCTCACTCTTATTCCTAATATCCAGTATTTATTTGGGGACTAAGTCTTATTAACTCTTAAACATCTCTTTACTTTTTAAAATATTTCCCTTTACTAGCACCATAGATTTTGCATCAAGATATATAATCTCAATATCAGGCTTCTTTTGAAAGTGGAGTACCTACCATGCCAAAAAAAAAAAAAAAGAGAGAGAGAGAATCGTATTTGTTTTATGTAACCTGGGCCCACCACGATTAGCCCAGATATCTAAATGTAGTTAACTTTGCTTCCCCTGCTAAGTATTCAGAACCAAGGCCCCAGGAAGATGAAACCAAGTAAGAATTATTTTATAAAGAATTATTTTATACAGAAAAAGATGGCTACTTTTAAGCCAAACTCCAAAGTAAGCATAGGAGTAAATAAGGGATATTTTCTTCTAGAAACAATTTTTTTTTTTTTTTTTTTTAGAAACAATTTATAAAAAGTTTTGACCCATAATTTTTTTCCAAAATAGTTTTAGGAAGAGGTAAAACCTCAACATGAGCTTTCAAGATACTGTGAGGGATTTCCCTTTCCAGCCATGATGTAGTAACCAGAAAAAGACTTTCCCTTCAGGTAGAAAATTGGACAAATATATAAAAACAAAAACAGTTTCTTAAAAAGGCTTTGATTGGGCTCAGAGCTGTAATCTCTGAAGGAAGGAGGATAAATGTGAGCAGTGAACTTTATGATTACTTGAAATTTGTACTGAAGGGCACTTTCTGGACTGTAGTGGAGGGTCTGGTGGTCTTGCTGCATTGAAGAGTGAGAGACCAGAGTTCCAGAAGGCTGAGTGAGTAGAATCTGCAGGGCAGGGAGCCAGAGAGAAGGAAGCAACACAGAGAAAGAGCCACAAATTTCAAAGGTGTCCCTTTAGGCTTCTTGCTCCACACTAAGCTGCTTATGTGTACAGCGAAGCTCCACGAGGTAGGCAGAAATTCTGGGAAATTACAAGCAGAACAATCCCCAGGTTGGGAACATTTGAGTTCTCACCAGCCAGAGTGCAGAGAACATCTGAGCAGCCAAGGCTCCGTGAGATCTGCCCTAAAGATTATAAACAAGCCACCGGGGTGGCTCAGTGGTTGAGCATCTGCCTTTGGCTCAGGTCATGACTCTGGGGTCCTGGGATCGAGTCCCATGTCGGGCTTCTTGTATGGAGCCTGCTTCACCCTCTGCCTGTGTCTCTGCCTCTCTCTGTGTGTCTCTCATGAATAAATAAATAATATTTTAAAAAAGAAATAAACAAGCCTCAAAATGATTAGGTGGATTCACAAATAACTCGAATGCCTAACAAAACAATCTTTGTTCTTTAAAGGGAGAGGACACAATCCAGTACTCAACAGCATATACACGATGTCTAACAACTGACCAAAAATTGCTAAACATGTTAGGAAGCAGAGACAGGTGGTCCAAAGCCAGAAGAAAAATAAGTCAATAGAATTAGAGAAATGACAGAGATTATGGAATTAGAAGAAAAGAGGTTTTCAAGTAACTATCCCAAGTATGTCCACACTGCTCAGGGATTTAAAGGAAAATATAAAAAGAGAGATCAAAGAAAATTTTAAAAACCATGAAACTTATAGCTATGAAAAAAATACAACACCCAAGAGGAAATTTTTATTTAATGGGATTATCATTCACTTCAGAAATTTGATTAGTAAACCTGAAAGCATAGTCCTAGAAATTATACAATTAAAGTACCAGGGATATAAAAGACCCAAAGCAAACGAACAGAGCCTCAGAAACTTGAGTCCAATATCAATCATTCTAGCATATGAGTATCAGAAGGAAAGGAGAGGGGAGGAAATATAATATCTGAAGAAATAATAGTTGAGATTTTTCCAAATTTATTATAAATTATAAACATAATTTTTAAAAAGATGTTATTTATTTATTCATGAGAGACACAGAAAGAGGCAGACACATGGGCAGAGGGAGAAGTAGGCTCCCCATGGAGAGCCCGATGTGGGACTCGATCCCAGGATCTGGGGTCACACCCTGAGCCGAAGGCAGGTGCTCAACCACTGAGTCACCCAGGTGCCCCTAAGTATAATTTAAAAATTATAAATCCATAGATCAAAACAACAACAACAAACCCCAATCAGGAAAAATAAATGTATAATGGTATGTGCCCATCATTATAGTTTCATACAGAGCCTTATCACTGCCCTAACAATCCTCTGCGCTCCATCTGTTCATCCCTCTCTTCCCCTCCCTGGCAACCACTCACCTTTTTATTTTCTGCACAGTTTTGCCTTTTATAGAATATCATATAGTTGGAATCACATAGTATGTAGTTTTGTTTTTCTGATTTCCTTGTTTCATTTAGAAATATGCCTTTTCATGGCTTGTCGGCTCATTTCCTTCTAGTGCTGAATAATATTCCAGTATCTGGATGTACCGCAAATTATTTACCCATTCACTTCCTAAAGGACATCTTTATTGCTTCCAATTTGGGGCAATTAGAAATAAAGCTGCTATAAGCATCCATATGCAGGTTTTTGTGTGGACATAAGTTTTCAACTCCTTTGGGTAAATACCAAGGAGTGTAGTTTCTGGATCATATGGTACGAGTGTGTTTAGTTTTGTAAGAAAAGCACTAAACTGTCTTCCAAAGTGGCTGCTCTATTTTGCGCTCCCTCCAGCAACGAGTGACAGTTCTGGTTGCTCCACATTCTCAGCCGTAGTTGGTGGTGTCAGTGCTCTGGATTTGGGCCATTCTAATAGGTGCATAGTGGTACCTCATTGTTTTAACTCACATTTCCCGATGACATATGATGTGGAGCATTACCTCATATGCCTATTTGCCATCTGTATGTCGTCTCTGGCGAGATGTCTGTTAAGGTCTGTGGTCCAGTTTTTAATTGGGTTGTTTATTTTGTTGTCATTGAGTTTTAAGAGGTCTGTGTATGTTTTGGATAGTAGTCCTTTATCAGATGTATCCTTTGCACATATTTTCTTCCGTTCTGTGCTTTGTCTTCTCATTCTCTTGACATTACTTTTTGGAAAGCAGAAGTTTTTCATTTTAATGAAATACAGCTTGCCAATTATTGCTTTCATGGATCGTGTCTCTGGTGTTGTGTCTAAACAGTCACCTCCATACCCAAGGTCACGTAGGTTTTCTCCTATCTTATCTTCTAGGAGTTTTCTATTTTTGTGTCTCACATTTAAATGCAAGGTCTGTGGTCTTTCAGCTAATTTTCTGAGGGGTGTAAAATCTGTGTCTAATTGTTTTGGGGTTTTCTTGCTTGTGGATATCCAGTTGTTCCAGTGCCATTTGTTGAAAATACTATCTGCCCTATTGCACTGCCTTTGTTCCTCTGTCAAAGATCAGTTGACTATATTTATGGGGGTCTATTTCTGGCCTCTTTATTATGTTCCACTGGTCTATTTGTCTGTTCTCTTGCCAATACCACACTGTCTTGATTACTGTAGCTTTATAGTAAGTCTTGAAGTCAGGTAGTGTGAGTCCTCCAACTTTGTTCTTCTCCAACAATATTGTTTTAGCTGGTGTGAGTCTCTTGCCTCTCCACGTAAACTTTAAAAATAGTTTGTCAATATGCACAAAATGACTTTTTGAGATTTTGATTGGGTTTGCATTGAATCTATAGACCAATTTGGGGAGAATCAATCTTGATAACATCAAGTCTTTCACATCCATTAATGTGAAACCTCCCTCCATCTCTTCAGTTCTTTGAATTCATTCATTCATTCATTCATCAGTCTTATTGTTTTCCTCATATAGATTTCATACATATCTTGCTAGATTTAGACCTGTTTCATCTGGCGGGATGCTAATATAAAAGATATTGTGTTTTTAATTTCATATTCCACTTGCTCACTGCTGCTATATGAGAAAGCAGTTAACTTTTGTATATTAACTTGCATCCTGCAACCTTGCTATAATCACTTAGTTCCAGGAGGTTTTTGTCAATTCTTCTGGCTTTTCCACATGAATAATCATATTATCTGTGAACAAAGACAGTTTTATTTCCTCTCCATAGGAGGAAATCTATATACCTTTTATTCCTTTTTTTCTCCTTATTGCATTAGCTCAGACTTCCAACACAGTGTTAAATAGGAGTTGTAAGGGAGAAGATGCTTGCCTTGTTCCCAATTTTAGTGGGAAAACTTTTTGTTTCTCACCATTAAGTATGACATTAACTGTGTTTATTTTTAGATATCCTTTATCAAGTTGAGGAAATTCCCTTCTATTCCTAGTCTACTAAGAGTTTTGTCATGAGTGGGTGTTGGATTTTTGTCAAAAGCTTCTTCCACATCTATTGATAATGATCATGTGATTTTTCTTTAGTAAGCCACTGATGTGACGGATTATATTAATCAATTTTTCAATGTTATTCAATTCTGTAATATAGTTGCTTCTTTTCTTTCTTTTTTTTTTTTTTTTGTTTGTTTGTCTCTACTGCTTAATGATCAATACCGACCCTTCATGCCGTATCAGGACTCTCCATCTGGGGGTTCTTAATCTTGATTTATCTTGTGGTAGCCTAGTGTAGGCTTGGCATAACTCTCAGGAATGAGGTTTAGTGATGTACTGTCTGTATCTTTGCCTTGTCAAGAACTGTTTTACAGTTGTTATCATGCACAAAGTTTGCAATGCCCAGCCCTAGTCAGTTCTGATAGTTGGCAGGTATTTATCTGGCTCTAAAACACTGACATGGGAACTTTTGTCGTGTTGTCAAGGTTTCTAAATGTGCTACAGTATATGGTTCCGTGGGGTTTTTGTTTGTTAGGTTGTTGGTACAGAAGTAGGGCATGCAATCCTACATCCCTTGCTGGCCTTACACTCTCTCATGCTTAGCCTCATGCCTCTGGGGTCAGCCCATTGCCCTCTGAGCAGAAGGAGACACCACTGACCATCCCTCCTCTCTCTATGCAACACTGGGTTGAGTGGTAGGAGCTGTTGTCTTATCTAGCTGAAGTGAGAAGAAAGGATAAATGTGAACGAGTGGGATGGTGATTCACCTACTCTTTTGGTCACCTCTCCTTGGAACCCACAGTTAGGATAAGGCAGTGGGTTTGCATTAGTAACTCATCCTCTTTTTCTCACTGGAAAGTGATGCTCCATTGCAGAGGGAAGAGAATGCACCATCTAGAGCTGAGCTGCTCAGTGTCACCCTGCCCTATGATAGGCTACATTGGCAGTTATTTCCAGAGACTTCTAGCCTTTATTGGATTTTTCATACTTCCTCAATTCTATTCACTGGGGCAGGGGGCACACTGACCGGCAACTTGGAAGTATTCCCATTTTCTTTTTACTTAGAAACATTTGCCAAGTGGCTGCAGATGCTGACTGTCACGGAATTCATAGAGATCTTCTTCTCTTCTGAGACTTCCTCCAGCTGGAATGGCCTTGTCTGGTTCGTCCCTTCCACTTTTGTTGAAGAGACTGAAACCAAGGCACCAAGGAATCCTGCCCAACACCCCTTATATTTTCAGACCCAAACTCAGGTCACTTTTTCAGAGTTCTTTCTCCTTTAAAACACAACTTGCTCTGAACATGTGAATTATTTCTGCCATTTAGGTTTGGTATGGCATCTAAGAAAAAGCTTCCTTCCTGAAGGGATTAAGATTCCAAATGTTTGGAAATATGCAGCAATTTGGCATCTTCTGCACATAATTGCTGTCTTCAGGATGCAGGCTAGGCTTGTCCGGATGTGTGAGGATGAGGTTGAGCTGGCCTCCTTTGTGCAGCATCTGTTTGCCCGCTGTGGGCCTCCAGCCAAAGCCCTGTGCCTCTGCTTTTACTCAGACACACTCATGGACCCCTGGAGGATGGAGGCAGGCAGCCTAGGCACACATCAAACAGAAGATGCTTGAAGTTCTTAGCACCAAATAGAAAGGGAAAAAATTGCTCATTTAAAAAATCCAATCTATTTCACACATTAGGACGCTAATTTTACTAAATCTTTAGCATGATTAAGTGAAACCTAACTCAGCTAAGTAGTATTTGATGTACGGACCAGAAAGCCTTGCTGCTTCCACTTTTTCAGAAACGGGAAAGTCTCAAAGCCTCAGACAATAACCTATATACACACTGCAAAAAAAATGTAGAAATGTATACAAATACATTTGTAACTGAAACGTTGCTTAGGACGAGCAACTTTTCATAAAATTTTAAGGCCACCAGGAAAGGTGTGTGTGTGTGTGTGTGTGTGTGTGTGTGTGTGTGTGTGTTGCAGGGGTATGGATATGAGACTTTAAAAAGCAGTGATGTATTTGTACTAAAAGGTCAAGAATCTCATCATTATTCTAAGAACATTGAAAGTTATACAAATGGGTTTGCTTTTAAGTGATTATATTTGACATGTTTGGATATAGAAGATACAGAAACTGCTCCCATAAAATAATTCTGGCCAGCTTTTTAAAAATACTTTGGGGATAAAATTTTCTCAGGGCTTCCCTCCCCAAAATGTTCTCAACCTTCACAAGTCTGAGTACACTCGTCCTTGAGCACAACTTTAAGGAATTACATTCTTCCCCTGTTCTGAAGAACAACTTGCCCTCTGCATACGCTGTTTATTCTGCTTGGATCCTTTTCCCTCTCTGTGCTGACTCATCCCATCCTTCCCATCCAGTGGCGGCTCTACTCCTTCGGGGACCCAATGAGGAGTCAGCCTGGGCTCTGCCCCCCAAATTCCCTCCCCAGTTACTGTCACCCAGCTCTGAGAACACAGCTCAAAATGTCTCCCCCACTGAGTTTTTCCTCCATGAGCACAGGGTTGTAGCTGCTTTGGTTCAGTTCTTCTTCTCAAGCTCCAGCCAGCGTTGGCTAGGAGCGTGGTCAGTGACATGGTGATGGCAGTCAGGAGGGGAAGGAAGGAGGAAATAGAAAAGATAAGGACCTTAGAAAGATAATAGGTTTGTGTTCCAGAAAGACGCGCTGCTATTGTATCACAGGAAAACCTGTCGTGGAGAGCTTCCCATGATCCCCAGGGCCCCCCAGTTCCCCTGGATGCTCTTCTTCCCCTCACTGCCGCCCTGTTGGTGCTGCTTCTTGCCCCAGTGGTCTCATGCTGTCTTCTCACCTGCTGCCACTCTCCCCACCACTTCTGTGGTGACAAGGATGGGGCACATGACCACATCTGTGATCCACTGCAGCATTATTCACCACAGCCAGACATGGGAATACCCAGTGTCCATCAGAAGATGAATGAGTAAAGACGTGATCTGTGTATACAGGGGAATATTATTCGGCCACAAAAATGGAGGCAATCCGGCCATTTGCCACAACACGGATGGGCCTCAAGGGCACTATGCTAAGTGAAACGAGTCAGAGGGAGATAAACACTATATGATCCTACTTCTATGTGGAATAAAAAAAGCCCCAAACCCATAGACACAGAGAACACACTGGTGGTTTCCAGGGGCATGGGGGGGGGATGATGGGTAAAATGGGTGAAGTGGCCAAAAGATACAAACTTTTAGCTATAAGATAAATAAGTCCTGTGCACGCAATGTACAGCATGGTGACTATTGTCAATAATAATGTACTGTATATTTGAAAGCTGCTAAGAAAGTAGATTTGAAAAGTTCTCACTATCTGAAAAAAATCATAACTATGTGAGGTGATGGATATTAAGCAAACGTACTGTGGTGATCACTGCACGATACTGACATCATTCTGTTGCACACCTTAAACTAATACAGTGCTATATGTCAATTATATGTCAATACAGCTGAAAAACCAAGGCTGGAAATCTTTAGTGGAAAGGAAAGATAATGAAACTCATATTTAATCAAAAGTGCTTATCAATCATAAAATAATTAACTTCTGAATCAAATTAGATAGACGATAGATAGATAGATAGATAGATAGATAGATAGATAGATAGATTTCCATGAGACAGACAATGAGCTAAGTTTATTACCATGTTTTATCTTATTTACATGTTTTATCTTTTTTAACCTAAACAACTCTATGGTGTAGGCACTGTTCTGGATGAAGTTCAGGAAAGCTACTTACCTACATAAAATATCCCTTAAACACAGGGCTCACCACCTCTATACTATCCCATATGATCCTCTCCACCTAGCTACATTGCCATAACTACATTTAAAAAAATATTTATAGCCTCCAGAGGACTCAGCACTGGAATAAACATACAGCAGGTGCCCAATAAGGGATTGCTCATGACATGTTGCAGAAGTCACTGGTGAGCCAAGTGGGCAGAAGGCAGATTGCAGGGTAGGCTATCAGTAGTTATTTGGGCATCCTACAGACAATGTCTCTTTTAAAACCTAAACTGATGAAAAACATTAAATTTAGAGTGTCAGTAATTTTACACATTTAATTATGCAGATTAAGTCTTACTATAATAAAATTGTGTTATAAGTAAGACATTCGGAAGCCCAAAAATTGATTAATATCACTGGAATAATAGTTAATATTAAAAAAATCCAGTACAACCAAAGGATTTGTCTGTTCCCATAGGAGAGATTTGGCCCTTCTTTCTTGTTCAGACATCCCAAATCATGTGCTTAACATGCAAGCTAAGAATCCATCTATAATTAGCTCTGCCTAAGAGTGAATAAAAGACATTCCAAAAAAAAATTTTTCAACAAAATCACATTAAAATGGCCATATGTTTAACTTGACTTCAAGTTACAAAATATCACAACATTATATGCTATTAATGTTGTAAACTTATACGGGTCTTTCAAGTGATCCAAAAGCTAAAGAGGAGAAAGTTAGTTAAACAAAAAAGAGGCAAAAGCTCAAGATACATGGAAAGAAATACTCAATATGTTTATTTTAAAAAGCAGTTCAGGTGACTCCGCTGTCCATATTGGAACTTTCCTGTTTACAAACACTGAACTGATTTTCAGAAAGTCCTTGAGTTTCTGATATATATTAGGGCTGCAGGACAGACATCTGGTGGACAGAGCAGCCAAGTATACATTCCTTCATTGTTTGTAGTCTCCCGGTTATTATGGTTTTTTCCTGCAAAACTAATGGGTAGAGAGTCCCATAGAGCAGGGGCTAACCGGCCCCCATATCAACAAATTTATCTCCTTAACACAATACAGAGCTCAGTGAGCAGGGGTCCTCATCTATGATCCCTTGATATGCTCCTCTATATCTACCTGGTATTTTTAATTCCTTAATTGTTTATAGTTATGAAATAAATACAAGTTTACTATAAAAAAAATCTGGAAAATGCCAAATAGTATGAAAGCTATCCAAAAATTCCTCTTCCAGGAATGATAGAATAGGTAATTCCTGCCAACCCTTCAGCTGAGAAAAAAACAGAAGAGCTGGACCAAAAAAAAAAATCTGTTGGAAGACATCAGACAGCTAATAATGTGAAGAAACATAAGGCAAAGCTCCAGGAAAAGAAAGAAACTCAGAAAGCCCAGATTTTCCCCAGGGCCATATATCTATTCCAGAAAAAAAGTTGAGAAGCTGAGCAGTGCTTTAGAGTCACAGGGATAAGAGGAAAATTAGAGTCTGCCAAGGAGAGAGTTTGGGGACTATCTGAGGATTATAGAGTATATGAGTGAACCAGAAATAGATAATTCTTGCAAAGACAGCACCCAGCTTCCTCTCAAATCCTAATCACTTAAGGTCATCTGGGATGATGAGTGCCTCTAACCACCTTTCAGAAACAAATGCAAATTCCCTCTGGAGAAACAACAATGTCATTCCATACCTCAATTACTTCCACAGTTTTTCATACACCATATTTGGAACTCAGTAAAAAAGAAATAACCAGACTTATGAGATGACAAGAAAAAAAAGAAGAGGAAAAAGAAAAGACCAAATGAAGAGAAACAAATGGATATGAAGTGGTTTAGATAATGGCATGACAAGATAGACTTTAAAATAATGATCACTGATATGTTTAATGGAATAAACGACAAGATGGAAATTTTTTCAAAGAGCTTGAAACTTTAAAAATGGAAATTAAGGAAGTGACAAAACACAACACGGGGACACAACAGATGAATTCAGTGGAAGGTTAGACACAGCTGAAGAGAGAATTAGAGAACTTAAGAACAGAAGAAAATATCCAGACTGACAGATACTCACAGATAGCAAGGCACCTGATAACAAGCCCTAACGTGTGACTCAGTTTCCAGAGGGAAGAAAGAGAGATGGCGTACCAGAACTGCAGGAAGCACAGAATGTAGTGAATTTCACAGGATTTCTGTAATGTCTGGAAACACAGAAATATATATACAATGTTTTCAAGAACATCTTCAATCTCTAAATACAGAATTATGTTACCTCTTTTCCCAACCTTATGAACACTCTATGGAATTAAGATCATTAAAAACAAAAAGCAGTGTAGTATGAGTAAAAGCATTTGACAAAGAGGAAAACTGAGAAGGTAAAAAGAAAAATAGAATAGGTTTATTGATCAACTTATAGGTAATAAGTAGTAATGGGTAAGGATCAAAATATATAATTTAGATTGGCAAACCAAGTAATTGAAGCATAAATAAATGAGGGGAGGACTAAGGACATTAAATGAAGGGATATAATGCATAAATACAAATGTTATATGAATATAAATATTCAAATTCTGCAAAATCATATAAAAATACAAACCTTCCTAAATACTAACTGAAAAATAGAGATAAAAATTAAAACAGACAACAAGGTAAAAGAGCTAAAGCAGATATGACCTATTGTACATGGTCAGTATACATTAAATAATATGACAGAGCCAGAGAGCTTTGAGTTCAGTCAGCATAGTAAGGTAATAAGAAAAAACTCACCAATTAGAAGGAAAATATTTTAAGACTAACTTAAAAAGCCAAGCTGAACTCCGTGCTGTGTAAGAGACATGCCTAACAGAAAGTGATTAAGAAAGGCAATAAGAGGGGCCCCTGGATGACTCAGTGGTTGAGCATCTGCCTTTGGCTCAGAGTGTGATCCCGGGGTCCTGGGATTGAATCCCACATTGGGCACCCTGCAGGGAGCCTGCTTCTCCCTCTGCCTGTGTCTCTGCCTCCCTCTCTGTGTGTCTCCTATGAATAAATAAATAAAATCTTAATTAAAAAAGGACAATAAGAAAAGAGAATAGGCAAGTGGAAAGAAAGCAGGATTTGTGCTCTTAATACATGACAGGGTAGGATTCAGGCAAAAGAAGATCAAATGAGACAAGAATGACAGTCTCTAGTGCTATAAGCTATAATATAGAATTATTATATTCTATATAATATAATATAGAATGGAATGAAATAATATTTATGTTCCAAATGATGCAGCAGCACTCATACCAGTAACAACAGAAGAGGTGAAGAGAAAAACCTGCCCTCAGCTAAAGATGGGTTCAGTGAACATCAATAGACCAAAAAGGAAACAGAAACCCTAAATGGCATATCTAATAAGGTGCACCAATCCCTGATCTCATCACAAAGACAGCATGTGTACTCAAGACATTCTTGAAAACCCAGTCTTCCAGGCCACAAAGCAAAGCTCAGGAAATCCCAGAAAATAGAATTAATACAAACAACATTTTCTGCTCTTAATGAAACAAAACTCAAAATTAATAACAAAAAGTCCTTTCCACCAGACAATTAGAAAAACCTGTCAATTAAAAACTTAGGGTCAAAGGCCACAAACAGACCTAAATTGCAGAATTTCTTGAAAGAACGATGATAATGGAAAAGCCACAGTGAAATCAGTCGGATAAAATTAAAGCAGTAATCAGAGGACAGTTTATAGTTTATGCCTAACTAAATCACCAGAAGATGAAACATAAAAGGAAATATTCCACCCAATACACCAGAAAGAGGAAAAGAAAGTAATTTAAAAGAAGGCAGAAAAAAGAAAATAATGATAAAAGCCAAAATTAATCCTTTGGAAAAATAAAGATAATGGAACTAAAATAAATTTAATAAAATAAATTCAAATGCCTGTTATTTGGAAAAAAAGAAAGAAAACTAAGACAAGCCATGGGCCAAACTAATCATAAAAAAGAGGAAAACACAAACACACAAAATAACAAATGACAAGGGTGACAGCCATTGAAATACAAGACTTTCTAAAAACAAGAAAGTACTTTGCCAAACTGAATGTAAATAAACGTGAAAACCTCAAAGTAGTGAGAACTTCCTAGGAAAATACGATTTATCAAAACTGACCCCTGTAGAGATAGAGAGTTTCCTCAGACCGCTCCTGAGACGAACCATGGAACGTGATCACAGAGCTACAGCCCGAAAAGCAACCGGGCCCACCCGGATGGCCTCTCAGGAAATCCCACCAAATGCTCAAAGACCACGTAATTCCATGTTACATGCACGGCTCTGACACATGCAAAAAAAAAAGAAGAAAAAAAAACCCATTCTGGTTATTTTAATGAACTGTGATATTCATATTCATCAGTGAAATATGTATCAGCAGCCCCCAAATCCAACAGTCTGCCTCAGGGACAGACACCAGGCACGTGTTCCCTGGGGTCAGAGAGGAAGGAAGAGCGCCTTCCAGCCGCGCACCCAGGAGGGTAAAAGCAGCACAGTCAGACCAAAGACACGTTCAAAAGTTTAAGAATTAGGAAGGAAGAAACGGAACTGCCTCTGTTTGTAGATGTTGAAGGTCTTCCTGGACAACTCGAAAGAATCAGGGATAAAACTAATACAAATGACAAATGAGTTCATCGATGCGCTTACGGACGACAGTCAGAAAACCCAACGCGAGAGAAGATTGCAGTAATAATAAGAAAGATGAAACACGTAGGAGGGTGTAAGAAAAAGTGTGCTAGACCCCAGTGAGGCAGACTTCAAAACCCTCAGGAAAGACACGAGGCAGATGTGGGAACGTGTGCTTGGGAGGTACCCTAAGGACACAAAGAGCAACAGATCCTTGAGGGCTTCTTTGTCATTAGATTGCTGCTGGCACGGCCGGCAAAGCTTCCAGAAACTTCTGACGTGCCCCGTAAGATAAAACAAAGGCGTGGTGTTGGTAGGGACTAGAACTTCCAGAGGGAAAGAGGAAAATGTACCGACAGAGATGGGTAAGGTAAACTCAGACCCCTATGTGCGGACTTTGAATTGGAAGTACTGGTCTGGAGCCGTGGGGGGTTTTAGTCTAGCTCCTTCCCGGCCACCAGACCAGGGACAAGTCACGACGCTGGCCCCAGGAATGAGCTGGGCCCCTGGGAGAAGAAAGGGACTGTGTCCCAAAGGGGGTGCAGAATGTGGCCCCTGTGAACCAGCAGGGCCAGCAGGGGACCCGGGGACAGGGTCCTGAGGGTGCCGACCAGGGCACGGAGCGGGAGTTTGACCAAGGAGTAGTTTGCTCGTATGGAACATTCTCCTTGACCCGGTGTCTAGCACCGGACAAGGCCAGGAGGGCGGCCACGTGCCGTTACGTGGCACGTGTGGAGACCGCCACGGGCCACACGGGAGGACGGAGAGCCTGGGGCTGGGGGAGGAGGCTCGGGGAAGTGGGCTCGCCCCAGGAAGCCCACCGGGCACCTGGGCTCCACGGGGATGTGCCCTCGCCAAGGCGATTCAGAAAGCAGTGCTGACGGGGGAGCTCGGGGTGGGCCCCGGGGGCGGTGGCGGCAGATGGCACCACAGAGCCCGCCCCCAGGGCAGCAGGGACGAGAAGGGCAGCGGGAAGCACCGGCGGCCCCGCGGAGGCCTCGCCGTCTAAGCGAGCTGGGGAGGACGAAGAGCCAAATGCCTGTTAGCCTGTGGGACCCCGACGGGGGGTGGGGGGGACGTCTCTGCCTGGGATGGAGCACACGCACCTGTCGGCCTGGGGTGCACGAAGGCCACGACATCAGAAAGGGGGTCCTGGCTCCAGGACGGACCAGAGGGGCTCCCTGGGTCCAACCCCACCTAAAGCTGTCCTCTCTCGTCCTCCATACGCGCACTGGACACACGTGCTGATGGTCACACCCCCGTGCTGGTCCACGGGCCGACAGCGAAGAGCTATCACGGTGCAGGGGAGTCAGCAGAGACCCCTGAAAGGCGCCCCCTCCGCCACCGAGTCAGTGCACCAGATACAGCCTCGGATCCCAGGGGCCTGGAGGGAGTCAGCGCCTCTGTTAAATACCTAAAAGATCAAGAGCGGCGGCGGTCCTCGTGATCTCCGCCCTGGATTTGCAGATCTGGGTCCACGTGAGTCCACGTACCCTGGAGGGTAGTACTGACCCCACAGGTGGCCACCGGGTGTGACGGCATCTTTGGTAAAGCAGAGGAACACGTCTGGACGTAGGCCGAACCCGGCCTTGGGCCTGGCGCCCACGTCCTTTCCCATCCCGCTCAGGAGGGAGACTCCGAAGCAGGGCACAGCCCCGTCTGAGGACTTGCCCCCCAGCGGGATTTCCCACCCCCCCGACGCTCCACCGTCCTGCGGCCCACAGTGAGCGGGTCATCTGGCCACTCCGCAGAACGTCACATGCCCCACCGCCACCCGCGGAGGCCCCCCAGCACCACACTGCCTGGTCCCGGGAGCGTTTGCCCCTTCGACGTGTGATCCCCGTAACCTCGCCTGCTGGTGTGACGGCCAGCTGAGCTGGGAACGCGCGGAACAAGGGGATCATCGGAGGGACAGAGCCGGCCACCCTCGGGCTCACCAGGAGCGCTCACGGCCCTACCCCTCTCGGGTCCTGCACGCATGTCCAGGAGCTTTTCAATTGTACTTTATGGTTCTTTTTGGTTGGGAATCTACTGCGAGAGTCGCATCTTCCCACGACGTGTATCCGAGGGCCCTGTTCAGAGCCGGGCCGCTAAGCCCACTCCACACATCAGTGGGTTGAGCCTGGTTTTGGGGCACACGCACGTTAGCATCAGTGAGGATTCTGGCTGGAGGAAGGCCTGACTGGAGTCATGCTTATGGGTTGAGGGAGTTTGCTTATGGGACCCAGAGTGTTGCCCAAGTGTGATCGGCACGTCACGAAAGGAAAGGTTTTTGGTGTGGCCGCTGGAGGATTGCCTACCTGCAGACACAGCCCGTGCTGCCAAGGGCTGTTGCACCCCGGGCCGGACGCCGTGGGGGGCCCCCGGCCTTGAGCACTCACCAAGGCCCAGGGCCCTCACTGTGCGGCCTGGGGGAGGCCGGCCGGGGCAGAGCCAGGCCTTTCTGGGGCCGAGGGCGCTGTGGCAACAAGGCGGTGTGTCCTGGGGCAGCGAGCTGCGGTCTGAGCACCCCCTCATCGCCCACCCGTGCACGGGCCTAACAGGAAAACCCAGTCCCGGGCCCATCGCGGCCGTCCGGGCTTGGCACCCTGAGGAAGGAGAAGCCTCTAGACTCTCTTCCGCAGGAGCTGCCGGGGCTCCTGGGGAGTCGGAGCCTGGCTCGGTCTGCACAGGCCCCTGACGTAGAATACCACAGGCGGCGCGACGAACAACAGACCTTCATTTCTCACGGTGCTAGAGGCTAGAAGTGCAGGGTCAAGGCGCCAGCGGGTTCAGAGTCTGGTAAGGACCCGTGTCCGGGTTCCGAGAGGGCAGTCTCTCTATTTCCTCCCACGGCGGAGGGTGGCAGGGAGCTCTCAGGAGCCACTTTCCTAAGGGCACCAATCCCGTTCGTGGGATCCTGGCCTCACCTCCCGAAGGCCATCACCCTGGGGCTTATGGTCTCAGTGTGTGAATTTGAGGGAACACAGACATTCAGCCCATTGCAAGGCCAGCGTGAACTTTGCCCCTGACACGGTCCACTGTGCAGGAGGCTCGGGGCATCCAGAGAGGCCAAGGCCAGCTTCCCAGGGACACGGCCTCTGAGCCCCACCCCGGGGCCCAGGGTGGGGTGCACACACAGAGGGCCCACCCCTGGAGGACTGATAGGGGTCACAGCTCTGAGAGCAGGTCCAGAGAGTCTCATCAATGCCCAGGTGGTGACCAAGGGCCGCTGTGCTTGGAGGACCCAGGGCAGGAGGAGGCCTGGAGGGCCGTGCCCACCGGCATCTATGCTGCCAAAGGGGCCACCCCATCATGGACAAGACTGGAAACCGTCCTGGCCCTGCTTGCTCACCAGCCTCCTCACCCCCAGACCTCTGGCTGGGCCCCGGGTGCATTACACCTGTAATGACCAGGACGGTCCAGGGGTTGGATGGGAAACACCACCTCCAGCCTGGGGTCAGCAGGTGTCCCACCCCCGGGACTGCAGGAACCCCAAGACCAAGGCCTGCAAGGTTCAAGGTCCTGGGCAGAGGCCAGGTGCTTGCCCGCCCCCCATCCAGGTCTGAGGGGCGTGTGGCAGGTGCGCTCCAGCTGCCCCGGTCCCCAGCCACACAGGCGCGTAGGGAACTGCTCTGCGGAGGTGACCAGGACAGGACACATTCGGCCCGACACCTTGTGCCAGAAGGCCGGCCATGGAGGGGTACACACAGGCTGCGCTCTGCCCCCGGGATAGTAGCCAGGCAGGCGCGTGCCACAGCAAGAGAGCGGAGAAGAAAGAAGCTGCAAGGAAGGAAGAGAAAACCTTCAAAGCAAACAACGGAGAGCTGGAGGGCGGAGATGGAAGGGGTCTGGGGACCCATAAGATGCAAGGGTCCAAACAACAGGCGCGGGGCTATGTTGGTGAAGAGTCACATGCGTCTCTAATAAGCACCAAACTGCCCTCAAGTGTCGAAAATAAGATGGGGACAGGCTCGCTCTGTGGAACACGGAAGGGGCACAGGGGAGGCACCAGCACAACAGGCAGCAAAGTCGGGGTGCGAGCCGGAAGCAGGAACGAGTGGCGGCCCCATATCTCATTGGTCCCACGCAGAAGCCAGCGGGATAGGAAGCGTGAGAGGCGCCCGGGGCCGTGGCGGGCAGGTGCGGGGGACGCGGCGGGGGTGGGGTTCACCCCGGGAAGCCCCGGCCGGACCGCACAGAGTGGCTTTGGACTGTGCGTGACCTGAGGTGCCCGAGGGACGTGCAGCCTCCGCGGGCCAGCGGGGCCGGGCGGCCGAGCCGGGGGCGGTCGGGGAGGCCAGGCCGCGGGGGAGCCTGGCGTCGGGAGAAAGCCGGACGCTGCAGGGCTCGGTTCAGCCAGGCGGGGGGCTACGCACAGCGGCCAGGAGCAAAAGCAGAGCACCCCTCCCGCTGGGCCCCCCAGGCTTACCCCGCATCCCCCAAGGCCGTGGGGTGGCGGGAGTGGTGAGCGTGGGTGCTGGCCGTTGGGAGGATGTTTGGAAGCAGGAGGAAAGGAAGAAGCCGCGAGAAGGAAGTCAAGAGAAGTGCCGATGGGACGTCTGGGGGCTCAGCGGTTGAGCGTCTGCTTTCGGCTCAGGGCATGACCCCAGGGTCCGGGGATCGAGTCCCGCATCGGGCTCCCTGCGTGGAGCCTGCTTCTCCCTCTGCCTGTGTCTCTGCCTCTCTCTGTGTCTCTCAGGAATAAATAAATAAAATCCTTAAAAAGAAAAAAAAAAGAGAGAAGTGCCGATAAACTGCGCCCCCATCCCCGCGCGTCTCACCCGCAGGCCTCTGCCTGGCGCTTCCCGCCGGGCCCCCCACGCCGCCTGCAGCCCCCTCCCTGCTCCTGGTCCCCACCGTCCAACCACCGAAGCTGTGCAGGTGTCTCCGCCGGGAGACGCGTCCACGGGGACCCACGTTTGCGCAGGGTCTATAATTACTGACTCTGTCATTAGTTCAAAAAAATTTTTTTTTAATTCGCTAGGTAAGGATTCATTCAGGTCAGCCACGCAGCTCATTTCACAATGTGAACACCCCACTCAGTCGGGATCAGAGTGATGCCGAGGAACTGTCACCGGGGGCCCTGAGGGCTGGAGCTGGGAGCTGGACACTCGGTCCCTTTCCGTCTTCTGCTGCCACAGCCCGGCCACAGCCCACGGCCCACGCAGCCGGGAGCCGCGCCTTCCACACGCAGGTCACGTTCATTTCCACGGGCCTCCAGAGCAACCGAACCAACTCCGTGCTCCTCCAAGTACGACTCCAGGCAGCGAGACCTTCACTCCTGCCAAGTGACCACTGCCCCGCTCCGCCCGGGAAAGGCGGCTTTGGCAGCCCGCGAGCGGTTCCTATTCTGTGCTTCTTTTGTTGGAGTCGGGTGCGTGGCTTTGGGGGGCTGCAACCGGGGGCTTCAGACCCAGCCGCACAGCATTCCAGAGCCAGCCTGATGAAACAGATGGTTTTCTTCAGCTTGCAGAGAAAAGAGGCTTGGATTAAGTTTTTTTAATTTACTTCAAATGCATCTATTATAAGAGTTAAGCAATTTTTGGTTTCCGGTTCTAGAATAATCTTTAAAGTTTGAGACTCTGTGTGTCTGGGTTAGGAATATGTTTCTTTCTTTGTTGGAGTTTTTGTAGTCCCGCTCAACATCTAAGAAAAAAAGGCAACCGACTAAATTCCAAATGTTTACCCTCCCAAATGACCAACACACACACACACACACACACACACACACACAGAGACACACAGACACACACACGGTGGGCCTCACAGGGCCTTTCCTGTTCCAGAAGAGACACAAAGGAGAAATAAAGTCGCCACGCCTGCTCCTCTGTGGTTCACACACACACGAGTCGGCCGAGTAGGAATCAGGTTTTAAAAAATTCAAACTCAGCAAAACAAGCATTTCTGCTAACGTGAGTGTTTCGCTGCCAGCTGGCCACGCTGTGTGGCGTAGACCATCCAAGGCAACTCGCAAGAGCTTGGTTGCTCAAAGACTCGTTGCAGAATGGAGCCAAGATGTGTCCTCTTCAGGTTGTGCGCGGGTTCCAACAGACTCCGGAGGAAGTGCAGCATGTGTCCAAAAAGGAGAAATAGCTTTCTTCCCAGAATTGTTTCTGAGCCATGGGCCAGCATTTTAATCCCTTGGACACTGGAGTCCATGAGTTCCAGAAAGTGTAAAAGGTCCTGTCTCATGCAAGACCTTTGGTGAGGGCTGAAGGAGGACCGTGGAGGGCAGCCCTGCAGAGCTCAGCCGGCTGGGCGGCTTGGAGACTCCCCAGCCTTGGGGTTTTCTCCTCTCAGCTACCACGCTGACCCTAACACACTAGGACCCCCTTGACAAGACATCACTGTCAGCGCATGGAGGTCTGTTTGGGGTTCGAGGCACTAGACATGGGGGTGCGACTGCATGGGTTTCAGCCCACACCGGACCTCATGCACTGGGGCATTAGTACGTCCTCACGCCTTATAAAATGAAAACCAGCCACAAGCAAATAACCCTCACAGTGTGTGTTGTGTGTGGGTAGGGGATCATAGGGGAGGGAAGAGGGTACCAGGGATGGAAAAAGGGATCTGGGGAGATGAGGGTGAGCAGGTCAGCACCATCTGAGATCCCTCCTCTGCCCCAGACGCAAACACCAATTTGGCTGCAGAAGAAGGCGCTCCTAATAGGAAAAGAAGCCAGAAACTCAGACCCCGGAAAATTCACAATCTGGCTGGAGCCGTGAGAACTGAGGAGAGAAGTCACGAGAGAGGATCAAGATGCATAATAAGAAGCCAAAAACCTCTTGATAAACACAAAGTAGAGAAAGGCATACGCAGGCACAAAAGCTCTAGGACAGAGAACAAAGGACTTTGGATAGAGCTTATGCGTGTGTGCAGATGCGGTGTGTGGTGTGTGTGTGTGGTGTGCATGTGTGCAGCATGCATGTGTGCAGCATGTGTGTGTGCAGTTGCAGTGTGTGTTGTGTGTGTTGTGTGCAGTGTGTGTGTGCACAGCATGCATGTGTGCAGATGCAGTGTGTGGTGTGTGCAGCATGCGTGTGTGTGTTGTGCACTGTGTGCAGATGCAGTGTGTGGTGTGTGTGCAGCATGCGTGTGTGTGTGTTGTGCACTGTGTGTGTGCAGCATGTGTGTGTGCAGTTGCAGTGTGTGGTGTGGTGTGTGGTATGCATGTGTTCAGTGTGTGTGTAGCATGCGTGTGTGTGATGTGCACTGTGTGTGTGCAACATGCGTGTGTGCAGATGCGGTGTGTGTGCAGATGCAGTGTATGGTGTGTGTGTGTGGTGTGCATGTGTGTAGTGTGTGTGCAGCATGCATGTGTGCAGCATGTAGTGTGTGTACAATTGCAGCATGCAGTGCACGCAGCACGTGTGCTGGGTGTGTGCAGCGTGTGCTATATGGCGTGTGTGTGTGTGTGTATAGTGTACAGCGTACGGTGTGTGCAGCATACGTGTGTGCAGTGCATGTGCACCGTGCGTGTGTGTGGCACGCAGGGCAGGGGAGGGCAAGGCTCCCCGGCTCCAGGAGAGACGGGGGGGCGAGGCGGGGGCTGCGGCCTGACGACAGGGGCTCCACGAACCCGAGCGAACGGGCGGAGGAAGGCATCTCTTGCTCGAAACGCGTGTCCTCCGTCCTCGGGAAAGGTCGGGCCGAGAAAGCCGTGACCACCACCAGAGCAGGGGACCTTGGCCCGCGGTCCCTCACGACACGCAGCTCGCCACGCTGCAAAGTGCTCCCAGATGACACACTGGAGACCACACATGAAAGCGGGGAACCCGTTGGACTCGCCCGTACAGGCCGGCGCTTGGGCTTCTGACCACCGCCTGCTGCCCGCCTCCTCCCTCTGACACCCGCGCCTCCGTCTCTCTCAACTCTCGGAGCCCCTCTGCCCCTCTGTCCCTCTGACCCCCTCATTCTCTACCCCTCTGGCCCGCTGTCCCTCTGCCACCGAGGGTCCCCAGGGCTGCAGGGGACCTGAGCTCCAAGTGTGTCCACGGGAGCAGGAGGCCGGGGCAGGAGGGCCGGAGGGAAGCCCCTGGAAAGGCCTCTCAGGACCAGACACAGGCGCCCTGGAGCTTTAGGCTGCAGGGTGAGCCCCAAGGTGTCCTGAGGGTCCTCCTTCGATGCTTTCCGAGTCCTTCTCCGGGATGTCCCCGGTGCCAGCGGCAGGGGAGCAGGGAGCGGGCAGCGCTGGGGAGACCTGGCACACAGGTCCCTGCGCCCCACCACCTGCAGCCTGCGAGGCCAGCGCTGCACCTGCTGCCTTGATGGGAATCCCGAACCTTGTCCCCAGCAGCGTCCCCTCCCGCTCCCCATGTGGGGACACGTCCCTTAGCATCCTTGTTCTGGGTGTGCCGCGGGGCGCGGGGACCAACCAGGAGCAGAGAGCACCATCACCCGCAAGCCCGCAGGCTCCCGGGGCACCCTGCCCTGGGGTCAGCTGCGGGGCCACCCCGCGCACCCTAGCCTGCCCTGCCTCCCTCTTCGTGGGTCTCCCCCTTGGAGCAGAGTTAATATGCGTAGGAACAGACGTCTTCTGCTTGTGTGACAGCCCTCCCAGGGCCCCTGCCACGTCACACTGTCCTCGGGCTAGCTGGGCTCTTCTGGAGGCTTCTCTGTCCTGGAGCCCCCTGCCCGCCCTCCCCCCAGGCTGCTGGCTCAGCCGCGGGTGCGTGGGAGCCCATCCAAAGGCCTGGAGGACGCTGCCCAGGAAGGACCCGTAGCCGCTTGCCCGGCCAGGGGCTCCGCTGCGTGGCCTGTGTGGCTCTGTGTCCCTGAGCAGGGCGCTCGGCCTCCCCAGCCTCCCTGTCTGCACTACGACACGGGCGACCAGTACCTGCCCGCGGGGCGGTGGCGGTGTTGCCCCGCTGGCCCGCACTGCCTCGTGTGAATGCCCCGGGAGCACCAGCGATGTGCGCACGGAACAGTCTATAATTTTTTAAAAATGCATAAAGCCATCTAACAGGTTATATGGAGGCCGCCGTAGCCTCCTCTTGCCGCCGCCGCACCCAGTTACACAGACCTGGTGGCCGGAACAACCCAAGCTCGGAAGTCAGACCCCTGAACTGAGCTTTACGGGGCAAAGCCAGCGGCAGGGGTGGGGCTGGGGGTCCTCGGCCATGTCCCCCACCGCAGTGGCTCTTCTCGCCCTGCTCCCACTGTCGCACGGCTTTGTCCCTGCGACCTTCTCGCCTTGTCTCACGAGGACCCCCTGATTAGACTGTGCCTTCCTGGAAAACCCGGATCATCGCCCACCTGCGCACCCTTACCTGAGGCACACCTGCAAAGTCCCTCTCCGTCTGGGGCAGCATTGTGGGGTTCAGGGATAAGGATGGGGACATGTTGGGGGGTCGTTATGCAGCCCCCAGCAAGCATCCCCTTCTGGGAAAGAAGACTGTGGGCAACCCTCCCCCCGCCCCCGTCACTGAGCCGTCCTGACCCGGCCGCGCACTCCATCTCCGGCGCCGGGCTTCGGGAGAATGGAGCAGCCCCAGGAGCCCACACACGGGGGGCTCCCCACATGGGGGAGACGAGCCTCGCCAGGCAGAGAGGGCCGAGTGACAGGTGCCGATGGCAAGAACCAGAAGAGCCCCTGACAGTCTCCGTCGCCCAGTCCGGGACAACCCAGGTCCCCAGAAACACTGAGGTGGCCACCCGGATGGGGGGTGCCCCTCACTCCCCGCCAGGGCACCCGTGTGCTCCCCTGCCCTTCGCCCCTCCTTCCCGGGGGAGGCCCAGCCATGCCCACCGGTGCTGTGCCGGCCTGGCTCCTGGCCAGGGAGGGGGGACACAACATCTGGGTGTTAGCGGAGGGCCGCACAGATGTCGCCTCACCAACGAGGCCCTCGCCGTGGACTGGTCGCAGGGCCAGCCCGGACAGCCGTGCCTTCCGCCGCAGAGAAGCCACCAAGGCCCACGAGGTGGGAGACGGGAGACGGGAGACCGAAACGCGCCGTCGGTGTGGGGCATACGGGAGCTCCGTACCACCTCTGTGATGTTTCTGTAAACCTAAACTGTTGTTGCCAAACGGTCTATTTTTGAAATCGCCCATCTTGTGCGATCGCCCCATCATCTGTCTGGATGTCCAGACTCTAGGGGGGCACCGGGGGACCTCGGGGCAGTTGGCACGGGATGCCCGGGTCCATCACCTCCCCTGGAGGCCCCGAGGTCCCACACCTGCCTCCCCTCAGACGGCGCACTGCCACCTGGAAGCCAGATGTCCCATGTCCGGGAAGACGTGAGGACGACGTACGGACCTCTTTGCGGCCAGACAGGCCCGCCTTGCCCTCTGTCTGGTTTTTCCGGGCGGGGACTCCTGAGTTTCAGGGCATGATCTCCGGAGCTGGGGCTGGAAATTCCAACACGTGTCTGGGTCTAAGTGGGGAGGGAGCCCCATCCACAGACTCACAGCCACTCCGCCCTACGACGCCCCTGCCTCATTTTGCTGGGATCCGTTCCACCGGGACTGGACCCCCCATAAGCCAGTCCTCACCCTCACGCCTCCCGCAGCTCCTGAAGGAGTTTCCTGGGGTCTGAGTGAGGGTTTCTTCTGACTCCCACCTGCCGGCTCCTCACAGATGTGAACTTTCATCCTCATGGCATGGGGGCGACCGGGGGTCACACTCATGCCACTCCACTGCCCTTGCTGGGGTCTTCCATCGATGGATGGTGGATCAGGGTCCTATGATGTCCCCTAAACCCCCCACCTGTTGAGTCCAGTTCACAAGGGAGGGCGGGGAGGGTGGACTGAGGGGTCAGATCAGTGGATGGGGACTGTAGGATGATTCTGGGGGTGTAGAGTGACCCTAAAACCTTCGACATCGTCACCCCAAACCTAGGGCTGTGCCGGGATGGAGGAGAGACAGACTGGGGAGACACGTGAACATTTCCATAGTGCAAGGGGGAAATCTCACCACGCCGAGGCCGGGTACACCCCTGCACCGTTAGTGCCTTTACCTTGCTCTCTCTTTGGGTCGGGGTGTCTTCCAGTGAGAGGGACCTGGGGTCCACTGTAGGGGCTGGGACGGGACGGCAGGCAGGGCACCAGCAGAGAGGAGCCACCCCAGCCTCCTGCTCTTGGGGAGAAAAGTGGGGGGATGCCGGGAGGACTTCCTACATTATACTCCTCCTCCACAAGAAAGGCGCCTCGCGTTTAGGGCAGGATTCTGCAGGGGAATGCGGGTTCACTTGCAGCCTGAGGCTTCTCAGGAATCCCAGGGTGAGAGGGGTCTCAGGTGCAGCACTTCCAAAAGCACCAGCGGGGAGGGAAGTGGCTCAGGCGAGGCTCTGCTTGGCCCCTGAAGGATTGGGATCACGCCCTCCACACGGCGGGCACCCTACTGTTCCTCATGCCCTCGGCTCCACGATCCCACTGCCCGGTCACTGACCTTCCTGAACCCTCCTGAACCACAGCTGCGCGTGCATCCATCCCCAGCCTAGAGGGCCGGCCCGTCACAGCTAGGTCTGTGGGAACCGGCCGGCTGCCAAGCTAGCGGGAGGATCAGGGAGGCCTCTGGGGACGGTGCCGCCGGACAGGTGTCCAGGAAGGGACATCTCTCCTGTGACACGTCCAGACCGCTCAGCCCCACGCCCGCCTCCAGCCACAGCTGCGGGGCCCAGTCCTCCCCGGGCATCCGGGGGGCTCCCTGCAGGTGCACGCAGGTCCCGTGGGAGGCCGGGCAGCTGGTCCGTGAGGGCACAGCTGGCAGCGTCGGCCCAGGAAATGAAAACCAGCCCCCAGGGAACGAGCGCCCCTTGCGTGGCCTCCGCAGACTCGAGGACACACGGGAGCGGCAGCTACTGGGGAAGGAGGACGCTGCCAGGCCCTGCTGCCCGGCCCAGCCCCGGGACCCCCTTCCTCCCACACACCGCCCGGGGGCTCAGCCTGCTTCGCTCCATCGGAGGCCCCAGCTTTCGGGGGGACCCTCGGGCTTGCCGCGACCCTGGGGGCCAGGCGAGGCCACTTCCTGCGCTCACCCCTCTCCCCTCCTTTCCCGGCTCGAGAGCAAAGAGACTCCCTCATCGGGTCCCCCAGCAAAGCAAGAAAGAAATCGTGTGAATACTGGAGGCTTGTTCCATTTTGCGGCCCCCAACAGCGGGACTGGACGCCCCGGCCCGTGGCTGCAGTTGGCGGGCACGGTGGGCATCGCGGGGCCTCCCGGGCCTGGCTCCCGGGCATTCCCGCCCCCGCCGACACCCGGTCCCCGGGAAAAGGCAGCCGGCGGATGTCCGGGGCACTCAGGCCTGGCATACGGGAGCCCGTGCCTGTCCCGAGTCGGAGGCCATGTCCCCCGTCCCCATCAGGCCGGCCCCCCACGGGGCCCCAGCCGGGTCAGCCAGCCACCTGCGCCCTGCGCCCTGCCTGCACCTGCGCCGATTCTTCTAGAAAACCGGCCTGCGGGCAGCCCGGTGGCTCAGTGATTTAGCGCTGCCTTCAGCCCAGGGCTTGATCCTGGGATCCCGGGATCGAGTCCCATGTCGGGCTCCCTGCATGGAGCCTGCTTCTCCCTCTGCCTGGGTCTCTGCCTTTCTCTGTGTCTCTCATGAATAAATAAATAAAATTTAAAAAAAGAATAGGGAAGGGCCGCGTTGCTGGGAATCGCAGAGAAATCCTGGGTCCCCTCCCCTGGGGGAAGCCCCCCACCCCGTCCCGCCTCCCCCCAGAGTGTAGGAACGCTCACCCGCGCTTCCTCACATTCCTTTCCCTTGTCATCCGCCACACGTCCGTCTCTCTAAACCATCTGGAATGTATTTCGTTGTGAGGGAAGATTCCGACGTGGATTCTCCGTCTTCAAAACCTGTGACCACCTGTGCCAGCGGCACTGTTGCGAGGTCTGTCCTTTCCACGCCAACTTAATGCTCCCAGTTCCTGGGAGGGTCGTTGCACAGCCCCCCTCGCGGCCTCAGGGGCGGCAGAGGCCCCACGAGGTGACCGCCCGGGCCTGGCCTCCTTGGCCAGAGCAGCCTCGGCCGCAGTCAGGGGCTCTCACTCTACGAAAGGTATTGTCCCTTATAACCGAGGGTGACGGTTGCCACCACCTTGTCTCCCCAGAAACAAGGAACGGCTTGTTCAACGGCTCCCCCGTTGTCGGCAGGTTTCCTCGGGCTGAAGCTGGAGGTTCGCAGAAGAACCGCGGGCCACACGGACGGGGCTCGCCCCGCACAGGCTTTCCCCACCCAAGGGTGCCCACCTCACTCCGGAGCCGCCACCGAGAGTGCTGCGTGGCCTTCCGGGGGCAGGCTGGGCCATTGTCCTTGGTCGTCTTGTTACCTCCCCCCACCCGCCCGGCCCTCGGCATCACGTCGAACCCAGACCTGCCGAGCACATGGCCCCTTATTTCCGCCCATGCAGTGGCCTGGCTTCCCCAGCATCCCAGGACTTGGCTGGTCCAGGGAAGCCCAGGGACTCCACCTGTCATGGGATGCTCCTGAGGAGTCTTGGGGCCTCGTACCCTTGGTCCTCTACTCCCGGGAAGAGGGGGAGCCTCCCCAGAACCCAGCCACTCTCTTATGTCTGCACATAGCAGGCACTTTGTGGCCTTCCTGACATTTAGACGCACCTCTTCCCTGCCTCTGCACACGATCAGTGGCTCCCCTACTCTTACACAGGGTCGGTCCCTTCTTGTCAGCCAAGGGCTAGCAGTGGCCCTCCGACATGCATCTTCCAGAAACCAAGTGTGAGGATTTGGGGTTTCAATATTTCTTTTCATCAATTCTTCCTTCAGTTCACTATTCATCTTCCCCCACTCCAAAATTACATAAATGCTTTACCATATTTCCTTCTTTGCTTTACTAGCTCAAGGGTAACGACTTAGAAAAGAAATTATTTCTACCCAGAGCTTCTGGGGGGAGGTCACATAAGAGGCGGTGTTGACAGAGGCTTGGAGGCTGGGGGATCTTCCCAGACAGGGACGCGGGCTGTTCCCAGCAGAGGGGACAGGGGAGGAAAGGCGGCAGACGGGGTGGGCTAGATGAGGACAGGAGGCAGGGGGAGCGGCTGCGGGCGGCGCCAGGAGAGGACGGACCTCAGCCCCAGGGGGCTAGCCTGCGCAGGCCTGGCTCCCTGCTTGTTACTCTGTGACCTGGAGCCTTGGGGTGGGGGTGGGGGGGCCGGGGAGGTGGTGAAATGCACGGTGCAGATCTGCTCCACCTGCCCCACATGGATGCCCCACTTCATCATGAGTTTGCAAGCAGTTTATAAACTGTAAAGTGTTCATCCGGCTTGTTTCCTTCAATGTGGTTGAGTGGCTACTCGCAGCCTACCCCGACCTACACGGAGATCCTTGACAGGTAACATCGCTGGCATTGCTCGCGTCCTTACCCCCATGTACTGAGCGTTAGCTGTGTGCCAGTTCAGAGCATTTTGCCTACGTGGCCTGATTGATTCCTCGCAGAGCAGCTATGTAAGTATGGATGATCCATATGCACAGCATGTGTTCCCACTGTTCAAAGAACCGTGGCTCAGATACAGGTCAGAGAGCTTGTCCTGGTTCGAGAAGCAGTAAAGGGTAGATCCGAGGTTGGAATCCCGTCTCGTGTCTTCTCCCACACCTCGTCCCCTTGGTGGAAGCTGGGAGGGTCACTGAAATGTCATGGAAAGTCTTCCTCAGACTGAAACCAAGGAACCTTGGCAGGGGAAAAGTTAGTCTCAGCAGAGGAGGAGGGACATGTAATGTCAAGGAACACCCACCCGCAGTGGCCAGCATCAAGGTAGGACCAGAGGCCAGCTCCGGAGGATGATGTCCTTTAAACCTCATGGATCTATCACGGCAAATCCAGCCATCAGTATGTGGGTTGCACGATGGGTAGGGGGGTAAGGAGAGAATACTGCTAATTGGTAAGGCCTGTTAAGAGTGTCTGGCTTCCACTTCGTTGGAAAATACAAGACATCTATGTATGCTTTGAAGTTAAACATCTGTCCCCAATATTATGTGAGATTTCCCCCACTTTTATGAGTTGATGAGGTTTCTATTATTTTAATATGAACATCGGTAATGAATGAATCTGATGACACCAATGAAAAGTCTCAGTTCTCTGAAAGGAAATGAGCTTGGCTGAGCCCATTACTGGGTGAGTTTTTCAGAAAATCCCACTTGGGAATCCATATGCTGCTGTCCCACCCAGACTCTCGTGGGTCTTACCTGTAGCCCTAGGTATTGTTTAGGCAGGTAAGAATCATTGTTGGCCTTATTGTGCCAACAAGGGATTTAGGTTATATAATTCAGGACCCCCGACACAGGGGCTTTGTCCTCTCTCACACACTCCACTGCCCCTAACCCCACTGTGAGCTCACTGAAGTAAATGCCACTGGCTGCCTTCAGTTCAAAACCATTCCTTGCTTTTGTATGGAACCGGAAAGGACCCCAAATAGCCCAAGTAATGTTGTAAAAGAAAACCAAAGCTGGAGGCATCACAATTCCAGTCTTCAAGCTATGTTACAAAGCTATAATCATCAAGACAGTATGTTCCTGGCATAAAGACAGACACATAGATCAATGGAATGTGACAGAGACCCCAGAAATGGACCTTCAACTCTATGGTCTACTAATCTTCCACAAAGCAGGAAAGAATATCCAATGGAAAAAAAAAAAGACAGTGTCTTCGACAAATGGTGCTGGGAAAATTGGACAGCCACATGCAGAAGAATGAAAGTGGACCAGTTTCTTACACCACACACAACAATAATCTCAAAATGGAAGACCTAAATGTGAGACAGGACTATATTAAAATTCTAGAGGAGAACATAGGCAGTAACCTCTTTGACCTCACCCGCAGCAACTTCTTGCTAGACACATCTCCAAAGGCAAGAGAAACAAAAGTAAAAATGAATTAGGACTTCATCAAGATTAAAATCTTTTGCACAGCAAAGGAAATAGTCAACAAAACTAAAAGGCAACCTAAGAATGAGAGAAGATATTTGCAAATGTCTTATCAGATAAAGGACTAGTATACAACATCTAAAAAGAACTTATCAAACTCAAGACTCGAAAAACAAAAAAAATCTAATCAAGAAATAGGCAGAAGACATGAACAGACATTTCTCCAAAGATATACAAATGGCCAACGGACATGAAAAATTGCTCCACATCACTGGGCATCAGGGAAATACAAATCAAAACCACAATGAGATACCACCTCACACCTGTCAGAGTGGCTAAAATTAACAAGTCAGGAAATGACAGATGTTGGCAAGGACATGGAGAAAGGGGGACCCTCTTGCACTGTTAGTGGGAACGCAAGATGGTGCAGCCCCCCTGGAAAACAGTGTGGAAGGTCCTCAGAGAGTTAAAAATAGAGCCACCCTATGACCCAGCAATTACACTACCAGGTATTTATCCAAAGGATACAAACATAGTGATTTGAAGGGGCACCTGCACCCCAGTGTCTATAGCAGCAATGTCCACAGTAGCCAAACTAAGGAAAGAGCCCAGATGTCCATCGAGAGATGATTGCATTAAGAAGATGTGGTCTATATATACAGTGGAGTATTACTCTACCATCAGAAAGGATGAAATTTTGCCATTTGCAACGACATAGATGGAAACAGAGGGTATTATGCTAAGTGAAATGAGTCAGTCAGAAAAAGACAAAGACCACATGATTTCACTCATATGTGGAATTTAGGAAACAAAACAGATGAACATAGGAGAGGGGAAGGGAAAATAAAATAAGATGAAAATGGAGAGGAGACAAACCAGAAGAGACTCTTTTAACTCTCGGGAACAAATTGAGGGTTGCTGGAGGGGACAGAGCATTATGGGGATGGGGTAACTGGGTGATGGGCATGAGGAGGACACTTGATGTCATGAGCACTGGGTGTTGTATGCAACTGATGAATCACTAAATTTTACCTCTAAAACTAATTTTACTTATTTATTTTTAAAGATTTTATTTATTTATTCATGAGAGACACAGAGAGTGAGAGAAGCAGAGACATAGGCAGAGGGAGAAGCAGAACCATTCCGGGTTTCCAGGATCACACCCTGGGCTGAAGGTGGCACTAAACCCCTGAGCCACCCGGGCTGCCCCTAAAACTAATTTTAAAAAATAAAATGATATAAGTTGAAAAAAATAAACAACAGAACAACAAAAAACCCATTCCTGGTCTGGTGAAATATTAACAAAATTTGTAGAAAAATACATTCACATACCCTACAGAATATACACCATGTTATATATAAATGTTTATTTGTTCTTGACTAAAATTCTAGGTCACTGATGTTTGCCTAACTCTAGATCTTTATTCAAAAGGTTTCTGGGCAGCCCAGGTGGCTCAGCGGTTTAGCGCCGCCTTCAGCCCAGGGCCTGATCTTGGAGACCCAGGATCGAGTCTCACATCAGGCTCCTTGCACGAAGCCTGCTTCTCCCTTTGCCTGTGTCTCTGCCTCTCTCTCTGTCTCTCTCTCTTATGAATAAATAAATAAAATCTTTTAAAAAAAGTTTTCTGAGGCAGGCTAGTACTTCAGACACAGAGCACCTTTCATTCTTGGCTTCCTAAAACTTTAAAACTTTCAACTTGACCTCCATCCCCACAATGCCAAGGGAATTCTTGAAAATGGGTCATGAGACAAAGCTGTAGCTTCTAAGGTTGTTCAATATGTCACAAAATGACTCGGCCCCATGGCGCCTCCCTCCCGCCATCTTGCTACATGACTCTGAAATCAGGGATGCGTTCCTACGTCCCACGGACTTGAGGCTCTCTGCTGGCCTAGGACTATGAGCCAACTGAAATGGTAGAAACAGGAATCTTCTGGCACTATTGAACTCTTTTGAGATGGAAGGCCATTGCATTCAACTTCTGACCTGGAGGGGGGCCTCCTAAACCAGATTCTTTGCAATTAGTCCTCCTTAACGTCTGCAAAGCGATGACAGTAGAATGTATTTTGTGATCTCATTTATCACTCTCCTTGTCATTAAAATATGAGATGCAAGTGCCCCACCCAAATATTTGAAGAAAAGCCAGTGAGTGCAAAGTACAAATTCCTTCCTCAACGTCGTTGGCTTGCGGGCTTGTCGTTACGGGATGGCTGTGAGTGCTGGCCTTCATTTGCTTCATCTGGGATTCGCTTATGGAGCAAGAAAGGAAATAGACCCAAATCGGATCTTGTCTTCGGAATCCATCTTCTTCTAAGCCAAATTAAATGCATGTATTTCATTAACATGTGGTAAGAGATTAAAATGATGATAGAATTGGCCAATCTACAGTCTTTCAGAACAAAAAATGGAAATTGTTTGCTTGTGGGAGGGAAGCATTTGTGAGTTTTAAAAATGCGAAAATGAGAATAAACATTCCATGACTCATGAATTAGTCATGCAGTGGGACATTTTTCCCCCAACTCCCTGGAGCGGCTGACCTAAGCAAGGTGCTTGTTGGCTAAGTTGACCTTCCTCTCTCCCACACTACTGAAATGCAGATGAAGTTGGCTTCTCCTGAGCCCACACCCACGTGTGTGCCTCGAGTGGCTGTTCTAGCAAAAGACAGAGTAAATATACATAGAGGGTGAGGCAGATACTCGAAGTCATACGATTCTCTGTGCAAGAGCATAGACTCTGGTGTTTCTGGGTAATTGCTCAAACTCTTCTGGAAAATATATTTTGATCTTTTTTTTCCCCCAGGAGGCCGAACTAGAACAATATGGGGAAGTTTTAAAGAGTCATATTTGGGCCCAATTGAGGGAAGGGTTTTCTTGCTAGAAAAACCCCACCATGGCACAGTATACTCTGAATTTTCCCACTGTGGGAGTATTTTCAGTAAGACCTGGACAACAGTCAAGGACACCTTCAAGGGATGGATGGAGCAGTGACAATTAGTGGCCTTCCCATAGCCTCCTCATCCACTCAACCCCCAGCTTCCAGCTAGAGGTGCCTAAGACTCTGTCTCAAGCCTTCCTCTGCAGGAGTAGCAGGCTCCAATACCAGGAAGTTAAGGGTCCCTGGGAAAAGCTCTCAACCAGTAACAGCAAGAGTTGGTGGTCCGTTGACCTGAGGTCCCCAACAGGAGGTGGTCTTGCTGTCCACAGCAGCCACTGATGTTCCTACTGCAGGCTTCCTCCCCACATCCCACTCTGCATTCACCTGCCAGTGCTTCCTGGAATCACCTCCAGTAAATTACTGGGGCTCAAGCCTTCCTCTCAGGGCCTGCTATGAGGGAAGCACCCTCCAAGATAAGGGGTTTGTGCATTGGGGTGGGTAGATGGCTCCCCCCACAACCCTCTGGTACCTTAACATCTAAGCCTAGGAAGCAGACAAAGGAAGAGGATTGATAATGGTTTGGAGATGAAGAGGCTGAAACCAGAATTAATCAAAGGACACTGACCATGCCCTGAGGACCCGGAAGAACTGGCCCAGGTGCTCAGAGGGCAACCCTGCAAGGCCCCGGAGGAAATGCCAGCCCCGCAGGAACATGTAGCCCGACTCTCAGAGATGATCGGATGGGAAACCTCTGCAGCCATTTCTGAGACTTCTGCCTCAGGTTTGCTCGGCAAGAGCTTCATAGCGTGTACTTATGTAAACATATATTAAATATTAAATACACAATACTGATGGCATTTCAAATCAATAGGAAAAGCATGGGTTATTAACTAAGTGGTAGCCCACAGTCCCAAATTCATTAAGCTAAACACTGCTTTATCACTTAAACTAAAATGGTTTCAATTGTGATTAAGATATTAAACATTAAAGAAAGATAAAATTATAAAAATGTAAAAAAGAGAGGATAGTTGAATAGTTATATAACCATAAAATGGGATGAGAAATTTTAACACTGGCCCCAAGGCGAAAAACAGAGTAGTCTACACAAACAGGTAAAACTTCATGATACCAACTATATGATAAAAAGGAAAATGACAAAATGGAAACAATATTTGCGACGTACAAGACAAATCGTTACTGGTCTTCCCATGGAGAAAGCATTTAAGAGACAATAGGTAGTGGAATGAAAAGTTGACTAAGAACATGAATATAAGTGTTCCATAAATTAGGGGCAAGTTTGATCTCATTAGTAATGCCATGCTTTCCTATCACACAGAAGAAGTCTGAGTCCCACGTTGGTGAAAAGGTGAGAAGACAGATGAATATAATCCTGAGGTCTGGGTCGAAGTGGAAATTAATCTGAACTGAAAATTAGCAATCCGCAAGTGCAATAGAAGCTCCAAAGGGGTTTACTTATGAATTTTAGTTCTAGAAATTTAATACTTTTCTTCTCCAAATGTAAGCTATGTTCAGAAACAATCTGCAAAGATATTAATTACAAAATAATGTTTCTAAGAAGAAAATAATCGAATGGAAACCAGTCAGCTATCTAGAAACAAAAATTTGATTAAACAATCCGTAATACATCTACACAATAAGGTACTACGTAGCATTAAAAATAATGTTGAAACAATGCACATATTGACATAGAAAATGTTCATAAAATGTAGTTGGGTGAAATCACAGGTTATGAAACTTTTTATGGGAAAGGTATACATAAATATAAAACAACTTGAAAGCCACCAACAGTTGTTCTTTAGTGTGTAGAATTATCATGGGTTTGTCCCACTGTATTTTCTGACTTTAATAAAAATCTGCTACTTCAAGGGTAGGAAATATCAGTATCCAAAGTTTCATTTTGAATGAAAATTGTAAACATAAATCATTTATGTATTCAACTAAAATAGGTAGGAAGGGGACAAAATACTTGTAATTTAAAAATATAAGGAGGAGGAAATAATGAGTAAAAAGATAAATTAAGACATTATGAAAGAGAACAGTGCCATTAATAAATAAAACCATGTGTTCTCTGAAAAAGCAATAAATAGGCAAAAAAAATCAGAATAAAAATGTGCATATGCACTGTGATCTCAATTATGTTTAAAACCATAGAAAATCCCAGAAGTAAACACGCCAAGATGTTCGCAGTGGGTACATCTGGGCATAGTGTTCGTATATTTATTTCTGTCATTCTGTAGTCCTATTTATTTTCCAAGTAGTGTACAAATGAGTATGAGTGTATTTTACAACTCTAAAACATTGATACCTGAAATAAGTAGAAAGGGAAAATGTAGGTAAATAGGGGTTCACGCGGAAATGATAGATGGCTAAAATAAGGCTGAAGTAACAAAGAAATCGCCATTGGCAGAATCACAGACTCAGGGGAGGCAAATTCCTGCTCCCACTTAAGCCCTTGACTCTGGGACCCCAAGATCTGGTGCCTCCAAGCTCCCAACATCCAGTCCAGAAGAAGGTGAGGGCGAAGGGGCTGGGTATACAGGAGGCCACGGCTGCCTGCAGCAGGAAGGAGGAAATCTGGAGTGCATAGACAAGTGGCAACATCAGGAGGTACGGGTCCAGATTCCCAAATAAAGGGGTGATTATGGGCCCCGCTAGGGGAAGGATTAGGCTCCCAGGTGATAATCGTAAGCAGCTGTAAAGCGAAGCTATAAAGAATCAGAAGTAAGAGAAGAGGATTTAGTAAACCAAATGACAAGGACAGTCACAAAAGGGGCAGCATGCTGCAAGCCACGGAAGCAGGCACTGCAGTTCATTCTCAGAGATGCTTTTAGAAATTTATGTGCTTCAAGTCCTTTTCTGTTTAATTAGCTTGTGAATTCCCACGGTTAATGCCTATCCTTATTCAAGATGCAAGTTATTTGTATATTAAAAGGTCATAGACACGTTATATCAAATGTTCCAGGTTTTTTCCAAAGCGTAATGATCAAACAGTGGAATTTCAAAATCTATTGGGTTTTCCAAAGTTTGATGATATATTTTTGGCAAAGCTACGGGGAAACGGTCACCCTCATACATTGCAGATGAGAATATTAAAAAAACGCACATTCTCTCTTGGATGGGGATTCCAAAATACCTAGCAAAATTGCATATTCATTTACCCTTTGACCCAGGAATTCCACCTCTAGAAACATATCCAAAAGATGCAGTGGGAAAAAATATACAGACATATATGTGTAAGGTGAATCACCGTGACCCTCGTTACAATAGCAAATGCCTGCAAACAATACAAAGTCCTATGCAGAGGGAGCCGGCCCACTGAACTGTGGCATCCATGCGTGGAGTACTATACAACTATACAAAGGGAACAGGGACTATTTCCATACCCTGCTGTGGTTAGACAGCAGGACACGCTGCTCAGCAAAAAAATCCAGGTGGATACATGACCAACAGCTGTATGATATATTACTATGTATTGAAAGTATGGAGAATATGAAAATATAGGAATATTTTTAAGTGGAAGAATGTCATATAACTTTCCACAAAATTACTGATAGAAGGGTGGAGGGTACAGGGTGGTGACAACAGTGATGAAAGCTGGGCTTCCCTGGCTATACCATTGTCATAAACATTGTCATCTAGGTCTACTTTGGGATCCACGTAAATAATTATAACACAAAAAAAAATCGATTAAAAAGCAGCTCCTGGGATGCCTGGGTGGCTCAGTGGTTGAGCACCTGCCTTTGGCTCAGGGCATGATCCTGGTCCTGGGATCGAGTCCTGCATCGAGGTCCCCACAGGGAGCCTACTTCTCCCTCTGCCTGTGTCTCTGCATCTCTCTGTGTGTCTCATGAATGAATAAACAAAATATTAAAAAAAAAGCAGCTCCTAAACATCTAAAGCAAAATGAAGCCAATGAACCTAGCTATATACCTAGTTGGTGATAAATCGAACAGAAAGCAAGTACTGAATGTGACTTTTAAACAATTATTTGACTATCCTTCCATAATGGGATATATGCCAGCGATGCACACACACACACACACAATTAACCTACCTTCGGGAATCATATAGCTGCTAATCAATATTGGTATTATTATCCTGAAGTAGTTGTGGGCATAAGAAAAATTAGCAATTATTTTGGTGTCATGGAGAATGAGGACATTTATTTTGGAGAATGAAGATACATATGGATCAGTTAAGTTTAATAAAATGTAATGGTCCTAAATTTGATTTGGAAGTAAAATTACTGCAAAAAGTATCTTGTCTTTTTTAAAAAATTGCTATTTCCTCACTCTGTCCACTGGAAAGGCCTAGTAATGAGGGAGAAACCAGTAACCAGGTGCATCTCTAGAGCCCAAAGAAAGAAAACATCCTTTGAACTATATATATAAGATCTGGGCACTTTGGAAGAAACCCAAGTGAATACACAAAATGTGGTATATACACACCGTGGGATACTATTCAGTCTTAAAAAGACAGGATACGCTGGGAGCACCTGGGGGGCTCAGTCGGCTAAGCATCTGCCTTCGGCTCAGGTCATGATCCTGACATCCTGGGATCAAGTCCCATATCTGGGTCCCTGCGCAGGGGGGAGTCTGCTTCTCCCTCTCCCCTCTCCCTGCTCATGCCACCAATCTCTCTCTCTCTCTCTCTCTCAAATAAATAAATCAAATCTTTAAAATAAAAAAAAGACAGGAAATTTCCACCCACCCATGCTACAACATGGATAAACTGGAGAACATTATACTAAGTCAAAGAAGTCAATCACAGAAAGACAAACTATATGATTCCAAAATAAGAGACCTAGAGCAGTCACCATCCCAGGGCCATCAAGCACGGTGGGGCCAGGGGCTGGGGAAGGCAAAGGGAAGTTGAGTGCCTGGTACAGAGTCAGCTTTCCAGGACTTAAAGAGTTCTGGGCATGGCTGGTGGTGGTGGCTGCCCAATAATGCGAACGTTCATAGGATCAGAGAACTGTACACTTAATAGTTAAGATGTAAATTTTACATTATGCATATTTTACCACATAAAAGGACTAGAGAAAAACACACACACACACACACACACACACACACACACAAACTAGAAAGAACGCCACCCATATGTCCAGCAATAACAGGTCCATGGGGCGACTCGTCTCACATCTGACCCGCTTCTGCGTGGCCCGTGAGGTTCCTGATGTGAAGCACATCCGTGGGAGTGCCCCACGCACACAGCCCCTGCTCCTTTCTCCACCGTGGAAGGAGCACTTTCTGAGGAAGAGCTGAGTGGATTCATGGACCCAGTTTGGGTGATTTCAGCTGAGTCTCCCATACGTGCTTCTTCAGCTCCTACTTCTTTCGCTCGGCCGGCTGCGTGCACGTTCTCAGAATGCCACTGTATAGGCATCATGACATCCTGGCCTGCGGATGCCATCCTGCCCCAGGTGGCTCTTCTAAATTGCTTTCCTCACTCCAGCCCTCCTCACCCACACCTCCTGCCCTTAGTTCCAGATTCACTCTCAGTCTCCCCCTTCATACCGTAATTCACCTTGACCCTTTGTGCAGGACAATAATTGGTTTATGCTCAACACACGGCCACCGCAAGTGGGATGAATGAGCATTGAACAGGCTGACATCACCGTGGCCCAAAAAAGCAGTGAGCTGCCAACACCTCTTGCTCCAGGTGCTCGGGCATAGATTCATGAACCACTTGGGAAAGTGGAGTGTAAACAATCACAAAACTGTAACAGGTTATACAAGCCTCTTAGACTTTAGAGAGCGTCTAATTTCATTACTCTGATACAGATGATTGGACTGTGGTCCTTAAGTAAAAGTGACTTGGCCAAGTGCCATCAAGTAATCGCAGAGCAGAAAACAACAGAACCCAAGACCCTTTACAATGAAGAGTGGGTTCAGACTAGGCTGGACGGGCAGGATGCATGCTGGCAGGAGCTGCTCACCCTGTAGATGCTCACAGCTTATAAAGGGGTGTTATTTGTACATGGATGGAGCATCTCCCTACTATCATGACCATCACCACTTATGTCATTCAGGCTACGTGAATCCTCTACATTAGTTTTTATTGCTGCATAACAGATTACCACCAACTTAACAGCTTAAAACAATCCTGTGTATTAACTCACAGTCTTGTAGATGAGAAGTCCAGGCACAGTGTGACCAGTATCTTCATAAAGTCCCAAAAGCCAAAATCCAGGTGGCTGCTGGGTTGTGTTCTCAGCTGGAGGCTTGACCGGGGACGTATTCACTTCCAAGCTTGTTCAGGTTGTTGGCAGAAGGCAGTGCCTTCTGGCTGTGGGACCACAGCCCCACTTCCTCCCTGGTTGTCAGCCAGGGGCTACTCTGCCCTCTGAGGAGCAGCCCACACCCTTTGCCACGGGATCCCCTCCAGCAAGGAGACTCTCCCTCATGTGGAATCCCTCTCATGCTTCAATTCCTCTGTCTCTGACTTCTGGCCCCAGATGTCAAGGGTCACATTCTTGGGTCAGGTCCACATGGTAATCTCTCCCTCTTAAAGTCAACTGCACCTTTTAACGACTTAATCACAGAGTGAGATCCAGTATATTCCCATATACACACATTGCATAGGGTGTGCCCACCCAGGTTAGACTGGGGACTATCTTGGATTCTGCTTTCCACAATGTCCCAGAGCAGCCCCAAAGAATCTAAACACCAGTTCACAGACTTAGCACCACAGCCTCAGAGCTGAAATTTGTGCTGGAAAGAACCTCAGAAGCCAGGGAAGTCGGCTCTGTAGATTTCCACGTGATGCTGGATTTGGAGTTGACTCCAACTGGGAGGGGGGTTGGGGGGACAGTTATAGTTGGGTCAAAGCATAACCAATTCCCTGCTCTGCCTTCGTGGTTGGACTCAAATCTTCAGCATTTCCAGCTTGTTCCTCCACCTGCAAGAACCCTATGGAAATTATTCCTAATGGTCCATGAAAAGATCAAGGACCAACCAAACTCAGATGTCTTCAGTTGCCATGTTCTAATTTATTGGCAATATGTTGAGTAATGCTTTCCTGATTATTTCCCAGTTAGGTTTGCTTTACCAGATGAAAAATGGCCAAAGACAGTTATTAATTAAATGAAAATGCAGCAACCAGATGTGAAGATCCTAAACTCTTTTATTTTGAAGTTTCTTTAAAAAAAAAAAAAGTAAGAAAGAAACACTGGCTAGAAGAGGAATTTGTCATACCTTTTAGCTTATAAATTTATTTTCAACATCCATATGCAACTAACTTCTGGTTTCATTTCCTATCAAACAATGCTTTGAACTTGTTTTCCTTCTAAAATCATCCCAAGTAAACTCATATTAACCAGTGAAGCAGACTGCTTTTGTTAAAGCAATTCTGTGAAAAGAAAATTGAATCCATGTCCAGAGTTGAAGAGGAAGCAGTGGTGAAAGAATAATTTATAAAGTGCACTGCACTGCTAATTGGCGATGCTTGTCTTGTCTTTTGAGACAACGCTCTAAAACTCTAGCATTTTAGAGGCATGAAGAAACCAGAGGATGCTCTGATATAATCTCTTTGTGTTACAGATAAATTGAGATGGAGAGAGACGAAGTGACTTTCTCAAAGCCACACAGCTAGTTAGCAGCTACATCGAGGGTCCAGATTCCCAAGGGCGCTGCATGTGGCCAGGCCATCTCCCTGACCTCTGGAACAGAGCCAAGGAGCCTCCCCTCCACCCCAAGATGCCTCCAACCCACTTACGGTTTCATGCAGAGGGTGTTGCTAACGGAAATGCAAAATGACGTAAATTAGGCAGATTCTCATGTGTTAGTGTTTTGAACAAAGACAGAACATCTGTCTTCACTTTGCCCTTGCAGGAGAATCTTCTGCATGAGCATGCTTGGACCCATTCTGATGATCCTCTGCAGGGTGGGCCAAGCAGTGAGAGTGAGGTATCACTAAAGGACATCTCGGGATTGGCACCGGGGCTCTTAGAGCTTCACTCCAGAGTCTGAAGACCATCATCTCTAGGGAGATCTGATGGATACCCAAAATAACTTCCCAAGAATGCCATTTATGCCTTTTGTCCCTAAAGGCTATAATCCCTCTAGTTGTCAAAGGGTCAGTAGTGATTAGTAAGTTCTTCATTGCTGTTTTTCTCTTACTAGGATGGGACATTTTGAAACTTAAAAATCATTTGCAAAAAAAAATTATTTAAGTGTGATGTATTGACCAACATGGCATTAACAGTACTTTAGTGTGTACAAAAAAAAAAATAAAAACAATTATAAAAGGCCTATGGGTTTTGTAAAGAATACCTTTTAAATTCTTTTTAGGTACAGGGTCTGTCAATCTTGGCATTATTGACATTTTGGGGCAAATAATTTGTTCTGTGTATGCCGGTCCTGGGCACCATAAGATGTTTAGCAGCATGCCTGCCCCCCACCCACCAGATGTCAGTATCACACCCCCTCCCCCAGTTGTGATGATCAACAATGTCTCCAGACATTCCCCAATGTCCCCTGGGGCCCAAGGGCACCAGTTGGCATACTATTGAACATCCGTGGTGCATTTCAGACTTGAATGGGGACATTGTGCATTGCCACCCAGAGCCAGGGAGTCCTCAGAGGCAGTTTTACAACAAAATCAATATCCAATACCACCAAACATATATCTGAAGTTCAATTAAAAAAAAAAACAAAACTTCCTAATAGGTAGAGCTTCCCAAAGGAATCTGCTGCCTGACAAAATGGAAGATTGTTTATTAATAGATGTGCCTGAGAGGAAGGAGAGTCAGAAAACTATCTAGCACAGACTGAGGGGAAGGTAACAGCAGGTAGAACAGGGAGAGGAGAAGATTCAGTTGTCTCCATTCAAGAGACAGGTGTCAGCATGCAAAAAATAAATAAATAAATAAAATGTTACCTATCTGTAAAACATTTCTGCTTAAAAGCCTACTTTCCATCGCTTAACATTTTTAGATTGAGTAAAGTAATAATGTCACATTGTAGAAAATTTGGAAAGGACCTAAAAGTACAAAGAGACATAAAACAATCACCCTCAATCTAACCAAAATAAATTGCTCCTGACGTATGTTAATGTTTCCATCCAGATGATGTTCTGTGAGTGCTCTTGCATTGTTCAGCCTGACTTGTCTTGCTCTAAAAATTCTGTATTCGGTTTTCCTCCTGTCAGGAAAACCCTTGGGAGGCAAAATGTGTCCTAATTTAATTAACCGTCCTCCTATTGTTGGGTATTCACAAAAGTCACCAAGACAAAAGCAACTCTTGGTCTTGATAGATACGTCTCATGATCGCAATATACTTAGCTCAGCACCCAGCTTGATGCGGAGTAAGTAAAGTGCTCAGTGAATGAGTGAGAGAGTAGTGAGTGTTGTTATGATTAAATTGCTTCCCTGAAAAGTTAAAGTCCCACCAACAGTGGAAGAGTTTCTGTCTCCTAACACCTTCACTGGCATTAAGTATTACCGTCTCTTCATTTTTTTGTAATTCGATAGATGAAAATAGAACTAATCACTATTTTAATTTAATTTGCATTTCTTGACTACCAGTGATGTTGATTGAATACTCGGGTCGTTTATTGATGTTTTTTGTTATAGAAGATCTGCTTATGGCCCTGTTTTGAATTTCTTAAAAACTATGTTTGTTTGTTTTTTAAATTTAATATTTCACATTCACACACAAATTTGCTTAGGGGGGAAACTCCCAAAGTGAATTTACACATAAAAAGTATAAAACACTTGACAAAACCTACTGCCATAGGACACAATTAATACAACGAAATCATGGGAGAATTCATACCTAACGAAATAGAGGGAAAATGGAACAATTTGAAAAGGACATTGACGTTCAATTGTAGACTTCATGGAAATAGGAGGAGTGACAACATTAAGTGAGAACAGACATTTCAAGTTTAAGAAAATCCATTTGGAAATCTGGGAGCTGAAAATCACAGTCATTGAAATAAACAAAAAAGTCAAAAGATGGCTTAAATTGTATAGTAGATATAACAGAAGAGAGAGAACCAACGAATTAGAACGTTGAGCTAAGGATGTCACTCAGAGTGCAGCACAGTGAGATGAAAAATAGTTCAGAGGCATAAAGGTCAATGGAATCCAAGATACATCTAATAGGAGTTCCCGAAGGAGAAAATAGGCAAATGGGAACATGTAAGCAGGTAACAGCATAGAATTATTCATGACTGAAGAAATATGAGTCTTCAGGTTGAAGAAGTTTACTAAGAAATGAGAAGGATTGGGTTTTTAAAAAAGAATCCCGACAGACACATATAATGAGAAATGTCAAGGAGAAAGTAAAATATTTAAAACACCATAAAGAAATGACAGATTAGTAGCAGAGTTTTTAATTCATAGAAACAGATGCCACAGTCTTGAAATAATAGTTCAAATGCTAAAGAAAAATAACTCTCGGGATACCCTGGTGGCTCAGTGGTTGAGCGCCTGCCTGCCTTCAGCTCAGGACGTGACCCCGGGGTCCCAGGATCGAGTCCCACATCAGGCTCCCTGCATGGAGCCTGCTTCTCCCTCTGCCTGTGTCTCTGCCTCTCTGTGTGTCTCTCATGAGAATAAATAAATAATCTTTAAAAAAATAATTTTCAACCTAGAAATCTATGCTCAATTACATTTCTACAGATGCACTTAGACATACAATGACTAAGAGAGTTTTTGTGCATGTGCCAGTGGTTTCCAAATTTGTCTACAAATTGGAATCACCTTGGAAGCTTCATCAGTGCTGATGACTGTGTCCCACTCTGAGAGATTATGATTACTTGAGCTTGGGTGTGGCCTGGGCTTTGAGATTTTTCTAACATGCAGATAAGTCTGGCATTCATTGCCATCGACCCTTGAGTGAAGAATGAACTTTAACAACAACAAAAATGAGCCCCCCCAAAACAATAAAAGAGTGTTAGAAAACACAATGAGGAAAGAAATCAGTAAAATATGCTGGTCAATTAAATATTTAGCTTGAAATAATACAGCAAAAAGTCTAAATTGGATCTTTATTATAAAATATAATAATAATAGTGAAAAACATATCTATTTGAAAAATACCAGGAACTAAAGTTCTAAATAATAATAACATGGAAGATAGGAAGTAGGTAGTTAAGAGGGAAGTTACTGCATTCTTAGATTTTTGTCTTCTTTGTAAAGACGGCTTAGAGTTAATTAACAAATGCATTTGAAAAATAAGTTAAATTACTTATTAAAATGTTATAGGTGACCACTAAAAGGATAGATACTAAATGTTTAACTTCCAAATGATCAGAAAACAGGAAAATAAAGAAAACTTTGAATCTAACAAAGTCATGAAAGAGAAAAAGAATTAAGGAAAATAATCTTGAATAAAAAACAAAATAAATGATGCTAGAAATAAGTCCAAATGTGTCAGTAAACTCAATAAATGTAAATGAACTAAATCACCTCTCTAAAGACACAGACTTAAAAAAAATACAAAACAGATCCTAAAATTGGAGTTTTGACTAGACACCAAGATAAAGGGATGTGAAAATCCTAAATGAAGTGTCAGATTTGCAAAGGAAACAGTTGAGAACCAGTCCACTGACTTTGAACTCACACACTCAAGAATATGAGAATATAGATTTGTGGGGACAGCACAGATTTATGAGACATGTCTGTAGTGGAAGGGGTGTTTATAGCTGAGACCCTCCCAAGAGGGAAGGGTGGGAGGGGTGACACGTCCTTCACCCCAAGAGAATGGGCTCAGCTGTGGTTCTTGGAAGCTGTATAGGTCTGACGCTGAGGGCACGCTCTAGACTGATGACTTCCTCCTGCCCAGAGGGGTGGCCAGGTGCTTTCACAGGTGTGTGAAGGGTCCAAAACCAGAAGTGGTTAGACACAAGCAGCCCTCCTATACCACACGCTGGGCATACAAAAGAGCAGGAACCAGGGAGGGAGACAGGGGCAAGGGATAGACAAGAAACAGATAGGTATGCACATGCACATCCACACACATAGTGGCCATTTCAGGCTCTGCCCTAGAAGACCACCCAAAGTGTCTAGGGGACCTTAAGCAGCAGAAGCCATGGGAGAGTGGCCCCCTAAGGTCCAAGCAGAGAGGCAGCCAGAGGAGCAGACCCCAGAGGTCCTGCACAGAGGTACCAGTGAGGGCATGAACAGCTCTGAAGAACCTGGAAGTGCCCCACAGAGCTGTTTAAAACCCCTGCAGGACCCACAAAAAGGAAACACCCACCCCCCACACACTCCTCTCTTCTGTCCAAGGCTCTAGCCTGGCCGAGGGTGGTACCTCTGTGAGGGCTGTCAACCTCACAACCACAAAGCTCGCTGGGGGGACAGAGTGGTAAATGAATACAAACATTTCAAGCAACAGCTCAGTTGCATTTCTTTCTTTTTTTTTTTTGTATATTTTTTATTGGAGTTCAATTTGCCAACAGATAGTATAACACCCAGTGATCATCCTGTCAAGTGCCCCCCTCAGGGCCTGTCACCCAGTCACCCCATCCCTGAGCCCACCTCCCCTTCCACTACCCCTTATTCCTTTCCCAGAGTTCTGAATTGAGATGTGTTTGAGGTGGCAAACTCGAAGTCAGAGGTGAGTATGGGACCTGTCCAAGCCGTGACCACCAATAAACACACTTTAAAAAGACAAGGAACAAAAATAAAGTCCTGCCTTCACTACAGCATAAATTGTGTTTGTTGCACATACTAGTTACAAAATATTCAGCTACATAAAGCGCATGAGAGAAACACCCCAAATATCCCAGATCCAAGGAAACACAGGGTGAAAATAAAGAGATGAGAAAGATACATAAGCGATTGCTGAACAAAGAAAGCTTGACCGGCTTTATAAATATTAGAAGAAACTTTAAGGCAAAAAGTATTATTAGGGATAAAGTGATCATTTTTAAGGATAAAAGCAAAAGCTCCCTGGGAGATGAATAATCTTCAATACACACACATGAGATAGGACAGCCTTACCACAATCAAAACAAGAATTGTATGCCAAAACCGTAACAACCATAACAAGTTGACAAATCCATAATCAAAGTAAAATATTCCAAAACACTTCTTTTACTAACAGATCAAGCTTTCCAAATATCAGCAAGAATAGAAAAGATTGAAACACTGTAATTGATATATGTGATAGAGATAGGCTAGAGATGGAGATTAGAGAGATGGGGATGGGTGTGGTGATAGAGACGGGGATGGGGATGGGGATAAGGATGGAGATGGGGTTGGAGATAGAGGTGGGGATGGACATGGGAGTGGGGATGGAGATGGGGATGGGGATGGAGATGGGGATGGGGATCGAGGTGGGGATAGGGTAGAGATGGGGATAGGGATAGGGATGGGGATGGGGATGAAGATGGGGATGAGGATGGAGATGGAGATGGAGATGGGGATGAAGATCGAGGTGGGGATAGGGTAGAGATGGGGATTGGGATGGGGATGGGCGTGGAGACAGGGGTAGAGATAGGGATAGACTTGGGGATAGAGATAGGGATTAAGATGGGGATGGAGATGGGGATGGGAGTGGGGATGGGGATGGAGACCAAGAGAGAGGGTCTCCCAGACTTCCACAGATACAGACTACGCGTTCTTTTCAAACGCATAAAGTATGTTTTTTAAATTTGAATACATACATAATGGATCACAAAGGAAGTATTGAAAAATTCCAATGATTTGAAAACATGCCCTCCACAATGATTTTATAAATAAAATTTTAAAGTCTGCTAAAATACACCCATACATTTGGAAACTAAATAGCACTTTTAAATAATTCATGGATCTGGAAGAAATTGTAATGGAGATTATAAATATTGAGAACTGAATGACAACAAAGGAACTGTACTCAAGAATCTGTGGGAAGTAGATGAAAGGATATAAGGAATTTATATTATATATACATTAGAAAACAAGAGAAATTTTAAATTAACAAGCTAACAATTCAATATGAGAATTTAAATATGAAAATCAATGTAAAATGATGGAAAAACAAACTAAGAAAATAATAAAGTTCACAATTATGGAAATAGTAAATCAAGAAGTAATAGGGAGAAACAGAAATCTCAAAAGCTGATTCTTTACAAAGGATTGATAAAAATACAAATTCTTTTCTTGATTAATCAAGAAAAAAGGCACAAATAAATATCAGAAATGAAGAAGAGGAAGAATCACTACTAAGTAGTGACCGAGGTACAAAAAATAAATGAACAATTTTTGGACAAATATATTTGAAATCTTATATACGGTGAACAATTTCTTTTAAAAAATGAAATTACTGAAGCTTCTCCTTTTATGAATATGCTCCAAATACTCAAAGAGGAGGGAAGACTATTTCCTTTATGAGGCAAGCATCCCTATGGTAACAAAACAAGATAAAGCAGGAACAATATGGAAAATTATAAGAAATCTTATGTACAGCGAAGGAAATGATCAGCAAAATGAAAAGGCAACCTGCAGAATAGGAGAAAATATTTGCAGACCATACATCTGGTAAGGTGTTAATATATAAAATGTATTAGAAATTCATACAACTCAATGCCAAAAAGAACCAAAAAACACGACACCAAGTAATCCAATTGAAAAATGGGCAGAGGACCTGAATAAACATTTTTTTTCCCAAAGACATACAAGTGGCCAACAGGTACCCGAAAAGGGAGCAACAGCACTCACCCATCACCAGGGCAATGTAAATCAGAACCACAACCCACCCGTTAGTTGGCTTTTATCAAAAGGACAAGAGGTCGGTGTTGGTGAGCAAACACTTACAAAGCAAAGGGAAACTTTGGGCGCTGTCAGTGGAAATGTAAACTGGGCAGCCAACGTGGAAAACGGTGTGTATAGATAGAATGGTCATAGGGCCCAGCAACTGCACTTCTGGGCATATATTCTGAAGAAATCAAATCATCGCAGCATTAGTCACAGTAGCCCAGATCTGGAACCCTCCTAAGTCCTACGTGTCCACTGATGAACAAATGGATAAGGAAGCTGTGATGTATACCTCAAATGGAGTATTACTCCTCCATGAGAACAAAAGGAAACTCTGCCGTTTATGACAACATGGTGGAGAAATAGGAAAACATTGGACAACCGTTATAAGCATTCGGTTAAAAGATGAATAATTTCAGGGATGCCTGGGGAGCTCAGAGGTTGAGCATCTGCCCTTGGTTCAGGGTGTGATCCCAGAGTTCCAGGATCGAGTCCCACATCAGGCTCCCTGCATGGAGCCTGCTTCTCCCTCTGCCTGTGTCTCTGCCTCTCTCTCTCTTTGTCTCTCATGAATAAATAAATAAAATCTTTTTAAAAAAATGAATAATTTCAAGGAAAAAGATGAATAACTTCTGGGCTCTAATATTCAGCAAAGTCACTACAGTTAACAAATGGTATTGTATGCTTGAAATTTGCCAAGAGAGCAAATGTTAAGCAATCTGAGCACATCAAAAAAAAAAAAAAAAAAAAGGTAACGATGTGAGATAATGGATGTGCTAATTAACCTTATTAAGATCATCATTTCACCATATATATATATATATATATATATATATGCATGTAATCATCTCATTGTACACCTTAAATATACACAATTTTGTCAATTATGCCTCAATAAATCTGGGGAAGTTAGTTAATTAATTTTTATAAAGGACAATTATGAACACAGACTCAAAATACTAAATAAAATACTGGCAAATAGAAAACCCTAATGCATGTGAGAAAAAACACAAATCATAAGCACGGTAGATGTATCTCAGGAATTTAAAGGTGGTTTAACATTAGAAAATCTAGTAATGCGATTTGCTGTAAAAACTGATCGAGGAAGGAAAAATCATGATCACCTCAATAAATGTAAAAGAAGGCATTTGATAATACTAACTAATCAGCATTAAGGGAAAGAATTATTGCAAAAGTATGAACAGAAGGTCATTTCTTAGTCTATTAATAGGTACCTACCCGAAACCTTCCAGAGACAGTCTAGTGGGAACACACTGACATTTCTCATTAAGTCTCCAAACTGGGGGACATGCTGCCAAACAACTGCCTGGATCCTTCCAAATAATCACGAAACCCAAAACGGGAGTGGGGGGCAGGGAACTGCTCTCAATTTAAAGACATTACAGGGGCACCTAAATGTAGGGTGTGAGCCTGGATGGGAGCCTGGAGCAGGTGAAAAACAGCTGCAGGGACCTTCTCCGGACACCGGCAACCTCCTCTCACCTCTGCCCACGCAGAGGAATACCCCAGTCTTTAGTTTATTGATTTATATATTAGATTTATTTAATTTATTGATTTATACACCAAACGCGCTTCCCATCAAAATCCCAAAGAATGTTGCCTTCCTGAAAATTTTCAGGCGGTCCCTCAAAATAACCAGGATGAGGATGAGCTCCTGCAATGACGATGTAGCATAAGGAAGAGAAGGGGCGGCCTTACCCGGTGGGAAGACGGACCCTCACCCAGAGAATCGGAGCCCGGTATGGCCCTCCTGGCTCCCGGCCTGCCCTGGGCCCCTCCATCCTGCACAGGCCCCCCTCAAGGGGCCTGGGGCCAGGGCCCCCCGTCAACAGCCCCGACGCCAGCATTTCAGAAGTGCCCAGTGAAATGCTACAGTCCCGGGGGAAGAAGGCACAAGCCACAGTGCGCGGGTGTGCGGAGGGACGAGGGTCTCCATCTGCCCCCGTCTTCCACTGTCCCCAGGGCGAGGACGGAAGGTCGCTGGGGCTCTCTGTGCACCAGCTGCTGTACCAGGCGGGGGACAGGCCATCTGGATCTCTTACTGCTGCTTCCGTGGAAAGAAACTAAGCCCAGAACCAAGTCAGCGAAACGGAGATGAGCCCGGCCCTGTCTTGGAGGCCCTGCCACTTTGTCACCTTGTCGTCAAGCATCATGTCCCTTGGACTCTTGTCCTGTGGACTCCTTTGCCGCAGGGGCGAGGGGGTTGCACAGCACGAGTGTACGGGGCACCCCTAGACGCCCGTGGCTGGGCTCCCTGGGGCTGTGTCAAGCCTCGGCCTGCGGTGGAGGCTGGGGGAGAGGCTCCCGGGCTTTCCCGCCAAGGGCCACCTGAAAGGGACCCAAAGCTGAAACATCTACGGTCCAACAATCAAGCTGGCTCGGGCGCCAAGTGAGCACCCCGCCCCTCCTCATCCCAGGAGCCCTGGGCCTGCGCCTCTCCTGGAACGGCCTTGGCTAGGGAGACGGGAGCCTCTGTGTTCCCAACGCGAAGAATCCTGCATGACAAGGAATCCAGAGAAGGAAGATTCAGAGGCCCAGAGAGGAGGGCGAAGAGATTTGGCAAATACTCAGGGAGGTTCCAGCCGAGCTGGCCCAAGGCTGGGAGAGGGGAGGACACATTTGTCTCTTCCAAAGTATTCAGACCAAAGAGCTTTATTCTCCAACAACAAATCCTTCAAGGGAAAGCCCCTCATCTCCGAGGCACGCATGGGATTCCTGTTAGCATTCATAACTATTTTCCCCACCACTCTGATGAGGTGGTTCCTGTGAAACCTTAATCTCCTCCATGTGGCCTCCTACTTGGCCAACTTTTCAGCTAAAAATAAAATCTATTCATCAACAAATACTTTAATATTGACTGTGTTGCCTGAGTGCAGGCTGGTTACCAGATCACAGTACCCGTGTACAATAAAACGCCGTTTGTAGTGAAGTATTAAATCAAATGACACTCAGAAACACACGCTTCCCTGGAGCCTTTTTTTTTTTTTCTTATGTGTGAAACTTAATGGAGATTAGTTGTGAAGCTTTTGCATCCAGAATGGAGAACAGGGCCTTTCTGACCTAGAGATGAGTGTTCTCCTCCCTGCTTCTTCACCCCCAGCTGGGACCCCACCTGGGCCACACTGCTGTAGGGGTGTCCTCCGGGGCTGAGGATACCGATTCCACAGACACTCATGAAGAGTAGTGATGGATCCTCACTTCCATGGTTTGTCATGGAAAGCCCAACCTAACCTGTTCTCAAGAGGAAGCAGAGTCAGGACCCTGACTTACCTTCCAATACAGGCCGTGTTTCTCTTTCAAATTCCTTTTCCATGAAAAGGAAGGTCTATCTTTCCTTTTACAGAAGGTCTGTAAAAGGTCTATCAGAAGGTCTATCTTCATTGACTCCTGTGTGTTTCTGGGTCTGTCCCCATTGGCTGCCATGTATCTCCGGGTCTGTCCGCATTGGCTGTCATGCATCTCTAGGTTTGTCTCTGTTGGCTGTCATGCTTCTCTGGGTCTGTCCCCATTGGCTCTTATAAGTTCATCCAACTTACATTTGTGGAGGACCCAGTCTGGGGCAATCCCCCTGCTGAAGGGTAGGTGCCAAGTGCAGGGTCCTAAGAGAGCCCTGCCTGTGAGGTGTTCCCGGTCTAGTTGAGGGGGAAGTAGGTGAACAAAGGAAAGGTAACAAGGAAGTGCAGTAACCCTGGGAGGGAAATAATTTTGCCCCAAGACGGGGGAAAGGAGCGCTAGCCCAGCAGGCTCCCCAAAGCACAACACTGGAGTTGGTCTCAATGGATCCTTTACACTGCATTTTATTTGCACATCAAGAATCATTCTAGGGATCCCTGGGTGGCGCAGCAGTTTAGCACTTGCCTTTGGCCCAGGGCGTGATCCTGGAGACCCGGGATCGAATCCCACGTCGGGCTCCCGGTGCATGGAGCCTGCTTCTCCTTCTGCCTGTGTCTCTGCCCCTCTCTCTCTCTCACTGTGTGCCTATCATAAATAAAAATAAAATTAAAAAAAAAAAAGAATCATTCTACCTGAGATATCCTGCATTCTTTCTCTGCTGGGTTATTAGTTTCTTTGTTTTTACTTTTTATTTGATTGCATTGTCACTACAGAAGGATTACAAATTCTTTTTTTTTTTTAAGATTTATTCATTTATTTTAGGGAGACAGTGATGGGGGGAGGAGCAGAGGGAGAGGAATAGACTCTCCGGCAGACTCCCCACTGAGCAGAGCCCCAGGCAGGGCTTAATCTCACTACCTGATCATGACCTGAGCTGAAATCAAGAGTGGGATGCCAAATGACCGAGCCACCCACATGCCCTAGCATTACAACTTCTTAAGGGTAGGAGCCTAACCCACTTTCCCAGCTCCCCACCAACACCCGTGTGAATGCTACTGAATCATGGTGGTTGACTTGGCCATGCTAGGAACGAGGAAACCTTCAAATTTTTCATCTGTGGATTGGACAAATTTGGGTTTGACTTTGAGAATTGACATAAGCAAATGAAGGCTATTTTTTTTTTAGTTTGATTTTGGGCCATCAAAAGATCTTTTGAGGGAGAACCATTTGGGGGAAATAACCTTCTTGCTTAGTAATTGTTCTAAGGAGTAACTCAAAAGCAGAAGCACAGGCCTGCAGGAGAGAGCAAGCAGGCACTGGGGTAGTGCCAACGGCAATACGCTAGGTGGGGAGGCCTTACCAGTGATATCTCAGTGTTGCCAAGGAGTTTCCACAGGCATCAAGATGTGCCCAACGTGAGAATCTTGACAAAGGACAAAGCTCAGAGAAGGGGCATGTGTAGGGCTCTGATACCACTGGAGAGGCCCTGACTGTCCCCAAGTGTTCCCGGCTGCAAGCCTTACCATCCCCTGGCACTGAGCAGTTTTGTAGCTGGTCACTAGGCAACTAGGTAGGTCAAGCCACAGTGTGCTGTGTCTGCTGGCTCCCCAGAGCAGGGGTGGGTTTATTTGCTGCTCACTATGGTGATGCTGGGTCCTTGGCCTGTCTCCTCCCTGGAAGATGGTGAATGCAGCACAGCCCACTCCATGTGCAGCCACCGTCTAGGCCCGTGGTGCTGCCCAGTGGACACGGGGAACAGGAACCAGTGCCACCTGCTATGTTCCTGCTGCTTGCTGGGTGGTGAGTAATACAGAATGAACTGATGGGCTCAGACACAGGAAGGGTCCGTGACTATTCTGGCACCTGTGGAGTTGTAGCAAGACAACCACTTGCTCCCATGGTCATCTCCTTTGGGGTCTTGTTACTCCTTGTCATCCTTGGTGAGCCTGTGCTTCTTCCCCACAACTGTGGGTCCAGGTCCTGGCAAGGGGAATGAACCAGCCAAAATAGTCCATCTTTACAGAAAAGACAAAGGATGGAAGGGTGGAGAGCCAAAAAGTAGAACGTTGTAGGAGATCCCTAGACAGGGACCAGAAACTGGCTCTGCTGGTGGCCTGGCCCAAGCTCTTTAGTCCACATGCCTCTGTTTCCCCACCTGTTCAATGCACAAGTTTGGTCAGGGAGGCCCAGGCCCTCCTTGGGGCTGCGTGTTAGGACTGCATCTGAGCATGATGCATCCTACCCATTCCCGCTGAGGAAGAACAGGAATCGGTGGCTGGTGAGCCTGATGGGAGAGTTTATATATTTCTAAAATGTTCATGACTGGCTAAATGGTGGGAGCCCAGACCCCCAACCCTAGGCTTTTTACACCGTGTGGTTGTGGGGTGGGGGATGATTCTGATGGTTATCGGCTCCTCCTGCCTATAGAAGAGGGATGAGCAGTGCTGGAAACCCAGACACAGGTGGGTGGGCAGGGGACGGGCCATCAGGCACAGTGACCTCCAGGGCAAGATGTGAGAGGACACGAGCACATGTGACCGCCTCCTGGGCCAGCACCTGCCCCCTGACTGAGCCCTCCTGCTCTTCACAGTGGCTGCACCCACCTCCTCCCCACAGCCCACTCTGACTGCCTACGTTCCACGAGCAGAGGCTCATCCTTCAAGTGTGACCTCTCCATACCTGTGCCTTCCCCATCATGGGATGACTTAGGTCTCCATGACTAGATGCAGTGTTGGTCAGGGTCAAGGCACAAGTATAGACCATGCATCAAGCCTGCTAAACCTGCAGGCAGGGGGACTCCCAGGGTACTTCTCCATCAGAGCGTCTGCCAGCGGCTCCTGGGAGCTCTTACTGACAAGTCCCATTGCTGATTCCTACTCACCATGAAATCGGAGAAACACCATCCCAGAGGGGTCAATCTTTAGGTATCCCTGTATTTCTGGAGCCACACATAATCCTTGACATCAGCTCATTTTCGGTGATGGTTTTGGTTTTTTGTTGTTCGGTTGTTTTTTTTTTTAAGATTTTATTTATTTATTCATGACAGACACAGAGACACAGGCAGAGGGAGAAGCAGGCTCCATGAGGGGAGCCTGATGCGGGACTCGATCCTGAGACTCCAGGATCACGCCCTGGGCCAAAGGCAGGTGCTACACCAGTGAGCCACCCAGGCATCCCATCGGTGATGGTTTTGAATTAAGGTGGAACAGGGTGTCATTCTACACACTGGATGGTAAGATCCCCCCACTCACCTTTGTCACAGAGTTCCAAGGACATCGACAGGACATCAGAGGATTCCCCTCATCAGGAGCTGGCTGGCACAGAAGAAAAGGCCCACATGCACTGCTGTAGGAGAGTCAGACCCCCATCCCAGTCACCCCATGGTGAGGCCTGCTGGCCAGCAAGCTCACCACCCACACAGCCTTTCAAATGAATAGACAGCCATTGGCCATTCATTTGAGTGAAGCATTTAACATGAGGCACAGAAACCAAAATCAATAAAAAGACTTTTAAAAAGAACTCAGAAGAAACACATAAACCAAAAGGCAGAATATAATTCAAGATAAAAATAGTTGATGCCCTTAGAGAAATAAGAGAAGCTCTGGCACCCATGAAACAGGAGGTGATGCTGAAAACAGGGAATGGAAACATGCTAGCAGAACTTTCCAAAGGGGATATTTGAAGTTGGGGAAATCCACCGGAATGTGGAGCAAGAAATACTAGTTGAAAAATAAGAGGGGAAAAGCTGAGACTTTTAGAAAAGCAGCCCAGGGATCCCTGGGTGGCGCAGCGGTTTGGCGCCTGCCTTTGGCCCAGGGCACGATCCTGGAGACCCGGGATCGAATCTCACATCGGGTTCCCAGTTCATGGAGCCTGCTTCTCCCTCTGCCTGTGTCTCTGCCTCTCTCTCTCTCTGTGACTATCATAAATAAATAAAAATTAAAAAAAAAAAGAAAGAAAAGCAGCCCAACAACATCTAACTAATTGGAATTGTAGAAGAGAGCAAAGAAGGAAGAGGTGATTATCAAATAATTATTTCAAAACCTTTCCCACAACTAAAGAATATGAATTTCCCAACTGAAGGAGCCCACCAAGCGCCCGGCACACTGGCTGGAGGAAGCCTCATACCGTGAGAATCACTGACATGTTTCACTGGGGATAAAGAAAAGCCCAGAACGTTTTGAGAGAGAAGGAACTGGTCACTGGAAGAGATTGGAACTGAGAGTGGTGTAGGCTTCTCTACAGCAGCGCCAGAAACAAGAGGAAAGTGTCTGGACTCCCAACCGCACTTTGAATCACATGTGGGAACAGGATAAAGAAATTTGCAGACCTTCAAGGCAGCAGAAAATGTACTTCCCGTGAACCTTTCTTGGGATCTTCCATGGAATGAAGGGATTAAACCAAATGGAGGAAGATACAAAATCGATGAAACGGAGAAGCCCACAAGGTAGCAGGGCAAAGGGGGTGCATCAGACGATGGTGAGGGGATGCCCCGCAGTGAACGATGTGCAGAGGCTGCAAGAGCTCCAGACTAAGCAGATGGTCAGAGGGCAGGGGGACGACACCGAGACAGAAGAGATTATAGAATGTGATTGACCATATTGAACGAGTTTTAGAGTTTGTAGCAAGGTTCAAGGTTGAATTTAAAATAGGTACATTGAAAAACAGATTTCAATGTGGGGAGGAGATAGCAATTAGTAACTGCAAGGAAAGGAAAAGTGTTGGCCTGGGAGAAAAAAAAAAGAATGTATACTTTGGTACAAGTGCCTTAATTGTGAAAAATATTTTCATGAGCATAAGAACAAACAACAAATACTGATTTGACCAAAAATTGTGCACAGACTCGGTGATGAAGGGCTGGGAGGCTGAGAAAGAGAGTGTTCTTTCCACAGCAACATAAGCATATTACTTAGAAACAGCTCAAAGAATGATGAAGGCCTTCCTCGGGGTGCTCACAGAGACGGCAAAGGGCAGGGGGAGTCTTGTTTGACCTCTAAAAACCAAGTATTTCCTTTACTTTGATTAGAAAGTGTTGGAGTTTTTTTTAGAGACAAAAAAAAATTAGGCCACCCTGAGGCTTTTTTATTATATGACAAAATGCCTGAAATTTGAAAAGTATCAAATTTTAAATCTTTGAGGGGAAAAAAGGTTGTGAGCAGAGACTCCTCTACCAAGCTACTGTACCACATGAAAGAAATTAGGAGACATTTGGAGATCTGGATTCTCAAGAATTGTTCTACACACACACACATAGTCCCTTAAAAATTACATGAATGTATCCATAGTTGAATGATTAAGAAGTCCTCAAAACCGAGAGTCCAAAGGTCTAGAAAATATGTATTTTCAAAACTTTCAGAGATCAATGAAAGTAGTTTTCAAAAAAAAAAAAACGTGTTTCAATGAGTAATATTGGAACATTTATTTAAAAAATAATGAAAATTTTGCAATTATTCTTGGAGAAGTTGCTTATGTTCTGAAATTCAATAATAATATTTTGGATCAAGCCCCAGAACATAGCACTACAGGTTAAAAGGAAGGATGAGTGCACACAGGATTTTTGACATACATAAGTAGAGGAGCTTGGTACAAATAAGGTTGGTAGAACCTTAAATGGGAGTTTGTGCTCCTTTCGGGGCTTTTTATAACAGCTCAAATGAAAATAACCAATATGTCCCAACACAAAGGATCGGATCAATCCGGATGATAATCTAATTGTTTTTTCTGGTTTTGTCTTTTTTTTTTTTTTAAGGTTTTATTTACTTACTCATGAGAGACCCAGAGAGAGAGGCAGACACAGGCAGAGGGAGAAGCAGGCTCCCTGCGGGAAGCCCAGTGCAGGACTCGATCCCTGGACCCCGGGGTCTCGCCCTGAGCTGAAGGCAGAGGGTCAACTGCAGAGCCCCCCAGGCGCCCTAAATTAGTGCTCAGAATCTAGCCCACAGCGAAAACAGGAGTCACCAAAATATAATGTCCCGTTTTCAGAAAATGTAGATGCACCCCCAGGAACAAGGCCAGGAGAGCGTCCCCCCAACGTGTTCCCCAAAATTCATAAGTCGCTTCAGTCTTCTCCTTTGTGATCCTTCTGCATTTTCCGTGTTGTCTGCACGGATGTTGCTTTACCTCCGTCAGGAAGATAAAGCAAAGCGGGAGTCGGGTGAGTGCGCCCCTCGGACCCCAGAGAGGCGAGGGTGCAGCCGACCCTGAGCCGTCTGGAGCCTTCCTCTTCTCTTGGGACGCTTGCTTCCCTCACTCTCCTCTAGAAGACCCGAAGGAAGTTCCAGCAGGTGCACTTGGTCGTGACACCTCGGTCGTGGCCGACAGGTGGCCTTGGGATGGCCTGGGGGAGCCGTGGGCTCGGGTGGGCGGCAGGAAGCAGATTGCCAGGGGATCGGTGAGGGAGCCGACGCGCTGGGTGGGGTGGGTCCGGGCCAGGCTGTTCGGGAGCATCGGGAGGCACCTGGGAGCACAGCCGACACCTGGGGTCTTGTTCCCGAGCCCGGATCACAGGGCGTGGATCATAGGACGCGGTGGGGCCCGGTGAGGCCTTCAGGCTAATGCCTCCCTGCACTGCCTCTTCCTTCCCGTCCCCGTCCCTCCCTCGATTGCCTGATGAGGTGGTGACGCTGCCTTCCTTGCAAAGGCTGTTGCAAATGCTAAAGACCCATTACTTTAAATTATTGGAGATGCTTAGGTCTAAAGTGGGAGTTTATGCCAGTGGGGATATTGCACCTTCAAAGTCGTTGAGTCGGCTGGAAAGGATCCCTCACAGGTGATGTTTCCTTGATGGGGTTTCCTAGGCCCTCGGAGTCTGTCTGAAGTGAAGTGGTCCCTGCCGGGGTCTTCTGGGGGGAGGAATGGCACAGCCCGGGCCGTCAGCCTCCCCAGCTCTCCGTAGGTAAATCACACTGGGGTCTGGAACAGTCATGCTTCCTTAGGGACCGTTGTTAGGCTGAACTTCACACTGGAAGCCAAGAATTAGAAGGTTTCCTGCAAAAGTGAAGAGCAAGTGCCCCCAGCTGGGCTGACCAGAGACATTTCCATTCTTCCCCTCCAAGGAACTGGGACTGGGCCTGGGGCTGGGCTGGGCTGGGCTGGGGCTGGGCTGGCAAGACCCCTCCTGGGCTCTGGGCTTCCCAAGACTCGAGGCTCTGACAGCCAGAAACTTGGCCCACACTGAGGGGGGTGGGGGTGCTGCACCTGGTAAAGGTTGCCCAGAAATGTCATTCCTCTTGGACAATAGCGGAATATTTGCCTCTACAGAGGTTGAAACAGAGCTAGTTTCCAAAACTGCTTTACAAAAGGAAAGTAAAAATGTGCCCCTTGAAAAGAAATCCTATCAACCCAACTGCAGATTGGTGGTTGCGGGGGGCGAGGGGGGCTGCAGGGAGGGGGAAGGAGGAGAAACTGCTTAATGGCTCATGGGCTTTCCTTTGGAGGGATGGAAACATTTTAGAAGGAGGTGGAGGTGGTGGTTTCACAATGGTGTGACCGGATTCAACGCCAGTAAATTGCTTGCTTTCAAAATGGTTTGATTTTATGTGATACACGAATCTCACCTCCATAAACTATTTTTAAAATCATTTCAAAGTGCTCTCCCCTCTGGCTTGCAAGACTCATCAACTTTGGGTGAGCGGGGTGGGACTGTGTGGTGTATGCTCCGGCACCTTCCAGCCTGGGTGGAGGCGGGGGGGGGGGGGGTCCCCTTCCCAGCTCCGCTCCGAAGGGGTTGGATGGCCGGCTGGGGCGGGGAGCCCAGCGATGCTGCTGGGCCAGTGAGGCCAGAGAACGGTTCTTCTTTTAATAACCCATACATTTTTCTGGCTTATAAAGTAATATGATGAAAAAATATATATATAATAAAGAAAATAAAAACCATTCATCATTTTACTACTTAGAAATGACATCTTATATACATCTTGATGTATAGCCTTTTAACCTCTTTCGTATTTATATATATACTTTTTAAAGTGCTTTTGGATTTCCCCACTTTATTAACCAATTTCTTGTGTTTGGACTCTTGTGTGCAACATCACGCCTAAGCTTACGGATACCTCTCTCCCTCCCTCTCAAGATGTGCGTCCCCGGGTGGGAGCAGAAAAGTGGGACGATCTTTGAAAATCCTGCCATTGAGATGTACTCTTTTACAGCTTTAAGTTTTTCTCTTCCTTCCTTTGCCTTTGTGATTTTAACTTTAAAAAGTACCAGTCTTCCATCTTTATTTTCTGTTCTTGGACTTTCAGAAAGCTCAACACATGACGTGTGTGTGTGTGTGTGTGTGTGTGTGTGTGTGTGTAGCTAAGTGAAAGGGAAGTGAAGTCTGGAATAATTATTTGAACTTGGTTCTTCTATAAATTTTTCAGTAAGAAATAAGTCTGGTTTCCCTTGACAGGAATTTGCACGTTTGTGAGGAGCTGAGACTGTGAGTTGAAGGATCAGCTCTCGGCAGACTTGGTGGCAGGAGTCCCCCCCCCCACCCTGAGTGTACCTGGGCCCCTGGAGACCTGGCTCACATGCGTGGGGCGTGGGCCTGCCAGCGCTGTCAACCGTTGGAGGACACTCCCCAGATCCACCTCTCCTTTTGGGCTCATTTCCAACTCTTCAGGCCCCTCTCTCAGCTTCCTGGTGTGTTGTGCACCACCACAGCCCCCAATCCAAGTGAGACACTGTCACCATAGTACACTGTCACCAAGAGGCAGTCAGTCCCACCCAGGTGAGTGACTAAGTCCCCTCTCGCAGGGTCACTTCTCTCCAGCACTGGACAGAGAAATGACTAAAACAAATAAATCTCAAACAGTGAGGCCTAAAGCACCAATGAGAGGTCCATGGGATGGCTACTACGGGGCAGCACCAACTGACCTAGAAGCTGCCCATCCTCCCTGCCTGGTGAGGGTGGGGGCTGCCGAGTGGACATTATAAGAAACCCCCACAGAGAAGGGAGTCCTTCTCAAAGAGCTTAGAAGCTCCATGTGCCGAGCTATCTGCAATGGATTGTCCCCTATTTGTCATCCTGGGTGGCTCTCCATAGCTTTCAAATATACTGAACAAATCAATGTCGTCAATATCTTCTGAAAGTTTCCCCCCAAAATCCCAGTGTTGCCCTTTCTTCTGTTTGGCATAAAAACTCTGCTTCTGAAAAGCAGACAGACTGCAGGCTCTCCTGGCACTCGTTCCCCACCTGCCTCACGGCTGATGCCCAACGAGTCCCTGCCAGCCTCCGTGTGCTGGAGACGACTCTGGCTGGGACAGACCCACACAGACCCAGAGCAGATGGCAGCGAGCCCCTCGTGGTGTTAGCGGGGCTTTGGTAAAGTTCTGTTGGAGCCAATATCTCGGACGGAGGCTTTAACTGAGGAGCTGCCTCCTGCTAAACACAAATCTTAGCCTTGGCATGCAGTCCTCCCCTGTGCAGGACAATCTCATCCGGAGTTCCATAACTTCACGTCATACATGCTCCCTACAGGGCAGCAATCTGACCTCCTCTTGGTGAGAAGAACTCATCGGTCTCTCCAGCCAGGAGAGTAGTCATGCCCGGAACCCAAGAGTACTCTTTGGGGGTACCTCACAGCACCGTTGTGCCCAACAGTTAAGGTTAACATAAAATTACAGCAGCCAAAGAAAAGGCTACGTGATCAAGGATTCAGAGCCTTTGTGGATTAAAGTCTGAGTCACTCCACTAGGTAGGGAACCCCTTCTACATAAGGGTAGAGAATATGGTCTAGATGATTAAAAAAGGAAGCCATAGATATTGACTATGGCCTCATGACCCATTGCAGACGTGAGAACTTTGGCCACTTTGCATGTCTTCTCTTTGTTATGTGGTTAAATGTGAGAACACTTTCTTTTCCTCTGTCCCCATGAGCGTCAATATTTTATATACAAGTTGTCACAGGTTAATTTTATAGTTGGGTCTTTAAGGAACAGGATATTCATTGGGGTTGTGCCACCTTCTTTCCAAGAAGGTCTTAAGTGGGGGGTATTTTTCCTCCAGGTTTCTTCCTCTGGTCGCTGCTGCAGCCCCAGAAGCAGTGCTTGCTCGTACACCTGCTTCATCCTCTGCCCTATTCTCTTTAGCTCATAGTAGGTAACCTCTTTCACTAGCGAGCAATTCTTATGTTAAATGTTCTCCGATCAGGGATCCCTGGGTGGCGCAGCGGTTTGGCGCCTGCCTTTGGCCCAGGGCGTGATCCTGGAGACCCTGGATCGACTCCCACGTCGGGCTCCCGGTGCATGGAGCCTGCTTCTCCCTCTGCCTATGTCTCTGCCTCTCTTTCTCTCTCTGTGTGACTATCATAAATAAATAAAAAAAATTTAAAAAAAATGTTCTCCGATCAAATTACTGGTGCTTTTCTGTCTCCTGCCAGGACCCTGGATGATACGTTATTACAGGATTATGCAATGATACATATACAGTGTCATAGGAAGGTGTCACATACATGGAAACTTGAAAAAAATATATATAAACCTCCCCAAATGTACATTAAAAAATAGAGAGAGAACAAAAAAATAGGCCACATAAGGAAAGACAGTTTATAAAGACAATCTGGTAAACAGAGGAAACACATTAATCATATTAAATAAATGTAAATTACCTTAACTCATCTACAAAAGGAAAAGATTTTGAGCTTGACCAACAAAGACAAATCCAACACTGTGGAGACAGGAGACACATCTAAATCAAAGAAATTTAGGAAAAGTAAAACTGTGGACAAAGACGTACCAAGCAAAGGCAAATAAAAAGAAAGCAGGGATCGTAATCTTGGTATCTAACAAGATAGAATTCAGACAACACTAAATCAGAAGAGACAAAGTGACACACTTTATAACACTTCAGTGCATAATCTGCAGTGAAGATGTACATATCAACAACATAAGCACAAACCTAAGAGAAGTAAAGAGATAAATAAAAATACATAACAGGAAAATGTAACACACCCCTCTCAGTAAAAGCTAGGCCAAGTAGAAAAAAATAATACAGAAGCGGATGACCCAGACAACATAACCAATAAATAATAAGTAGATTTTATACACATATACTGCAGAATGTGCGTTCACGTGCACATGAAATGGCACCAAACCTCAATGCAACCCAAAGAATAAAATTTATACAAATAAGCATTCTCTGACCATCAGCAAAACTACAGACTAATAACAAGATCAAAAAAGAAAACACCCTATCTAGAAAAAGTTTTAAAATGCTATTTAAAAATTCTTGAAGCAAGTAGAAAGTACAAACTGACACTGTAGGTTTTCTGGAGAAGAATAATGAAAATGTGGCATATCTGAATCTGTTGGCATATGGCTAAAACAGCCCCCAAATAAAATGTATATTATTAAATCTATGTGTCTATCAATAGGAATGAAAATAAATGAAATAAGTACCCAATTCAAAAAGTCTTAAAGAGAAAAAGAAGCATAAAGTAAGCCCCCCAAATTAGATGACTATAAAATCAGAAATTAATGAATTGGGGGGGGCGGAATATAGACTAAAGCTAAACCTAAAAGCTGGTTCTTTTAAAATCTAAACAAAATAGACAAGTCGCTAGCTGTCCTAATTGAGAACATGATGAAAGCGACAAAACACAAGTCTGAAATTCTGTGCAAACATATTTGAGGACCTAGATGAAATAACTAATTTTCCAGAAAAGTACAATATACCAAAAATTAACCTTAGTAGAGCCAGAAAGCTTAGCCAAGCAAATCACCCCAGAAGACACAGGAGAACGAAGGTGCCTCACTCAAGACGCATTGTGGAAAGATGGTCTCACAGGAGAATTCTATCAAACCTTTAAAAATTAGATAATCCCATTCTCACATGAATTAGTCTAGACCCTACACGGTAAAGAAAACCTCTGAAGTCTTTCCAGTAAGCAAGCATAATGTTAATTCTCAAATCTGATATAAAATACCCCAAAAGAGCAAACTACAGACCAATCTCACTTGTGAGTATCAAGGAAACGTCCTAAATACACTGTTAGCGAACAGGAACCTAAAGTCAATCTGTTTAAATAAACCTGAATTTGTCCTGAACTTAAAATCGGAAATAACAGAATGGATTCATGATGCATTCCATCCTTTAAAACAACAGCAACCTAAAAAAATTACTGGCTCGGTTGAAACTCCTGGACACAAAGACCGTCCAGCAGCGCTGAGCTCCAAGGGCCCACGGATCTCCCAACACTACGTCCCACTGAAAGAAGCCAGGATGTCTCGGAGAAATGGCCGAGTCTGGGTCTGGGGTGGGAAATGGAGGGGACGAGCCTGGAATGTGTCCTGGCAGCCAGAAGCCAGGACGGTCTCAAGACCACTTACATGGGGCCAACGGGGCCGGGAGAGGCTCCCACAGCCCAAGATGAAACAACTGGATCATCAATAAAGGGAAAGCTGGGATGGATTGGAACCCACCAGGAATATTTACACCTACGAGTTTAGGATGACACCTTTAAAAACTCAGGGGTCAGCTTTTGAGGAGGCCAGCTAATCAAAGCATTAGTTTGCAAGCTACGAAAAAAGGGAGAGAATCGAGCATCTATCCTGCTTTTTATATACAAACTCCTCCTCATGGCAACTGAGGGGAAGTTTCTTTGTACAGAGATACTCTAACTAATTAAGTAAATAAATTATAGAAAAAGAAAGTGACAGGGACACCTGGGTGGCTCAGCGGTTCAGTGCCTGCCTTCCGCTCAGGGCATGATCCCAGGGTCCGTAGGGGGCCTGGTGTCTCCCTCTGCCTGTGTCTCTGCCTCTCTCTGTGTGTCTCTCATGAATAAATAAATAAAATCCTTCAAAAAAAGAATATGACCACATTACAATCCCTCATGGAGTAACAGATGTAGCAATGATCGTCTACACCTGCTAGCATCTCAGAGAGGCAACCAGGCAGGATGTGCCTGCGATTGATGAAGACACATCCATTTATGACGGATTATTGTCCAAAGGGCCCATTTGAAACCCGAAGGCTGGTCCACATCTTCCAATGCCAAGCGTATGAGTTATTGGCCGTCGGCCACGTATGGGGTGGACAAGAGAAGGGCCATCTTTTATTTACTACTTCTTCTTTACTTTCTGATTCAAAGAGATTTTAGGGTGCTGTAGGATCCTACATGTGGTATGGCCACAGCTGAAAGAAATAAGTTGCGTGGTTGGGTTTCAAAGTTCCAGAACCCCATGAGATAGGTGTTCTTTGAGGCATTTTACAGATAAAGACAATGAATTCCCTAAAGTCTACAGCTAGTTAACAGCAGACCCAGGATTCAAAGCCAGAACTTTTTTCCATTCAAGTATGAGAGCTTGCCCATACCCCGAGTTTCCTGAATAGGGAAAGTTGCTTAGGATTTTTCAGCTCCCCAGAAATGCAAGCGCCTCGGGCCTTCTTTCCACAGCAATGGGAAAGATCACGAAATCATGAAAAAAAAAATACGTTCACAAAAAATTTGTGAAGTTGGCATTTTATTTATAGATTTTAAAATCCCATGTCTCTAAAGGATAAGCATGTTTGTCTTGCAAAGCCTAGCTTCGTAGGAAAAACAAACAAAACAAAACAAAATCTTGGAAACATGTGTGTTGCCCTTAAGAACAAACAGTAATCATTGTTGCTACAGTCATGGAAATTCTGAATGTCTTCACCAATGCATAATTCAAACACATCTGAATATATTTTGTTTAAAAGTTCCCCCCAAAGTTGTCTCCTACTGGTTGATATCTTCAACATGTCCATTTCTTTGATTTTTAGCAATTGGCTCTTAGCATTACATAGGAATGGGAGGAGGAGGATTCGAGGTGAATTAATGAATTCCCTGAGATGTTGCATGTGTCTTTGTTTTCCGAGAATTTCTTTAAAGCGGTACGGGTGTCGACAAAACGGGTTGCTTTTATACGTGATACGTAGCGTGCGGGTGACCCACCAGAACCAGCGTGGTCACGAGGAGCAAGCCATGCTTCTTGGCTCTCTGCAAATACGCATCCTCGCGGTGTGTTGTGAGCCTGGGGTAACCTGAAAGGCAACCGGAGGGGGTGCTGGCTCCTGGGCTCCAGCCGGTAAGGATTCAGCGGGTGGACCAGTCAAGGCCCAGCCAACCACAGCACCAGGTTGACCGGTTCAATAAGGAGCCCGAAAGCGCTCTGTTCCACTTTTCTAGACTCGTGGCTGTGAGCTGATCAGGAAACACCTCGAGGCCAGGCTTTACCTTGAAATCACGGTGCCCGGGGACACGCAGGGGACAACACAACCTGGAGGGATGCAATCTCCCGGAAAAGCAGAGCTGTCCAGAAAACTCTCCTTTTCAACTTTCTCATCTAAATATTTTAGTTCCCGTCTCTGCCTTAATTTCTATAGGAAAAGGGTCCCGGACACGCTACAAGATAACCACGCTTCCTGGGCGAGCCCGAGGAGCTGGGGGGTGGCCCTCCCAGCGCTGAGCAGACGCTGCAGAAGGAGTGCGCGTCCGGGGGGAGGCATCGGAGTCTTCTTTCCTTTAACGCATCCTCAGGGTTAAGGTCTGTTCCTCATGCTTTTCCTGTCTCTCCTACAGCATAGAAGGCACTGAATTTTCTTTTCTGTTCCTTTGAAGGCTTCCAACACTTGAATTCAAATAGTTTCAAGATCTCCTGCCTATACACGGAGTTCTGAACGTCGTCGGATATGATGAACCTTCCCACAAGCATCAGGTTCAAGGTGAGACGGGCCAGGAAATGCTATTTTAACAAGAGCTGAAAGGCGGGGAGAAGTTAGTGTCCAGAACTCAGGCTGCCAAGAGCTGTCGGGGGCAAACCCCGACGATGAAAAGACGCTTTGTTTTTATTCTCAGTAACATCAGGCGGCTGAGCACATCTTGCTCAGACTTCCCGGAAGACTGAGAAAATTCACCTGCCAATGGGATGGAGCCGAGAAAAGTCTGAACCTCGGAGAGGCGGTTTGCCAAAGGTCTCGGGAAAAGGAAAACCAGGTAGTTCAAACACAGTTCTGAAGTGTTCCTAAGTCCGGAGTTTCTGTAGACAGAGAGCCCGGGGAGCGCGTCCTGGCCGCAGGGATGTAAACGCCGCTCGTCCCGCTCAAGCCAGCCGGCCGGGCCTGTAAGGAGAGGGCCTTGGGGGCACCGTCCCCCCACACCACCAGAGCCCGCCGTCCCGCTGGAGACCTGCGTGGTGGGTGCCAGGTGGTTGCATACCTTCCTTCTGTGCTAGATGCTCAGCCCTGCGCCCACGTGGGCAGCCACGAGCCACAGGCAAACGCTGTGCCACCCGGACTCGGGCCGTGATGAATCTTGGATTCTCGGGCTCTCTTGCTCGGCCTTTGGAAGCAAATCCCATTTCTCAGACACACGCGCTCCAATCCAAAGGGAAGTCAGCGTGTCCGCAAGGCCCTCCTGGCGCCTCCCTGGCATCCTCGGGACAGCCCTGTCACACGGGAGCAAGGGACCCGGGCACCTGGGAAAGGTGCAGGACTCCGATCCTGTCCAGGAACAACCTCAGCCGGCTGAGTTAGAAACTCCTGGGCAGGGACGCCGGGGTGGCCCAGTCAGTGAAGCGACTGCCTTCAGCCCAGGTCATGATCCCGGGGTCCTGGGATGAGCCCCTGGTCGGGCTCCCTGCTCAGTGCGGAGTCTGCTTCCCCCTCTCCCTCTGCCGCTCCCCTTGCTTGTCCTCTCTCTCTCTCTAATAAAAAAGTAGAATTTAAAAAAGAAACCCCTGAGAAGCCAACTTTTGTTCAGGCATGTGGCCTACCACGTGCCTACAGCCCGGGAGCTGCTCCCACGCAGAGTGTCATCCCCAAGTGGCCATCCCACGGTGCTCCCAGGCACCCCCTACTCCAGGAGGCCCGCGCTCTGCCGGCAGAAAACCTTCAAAGGCACCGACGCGGGGAGGGCCAGCTGCGGATAATTTGGCCCATCCATCACGCGCCGGCCTGAGTCACATCCACTTACACGCAGACACGGCTGTTACATGTCCAAATGACAGTTGTCAGGACAAAGGAGAGGGCACGGAGGGCAGAGTCCTGAAGCCTCCCAAAGTCGGCCGTGACACCTCTACCACCGGTCCACGCGGAAAGCCCAGCGGAAGGGTATTTTCATCCAAAAGTATTGCGTGGGGCCACCCCTCAGGGCTAGCATCCCGGGGCTCGGGCCGCCCGGGGTTTGCATCTTCCCGCCTCGGAGTCTTGCTTTTCCGCCTCCCAGGATGATGCCCGTCCCGCTGCCTCACCGGGTTACTTGCAAAAAGGACTTTGAGAATCCTGAAGCACGCCCTAAAGAACTTTTCGTTTCTCTCCATTTTTTTTTTTTTTATATTCCCCAATGTCCAGTATTTGGAGGCCTAATAGGAGAACAACTGCAGTTCCTGGAGTGCCGGACCAGCGGGCCTGGAAGGACGGGGGGCGCTCGCCCATGAGTCCCGGTGACGGGCCCGCCCAGGACCCCGGTGGGCGCAGATGCCCAGGACAAGGCCGAGCTGTGACACCGGTGCCGTCCTGAAGCTGGGGCTGTTCGTCTGTGTGTTGGGATGATTTACACATAAAGGGGAAGCCTGGCGCCAGGCAGCGGCTCTGGCTCTGCGGAAGGGCCCGGTCTGCACGAGGCCACCACGCTGGTCCGTTGGGGAGAGACCCATGGGGTCAGCAGGGCGAGCAGCGCAGCCGGAGGCAAAGCCCCTATGGGCTGCTCCACACTCTTCCGACCCTCCCCAGTTAGACTCCCACCGCGACAACGTGTGGCTCGAACTACTGGACCCCAGCTCTCGGGTCACCCCTCTACCTGCAGACTCCCTCCCCGCCCTGGACAGGGATGCACAGATGGCGCGGGCTCCTCCGGCTCGGGGTAACGCCGTCCCGCTGGCCATCCTCACGCGCGCCCACCAAGCGTCCTCTGCAGCTGCAGGCAGCTCTGTCCTCTTGCTGGAGTCCCTCGGTCTCTGCCCCGGGGCAATTCTGGCCGTCCCCGCTCCTGACCGTCCAGCTGCCTGCACCCCCGGGCCACTGCAGACCTGCAGGTGACTGGAAAGAGCCCCCCAGCCCCCCACCCCAGGGCCCCGTGAGCAAACCAGCTGGGCTCGCGTGCGGCGGCGGCTAAGCACCCGGTTGGCCCTGCGACCGCCAACCCTGGCTCCGTTTCCATCTATCCACCACCTGGCAGCAGCTCATGTGAAGCCCTCTTAGAGCTGAATAGTGTGGGCCCACCTGGCAGCGAAACGTGGGGGTGGAGCAGGGTCCCCTTGCTCCAGCGGGGGCCCAGCAGCTGTCACCCGTCAGGGGCCACCTCGGGGGACAAACCGAGGTGTTATCAGGGCTGTTTTGTCGGGTGTTGAAATACTACCACGGCCATGGCTCTACACACTCATTACCCCGCAGCTCCGGGTCAGGGGTCCAGGCCCGGCTCACCCGGGTTCCCTGTGACAGGATCCCCCACACAGCGGCCCCCGACTGAGGAAAGGGCCCCCTCGGGCTCCCTCCGGTCGCTGGCAGGCCTTCTCTCCCGGCGGCTCAGGCCCGAGGTGCCAGGGGCTACTGGTCCACAGGCCTTGGCTCCCAGCGCAGCAGCTCAGCTCCCCACGGGCCCCAAGGGGGCACCACCCGCTGGTCTGCCCTCACCTGGGCCACCTCCTGCAGGTGAGGAGCCAGCGGCGGGGGGCCTGGCGCCCGAGAGGAGGGGGTCCACGCTGCCCCCCGAGTCGGGCCTTCTCCGTGGCCTCAGCTCCTGCGGTCTGTGTCCTCACTTGGAGCCCGTCTGAACACACGCTCCCGAAGACCACGGCGTCGGAGGCCAAGCTACGGGGGCCTGGCGAGCGATGGGGCCCGGGCCCGGCTCAGACCCAGACAGCGAGCAGGAAGAGCAAAGGCCCCATACGTCTCACGGACCCTGCACACCCCTCGGGAGCGCCCTGTTCTTCCAAGAGAAGTTTCGGCCGCCTCTCTGGCCGGGTGGCCAGCGGTGCGACAAGCTGACGACGCGTTTCCTTTGCATTAGCCACACCCGTACGACCTCGCCGTGGCGGACAGCTGGATCCCAGGTCCCGGTGCCTGGATCCGGGGGACGTAAACAGGTACAGAGCCTCTCGAGGACCACGGTGGGGTCACCCCTCGTCTGGCTCTGTCCGTAGGGAGAAGAACCACCCCGGGCTCCTCAGCTGGGAGCCCCCAGAGGGAGACGCCCCATGGGGGAACAATGCAAGACAGGGAAAAATTTAGAAAGGAAATAGCAATCTCCTACGGGGATCCTATAATAAAATAAACATTCCTCCGAGACATCTGAGGTTTGGATGAAGGAGGGAGAAAGTTGCTAACACACGAAGAATGTGAGGGATAAAGCAAGGTCCGGAACGCAGTCCACGGCCTCGGTGGGGAGCAGATGTCCGCGCTGCGGCCACCTCTCCGTCACCCACGTGCCCGCTGCCATGTGCACCGCTCACGGGGCCGCAGCCTAAACAAGGACGAACACGCAGGAATAAGCCAGCGATTACGGCTCGGAAGGGCAAGGTCACCAGGACGCGGCGGCTGCAGCTCCACACGCACAGCCGGGGCCTAGATCACACGGGGGGGCTCCGCGAGCCCGCAGCCCGGTCCCAGGGTCAAGCCAGCCAGGGTCGGACGCCGATCCCTCTCTGCTTCTTGCTGGTCCTTTCAGGAACACCGATCGGGAAGCCCAAGTAAGAGAAAAAGAAAACCAGAACCCTTCTTTCGGATGGGGATGTGAAAAAATCTGTTTAGATACCTAGCTCGGACACGCAAATTAGGTGTGTTTCAATTAAAGTCAAGTCTCTGGCCATTCCACTCCCCATCCCACAAAATGAGAACCTCATAAAGAACCTTCCGGCAACTTCTAACCAGCGTTCAGTGCCCCCCCAACCCCCAACACACACACACACATCTGTTTGTGAAAGCAGATTGCATTCAGCTGATGTATTCGCCAGATGAGTGGGACGTGCCCCTCGGCTTAAAATTGTTGAGTGTGTGCTTGGGGGGTGCGCAGGGGGGGACACAGATGTCAAGCAAACTTTTTTAGCGCACAGAACCTCTGACGCACGAGTGTCTGCTGATGCTAATTTGGGGCGGCATCTCTCCCCATGACTCACCAGTGGGCGGACGCGAAAGCCGCCTGCTGACCTCTGGAGCCATTTGGGCCCTTCAGAGTGTGAAATTTCAATTTCTACATCAGAGCTTTCCGTGTCAGGCCCGAAAAAATGCTTCATGTGAGAGCAACGTTGATGCTTTCCAGGTCGGCGTTCGGCGGGGGAGAGCAGGCAAGAGGAAGAAAGGAATAATTTCTAGCAGGCGCACATCACGTTTGCAAACTATTTAGGAAACGTACCATTCGCCCCAGTCACCCCACTTGCAAAGAGAACCCGTGCCCCAACCCAGAGGAGGCCGCTGGGCTGCGTCCAGCATCGGGGGGCCCACCGAAATGCAGCTCCTGGGCCCCCCCAATAGCCGGGCATGAAGGGACGCCGGTCCGAGAGCCAGCAGAGCCCACGAAGGGCCGTGTTGGGGGCCGACCCCGCGGAGGGGGCAGGTCACCGGGATCACAGCCCCGGGAGGCCTTCGTTCCTGGCCTCCGGGACACAGCGCTTCGCCACCCTGTCCCCCCAGCACGAGGCCTCCTCTCGTGCCTGCACCCCTCGCCGCCCAGAGTGTGGCGCCCCGGGCCCCTTCTGCCGAAGGCGGTTGATGCAAAGCCAGAGGACGTGGGGACCGTGTCCCCGGGGCTAGCCGTCAGCGCTAAGCCTTGTCCAGTCCCACGGGAGAAAGCACCGCTCCCTCTTCTTCGGGCACGGTCACTTGGCCGCGGCGGAGGGGCCGGGGCTACCACCCACCAGAGGCCTCGTCTCCCCTGGGGTCCCAGCTGCTCATTCTGAGCCCCCCTCTGGACACAGAACTCTGTGATGCAAACCCCAAGGACCTCGGGGTCGTCTGCGTGCCCCCAGAAAGCAGAGTCTCCGGGGTGTCTCTGCATCTCTGCGTTTGGAAGGTCACAGCTGACGTGTGTCTGCTCCGGAAGGAACACTCCAAAGCCGCACCAGGAGGACTCGGACCCGGGGGTTCCATATTTGATGGAAACTAAGGTGTGACAGCAATGGTGGGACTCGGGGGGCTGACTGGACAGAGGGGACGAAGAAGGAGAAGGAGTTAGGGTCGCCCTGGATGTGTGCCTGGGGGCTCCCTGGGACTGCGGTGGCCTCCTTCACCGGGAGAGGACAGCACAGAGGAGGTGACCACGGTGGCCTTCCCCAGAGTTCCAAGTGTCCATGGCACCCAGCCTCTCATGGCTGAGTGATCCGGGCAGAGCTGAAGACGGCGATTCCAGAGCCATCGGAGTAGAAACATCCCACGGGGTTTCCCCCCAGTGTCATCCAGGAGGAGTGTGGATGGGTGTGATTTTGCGCATCACCCGGGGTATTTACTGCTGCGGGGAGGTGACCACTTGATGCACGTGGATCTGAGGGGAAGCGATGGGAAACCATCACCCAGGACAGGCTGAGGTCCTCGGGTCCGTGTCCCCAGGGAGGAAGTGGCCCCCAGAGGGCGCAGACGACCCTCAGGCTATGAGGCCAACACCAATGTCTGAGGACGAGAGACTTGGCTTTGCCCGTTTCTAAAGTGAGGTGCAGGGCCGGGTGGGAAGCGCAGCCGCACAGAGAGGACACCCGTGCCGACACGGAGAGGGAGAAGGGGCTGGCTCCTGGACAGGCCCCAGGCACCGGGCTGGGCAGCCGGGGAGGAGCCGGGCCTCGGCTGCCAGAGGCCTGCGGCCTCTCCTCTCGGAGGCTCCAGACAGACCTGGAGAGAATCACTCGTGGGGGCCACGGTCACGGCGCCCACGGCTCCTCGGCGCAGCTCAGGACGGCCAGTTGGGGCCTGGGGGAGACACTACATGCCACACAGTACACACCACACACTTGCACATCACACACACACACACACACACACACACACACACACATCTGGTCAGGGGAGTGAGGCATCGGCCTAAGCAGGTGGGCTTCCAGACCTGCGTTCCTCACTTCAAGTTCAAATAAAGGGCTTCTACATGAGACCCCATGTAAGAAGGTTTCTGCCACAGAAAGGAAACCTCTCTGTGGTCTGGGTAGAGGGTCGATGGCCAGCGTCCCTCAGAACTAGACCTCACTCCCCTGCTGCCCGTGTATGCACGTGATCCCCCACCCCCCACCCAAGCGCAGGGTGGGTTGCTCACTTGACTCTGGCCATCCCTGGGTCTGGAAGGGCCCATCCAGCTGTTGGCGGGCAGCACGCTCCGAGCTCCCAAGGCTTGGGTGGATCAGCCCAGGCTCTGGCTCCTGCCTGCACGCCACCGATTCCTCCAGAAGAGCACCAACGTGCAGGTGTGACTGTGTCCAGGGAGGCCTTGCAGCCCCGAGCTCTAGGGCCGGGGTCCAGGGGGGCATGAGCGCCTCACCAGCCGGGGTCACCCCGCTGGCCCTGCTGCTCCCAGACAGGGGGCCAGGGCTCACTCCACCCTCAGCTCCGGTCTGGTCCACGCGCGGGAGAGCCCCTGCCTGACACGTGCTGCGAGGACGAAGGAGATCAGAACTCCAGAAGCAGCAGCCGTCCCGTCCTATTGACATAAACCTACCCCAAAGGGGCAATTTCAAAACAATTAGAAACTGGCTGAAAGTGAGATAGGGTCCCGGGTTCATCCTAGGGCGCCCGTGGGCCCCAGCCTGGCCTCACGGCCCAGCAGCCGCACACCCGAGAGGACAGCGGGAGCCTCCAGGCTCCGACCAGCCCTTCTGCCTTTTCTCAAATAGCTAATGTGCCCTGAGCTCTGCGGAATCTCCCTCACACTGTCCCGGGAATGCTCGGTGGCGGCCTGATCAGATCCAGTAGGAGCCTTTCCCCGACTGCAGGAGGGACCGACCCACGCGGAGACAACCAGCGTTTCCTCTGGGCCCCGGGACCCATATTTGATGGATTAACTGCACAGCCGGCGGGGACGAGCTGCAGGGCCGAGGGTGGCCTGGCGGGACTGGGTGCAGAGGCTCCGGGGACACGCTCCTCGAGGCACCAGCGTCCACAGATGCCACATACACGGTGCTTCCCGACGGCCCCATCTGCACTGGGCCGTGGCAGGCTGTCACTTGGTCCTCCCAGTAACCGCGAGGCAGGAATTACTGTCACCACATCACCGGCCCAGGAGCTGCGGGGACAGAGATGGAGCTTTATAACCTTGCCCGGGTGTCACTGTGGGCAGTTCTCTGTGGAAGCCAGATCTGTGTGACGTTAAAGGTCACATTCTTCCCCAGGGAGAGGTGCTGAGGCTTGTATGTTCATGGACCAGGTGAGCGCCCGGCTCCCACGGAGACGTTGGGCAGTGGTGTGGGGGCCATGGGGACCCTGCTCTTCCGATCCCCGCACCACATCAATGTCTCCGTGGCCGTAGAGTCCCCTTCAGGTGCTGAGTCCTGTCCAGTGAGCCCCGCTGCCCCTGCAGCCTCTGCTCAGTGCTCACGGACTTGACCACGGAAAGAACCCCAACCAGAATCTGATCCATTCTGAGTTCGTGGCATTCGAGGGAGGCTTGAAATGTCTGCCTAATAAGCGGCCTCCGTACACCCACAGTGGTACCCAGAGCCCCCCTCTCGAGAACCTTCCTAACACAGAGCCCAAGTGACTCCGGACTGTCATCACCCAGATGCTAGTTTCTGATAAATTAACACATGACTTTATACCGTTAGGAAAATGGAATCAATATTGATGCTTCCCGGGGAAATAGCAAAGGTATTTTTAATTTTTTCAACAAATAAATGAGGAGCATAAAAACGTAAGGGTTACATTGCTGAAAGAAAAATATTGAACAGACTTAAAATCATCAAATGCCAAGTACCTCCAGCCTGTCGCCTGGTGGGACCTAACGCCACCTCTCAAGAAGGAAAGAAGAGATTCTGGGGGAAACAATTATTTTCAGGATATAGGAGTAGAGTACGGATTCCATTCCAACAGTGCTTCCCAAACTGAGCTCTCGAGAAAAGCAGATGCCTGTAATGGTATTATAAAAATAATTTTCAAAAAAAAGTTTGAGAAATTTTGTTTAACCCACAGTGGAACACTTCTTTTCCCTACAGGACTTCTCAGAACCTCTAATGCGTTAATAAACAGAGTAAAGTTTCAGGAGGGAAATAGAGACCGGTGTTTTCTGACTCATGTGATCATGAGGATGCTTTGTGTGTGAGTCACGGTGGCCAGAGGGAGGGAGGGGGAAAGCCATCCCGTTGATGGATCCCAGGGGACAATTTGGCCAACAGAACAAAGTTTGGGAAATTCTGTGCTCTACTTAGGCCAGTTCCAGAGAGCACCAGACAAAGCTGTCTCCCAGAATCTCCTCTCACTTGCTAGCCCTGGCCAGGAGCTGCACCCCCAATTTCTCAGGAAAGAGTTAACTCCATGCCTTAAACCATGGTCACCTTCGAATACAGTCTCCACTGCCTGCTGCACCCACAAGACTTCTGCTGATACGTCTACTTAAAGGTGGCGAGTTGCCATTTCCTCCCCTGGTCACCAGCCACCGAGGGTGATGAGCATCGCCTCAGTGAACATCCCAGGCTCCCCTGCTTCACCCTCGTTACTCAGTCTGAGGGACCCGCACCCCAGGTTTGCAGGTTTGGGTGCGTGAGAGCGCCCGGCCCTCCCGCTTCTCCCAAGGCTGCTGGCTGCACCCGTTAGGGGGTCTCCAGGAGGAGACCGGGCTGCGGTTACATTGCCAGATCTCTCGTCTTTCCCTGAGTGTTCTCGGGCACATAGATTAGGACGTTTTGTTCTTTCTACAACTCTCGATGAAAAATAAGAAAAAATAAAAAATAAAGGAAAGACCAGGCTGCTGTTAACTCCTTGTGTGGCCTTCAATCCTCCGGCTCTCAGTCCCCTACTCCAAATACTGACTTCTACGATCCTTCTAGCTGTACCACCTCCCCTTTCCACAGCTCTCGGAGCACACAGGATAGAGCACAACCAAAATAAACACAAATATCTAGATATGAGTGGATCTATCACTCTTTGGCCGCTTTCAGACCGCTTTTCCATCGTCATAGGCTATCGGAGCCGATCTAAGATCCAGACGTGGGCTGAACACTTGAAATCCTTATATTATCGGGCCCTCTCCGTGCGCTCCCTCCCGGGGTGCCCGGGCCATTTTGTCCCAGCAGAGGGGGTGACCAGCAGGGCGCTGCATGGACTGCGTTCTGCTTCCACCTAAGGAACAGGATCTCTGTGTTGTGTTGGGGCACACACTGGGCTGAGTCACCTCATCTCCGCCCCCCTGAATCCCAGGTGCTGGGGGTCCATGGACTGTGAAATTAGCAAAAGGTCACACGCTCGTGAGGCGACATAATGGACACACCATTTGGAGCAGAACCACGCCGGAGGCGGGGAAGGTGTTATGATTTGCAGACATTTAAAAACTACACAATTGAAATCATCTGCAATGAGCGTGTTATAAATAAGCCATGTATTCACTGCGAGTTTTTTTTTCTAAATACAAAACAGATCCTGATATATTGTGTGTCACAGGTCTGACAGCCGAGGTCCACGTGCAGAACAGTTCAGGGGGTCCAAGTGGACCTTCCATGGTATCTCCCTGTTCTGAACTCCCTCCTTCTTTCGGGCCCCAGGGAGTCTGTGTTCAGAAAAGCTTTAGCAGCTCAGCCCAAATGTGGACTATGCTACTCACTCAGCCGGTTAAACCATATAATTGGTTTTTCAGGACTTCACGTGCAACATGTATTCATCAGGGAAGTTTTGTATTTAGAGATTCCTTATTATTTTAATGTCACACTGTCATATTTTCACAGGGTATGTGAAAGGGGCCCAACCTTTCCATTAGATTGGAATCAGAATCAGAGTCTTAGAAGTGGAACAGACATCAAATCTCCACTTCCCAGATGGTTCTATTTGACAGATAGGCGAGGGAGGACACATGGAACACTCACCCACAGTCACAGGGGTTGGTTCTGCCACTGGGTCTTCAGACTTCAGATCTAGTTCTCCTCTCCTGAGATCATGTGAACATGGTCTTCTGTCCACATGGGAATTAGATCGCAAAACACAGATTTAAAAATGTCTCCAATATGTCTTCGGTTGCTCAAGATGACTCTGTTCTATGAAGGCAGAGTGTTTATGGAAAATCATCTCCTCAGAAACTCTTTTTTTTTTTTTAAATCATGATCATCTGTTGATGGAAAAACGCAGCTCAATGATAAACAATAGCATGGGAATTCGGGAGCAAACAAACCAGAGTTCTTTGTTTGGGTTTTGTTTTGCTGTAATACAGAGGATTTTCATTCTTGCCATCCTTGTTCACCACGTTGCTTAAAACTTTTTATCCCCAGCTGCATGGCTCTGAGCTAAAGATAACTAACGTTTCATACTGGGCATAGAGAAGAGGTGAGAAACTTTTTCTGTCCAGAGCCAAAGAGTAAATAATATGGGCTGTGAAGACCACATGGTCTCTGCTACAACTACCCACCTCTGCCTTTCTAGCATCATAGCAGCCAATGACAATGTGAAAACAAATGGGTTTGTCTGTGTGCTAATAAAACTTTATTTACAAAAAGGGGTAGAGGGCCAGATTTGGCCGCAGGTCAGAGTTTGCCAACCCCTGATTTATATGATGCCGATGTATCTGAATACAAATCTCAGTGAACATTGTGGTAGCAATGGATATATTTTAGATTTTTACAAACATGATCAAGCATTTAATCAACATACTGATCTTTTAACATTTTGCCCAGGCGTGCTGTCTTGTGTTGTGGTGTTTAAGAAAATGATCAAGGTATACCGTTATGAAGTGTCATTATAATATAGAGATGCCAGCACTCAGGACATTAGGGTGTAGGGTCAGGAATGAGTGACTCTGAGTATTCATTATAAATGTTCTACAAAGATAAGAAGCAGCTACAAATACATCATTAACAGTGAAGGTCTTGGATATGAGAATCTATTTCTCTCTCATGACCACTTTATGAAATAATCCTGAGCACCCTTTATCTACATTAAGAATATTCCCAGTGATCTCTAGAAAGCTTTGCCTCTAGATGTCTATGGTGTGGATTGTGGCACGTTCACGAAGAGCATGGCAGATAGTTGGTGTTGTGCCATGCATGGTCTGCATGAGCAAAGCATGCTGAAGGAGCTTGCCGTCATGAAGCTGCTGCTCCTTACAGGTCCGTTGGCATTGAGGCAAGGCTTTGTTCCCTGGGTACCCAGGGAAGAGCACAAGAGAAAGTCCAGGGTGTGAAAGAGGGAGGCAACCCCGTTGTAAGCTTCCCCAGACCTGCCTCTGCCAAATCAGGTACCTTGCTTGCCTCTCTGCATCTCAGTGGGGATGAGAACCTTTGCCCCACCTCATCTCCCAGAATTGTAGGACAGATGAGACAAGGGAGTTGTCAGTCGTCACTTTCCTACAGATCACTCTGTATCTAAATTACAGAAAGATCAGAATGGCAAAAATATTCTTGCAATGAGCCATATTTTACATGTCAAAAAAAAAAAAACAGGTTTATTGAAAAGCTGAATACACAAATGAACAATGGCCAGATCGTGTGTGACAATAGAACTCTGACCCGCAGAGCCTGCAATGACCAGCTCAGGAAGCCAAACCACACCCCTGCAGCAACTGGCCAGAGTGGCCGGGATGGGGCAATGGCCAGCAGCATCCTCCAAATCAGTACCAGGCCAGTGGTAGTCAAAAACACTCCCCTGTCACATGGTTCCTCTACCTGGAGTGAGCCCGCCTCCAGCTTCCCCACACCAACACCTGGCATCATCCCCACGCCCCTGCCTGCCTAGAGTCTCTGCCAAGTGCAGGGGCCGTGGGCTGCTTCCCTTGTTGCAGCAACTCTGAGCAAAGGACCTCTGTTCTCTTCTCATGGGGGTGGCCTTTGTTGGTGTCCACATCTTCAAGCAGCTATTCTCAGCCCCTCCTTTGTCACCAGCCAGCCTCTCACAAACAGCAAAACCTCAAGTCAATGTGTCCCCGCTCACCAGGACCTGGTCCCCGGAACTCCCTGGAGGAGTTCTGAACTTCAAATCCCAGACCCCAGCCAGGGCCAGTGTCTTGCGCCCTTGCCTGCCGTCTTCCCAGGCCCATGGCTTTCAACGTTTCCTTGTTCAGCTCTCAATAACTGCTCACGAGCCAGCCAACCACAGCTTTCGCTGCCCACGCTGAGACCACAGAGTCCATCTGCAGCCCCTAGAACAGCTAGTATCAGCCCTTGCAGAGCACGGCAGATAGTTGGTGTCGGGCTACATGCAACGATACTTTCATGCTGCAGGTGACTCACTGCATCGTCTCCTGCGTGCCCATGGCAGCAATTAGCACACCCCATGGCATGGACTTAATATATCCTCAACTGAAACTGAAAGTTCTGCCCTTTCACTCCAATATTTCTAATCCACTTATGTTTCTCTGTCCACAGCCACTCTGCTCATCTGCCATCTCCCCCTCTCAACTAGACAAAAGAAGCCTCCTAACTAGACTGGAGCTCTCCAGGGGACACGGCACTTGAGCTGAAGGAAGGCCGTGTGGTGGTTAACCAGGTGGGGAGACAAGGGGACACAGTGCCAAGTACAGAAACCCAAGGCCCAGTCCCCACAGCAGGCTGAGCATGGTCCGTGCGACAACTGAAGGAAGCTGGGAAGAGATGCCACAGGCAAACACAAATCCAAGAAGGCTGGGAGAGCCACACAGACCCTCACAGAGTGGACTGAGATGCCAATTTCTATTACGGATAGAGACGATCACAACACAATGACAAAATGTCTGAGTTACTAGAAAGTAGCAATTGTATATTTATATTAACCTGACACAACTGGCTGCAAAATGTGAAGCAAATTTTGACAGATCCACACTTATTGTGGGAGTAATGTAACCACCTCAATTAATAGGCCAAACAGGAAAAAGTTTTGATCAAAATATAGATCAGAACATAATTAACAAGCTTAATTTATGGACGTATATAGAAGTCAGCTGCGGCAATTAGAGAATGCACTTGTTCTAAAATGAGTCTGCATTGGACTTCCACAAAGAGAAAACCATTTTATTTTATTTTATTTTATTTTAAGATTTTATTTTTATTTATTTATTTATTTATTTATTTATTTATTTATTTATTTATTCATAATAGACACAGACAGAGAGAGGCAGAGACACAGGCAAAGGGAGAAGCAGGCTCCATGCAGGGAGCCCGACATGGGACTTGATCCTGGGACTCCAGGATCACGCCCTGGGCCGAAGGCAGGCGCTAAACCGCTGAGCCACCCAGGGATCCCAAGAAAACCATTTTAAAGACCACATTGTAGGCCCCTGAACTTCAGCAAATTTCAAGGACTATTATTATGCAGCCCATATTATTGGAACACAGTGAAATTAAGTGAGAAAGATATGTTCTTTATGACCCATACATACAGAAAATTCTTTAAAAACTCATGTCATAAAGTAGGTGAAGGGGATTGAGAGAACACTCAGCCTGAGGAGCACTGAGTAATGTACCAGTCTGCTGAATCACTACATTGTACACCTGAAAGTAATGTTACACCGTATGTTAACTATCCTGGAATTAAAAAAAAAAAAAAAAAAGAAAAGAAAAGAAAACTCATGTCAAAGCATAAATCAAACTGGAAGCTTCTATACTTAGAATTAACCAAAAATGAAAATGCCATTAGCTGGGATAGTGCTGATGTGATTCTCTGTGGGAAATGTATAGAAACAACAGATTGAAATCCGATGAACTAAGTGTCCAACCAAAGGCAGATTTTTAAAAAATAGAATAAATTCAAATAAAGAGAAGACTGTAAACCATATGCAATATAAAGTTCTCTTCAAAAAAGTGTAAAGAAAAAAAAGTGTAAAGAAGATATAAATAAGAGAAAGAACAAGTAAAAGCAGAATGGTGAAATAAACATATATCTCTAACTAGATGAGAGACAAAAAATGGATATAATAGGAATATAAAAAAGAACATAATTATGCATAGAGTATAACAACTATAAGTAATTTATGTAAATAATTTTGTTATGAAATGTTTCTTTTTTATTATTCTCTAAAAACTACATTTTTCTATCAGTCAATTTCATCTTTTTTTTATTATAGGAGGTCGATAAAACTTTGACATTAAAGTTCACACAAGGACAATAGGAGAAACAAAAAAATCAGAGTTTGCAAGATCTGCATTGATGAACATAATAGAAGAAATTTACTAAAAATATCAGCAAGTCAGAGGTAGCAATGCTTAAAATAGATAAAATATCATGACTAGGTGCGTCTATTAGAAGTTATCTATGTAACTATACATATATGATTGAATTTTGTTATTTAACTCAATATACATTTAAAGGAGAACTTTAGGTTATTTACATTTCTTATAATCAACTTCACTAATAATTTTCTACAGTTTGTGTTATGCCTGTTTTTTGTGTTTTCTGGTTCTTTCCATCGTGATTTCCTCAGCCCTGTTGATTTCTGGCAGACCAGTGACCAAACTGTGTAGGGGAGCCAATGACAGATGGGAAGGTTCAGGAACCTGGTGGGAACCTCTGGAGCAGGGATGGCGCCTGTGACTTTCAGATCAGAAAAACTCTCATCCCCAAGTTAGAAAAAGGATGTGGGAGTGAGGGAGCCAGACAATTCCTGACCATCGCTGTGGCCGTCCCTATGCCCTGGCTCACAGAAGAGAGTAACGCTCAAAGAATAGGCAGTGAGGGAAAGCATGTGTTTAAAACAAAACTCAGTACTTTTTTTTAAAAAAAAAAGCATAAAACCGGGACACCTGGGTGGCGCAGCGGTTTAGCGCCTGCCTTTGGCCCGGGGCGTGATCCTGGAGACCCGGGATCGAGTCCCACGTCGGGCTCCCGGTGCATGGAGCCTGCTTCTCCCTCTGCCTGTGTCTCTGCCTCTCTCTCTCTGTGTCTCTCATGAATAAATAAATAAAATCTTTAAAAAAAAAAAAAAAAAACACTCAACAAACTGGGAATAAAGGGATATACACTAGCAGCTGGCCTCTGTTGCAGAGAGGCCCCTCGGCTCTCCGGACGGGTCCCCACGAGGCATTGCTGGTGTGTGAGTCCGAATGCTGTGGTGGGGTGAGTGTTGGTCTGCCTCTTGTGCAGGGTCCCGTTACTGGTGGTTTCTTCTGTCACCTTGTGCTACCTGCAACCCATTCCAGCTGCACATTAGAGACGCTCTGAACCCACCCCTCACAGTCCGCCCGGGCCTCCTCTGGAAGCTTTGCTTCAGGCAATGTAGCCCCCAGCCCTGCCCCACGGGCTCTGAATCCAATGCTCTTCTGTTACCCTGCAGAAGGCATGTAAGGACACTGGCCGTCTTTGATGACACAGTCAAGCTGAGGAAGGCTCCCTGCAGTCACCTTGCTTGGCTTACAAAGGACATGGCCACCTATGACAGTCAGCATCTTCTTCGGGGGTTCCAAGCAGGGAGACAGGCAGGAGCTCCTCCACCCTGGCATTCCCCCAAGCCTCTCAGACACATTCCTTCACATGATGGAGTTTCAGTCCACCTGTGGCCCATCCATTTCCACTCCTTCCTTCTCATTTTCCTACCTGTGAGCTTCCTCCTGACAGGAACGGGGAATTCTCATCCTTTCTCCAGGTGGGGTAGGAGCTCATTTATATAGAGACCAGATAGATTGCCTCTTGAGTGCTAAGGCAGGAGAACAACTCAAGAAATCCCTTTTCTGTCTTGATAAAGTCTTGCTTCCTTGCTGCAGATACAAAATTCCTACTTTTCAAATGGGAAATGAATGTCTATAATAATCCCAATCTCTCTCCCTTCCTCTCCAGGCCTGAGGAGCCCCTGATTAAGGACGAGATGAGAGGACCAGACATGCAATAGAAGAAGGCACACAAATACTTTCCAAAATATTTCATATATTTCATATTTCATATTTCCAGGACGCCTGGGTGGCTCAGTGGTTGAGTGTCTGGCTTTGGCTCAGGTCATGATCCCAGGGTCCTGGGATCGAGTCCCCACATCAGGCTCCCCACAGGGAGCCTGCTTCTCCTTCTGCCTGTGTCTCTGCCTCTTTCTGTGTGTCTCTCATGAATAAATAAATAAAATCTTTTTAAAAAAAGATTTCATCCATCTGACACTTGTAGATGAATCTTTGACTCTTGAAAATACACTTGGTTGCCTTCTGGTGATCCACAGACCTCCGAGTAAGAGAAGGGACTTGTTGCTATTTGCCTATTTATTTTGGCCGCTTGGTGAGCTCTCATTTTTATAAACTGTCAGTTAGAAAATTGCATCATTTGCCAATGAGAATTGTTGCCTCCTTCCCAGTATATGTCTCTTGCTTTGTTTTCTTTTCTAACAGCATAGGCTAGCGATTCCCAAACCATATTTAATAATAAAGTGAAGGTAATTTTATTTTATTTTTTATTATGATGGGGATAGCATTAGTATCTTTCATCATTAATCAAGACATTGGCTTTTGAGTTAAATGATAAGAAGATTTTATTTTCCTCTGCTCACAAGCTGAGTGGTAGCATTTATCTCAACACCTTGGGAAGATTCTACAACTTTCTGGTCAGTTTCGGTTATTAAAATCCATCTAATCTCCAATCCTATTAATGCCCCCAATATGCCCCCAGGCTGTGATCTGTGGGCTTTGACGTGAGGAGGGGTCCTGGCTTGCCCTCTTACTCTTCAGCCCACTCCTTCCTCCTGGGAATGTCCGCTGGGCAATGTGTCTGTCTTCTCATTTGCCAAAACTTGAGCTCCATGTTTTCAGGAATGTCGGGGAAGGAGCAACAAGGTACAGGTGCTCCTTCCCTACCTGGGGATCTGATTGCAATCTGTGTTTTCAGGCTGTGGCCACATATCTGGCTTATACTAGTCCCTGATACCCCAGGGGGCAGGTGAACAAAAGTTAGCTTTTTTCACCTCACTGGGTACTTTAAGTTCTTGGGCATCCTCTGGCCTGCTGTGCTGAATGATTCTCTGACATGGGAGTGCAACTCTGGCTTGGTCTTTTAGTAGGGTTGCTGATTTAGCAAATTAAAAGTCAGGAGCCATTAAATTCAGATTTCAGAAAAAGAAAAAAAAATTTTAGTGTACCTATATCCCACGTGATATTTGGGATATATTTATAGCAAAAAAAATTGTTGTTTACCTAAAATTCAAACTTAATTAGGTGTCCTGTATTTTATCTGGCAACCCTACCTCTTTCACCTCCTCTCTCCAGCAGGCTTCCCTCTGCGTGCACTTTGTTAGGACACCTCTTGACTTGGAGGCTCATGTTCTCGCTGTACTGCTTCACTCCACCCCTCTCTCACAGCCAGCTCTCCCCGGTGTGTTTTCCCCTGCTCGGATACAAACAGACCAGAACCTCATATCCCAAGAGTAGTGTAGTCCGGAAATAAGATGCAGTCTTCCCTGCTTGCAGGTAACCCCACTCTTGGAGCGTGTGCATATGTGTGTGTGTACACGTAAAATGAAGAATGCATATTAAATCTTATCAAAAGCCTTTTTGGCATCTATTGAGATGCTCATATGGTTTTTATCCTTTTACCAATTTCCATGATTTATATTCATGGATTTCTTTTATTGCATTCCTGGAATAAGCCCTACTTGGTGATGGTGTTGTTGTTGTTTTTTCCGAAGACCGCTCCTCTTCCCTTCCCAGTTCTTTATATAGGAATTTGGTATGTATGTTCATAAGAGAAATCCAGAGAAGGAATTATGTTTGGTTCTAAAAGAAGTTGGAAACATTTCCACCTTTTTTTTGTTTTTGTTTTTTACTGTGTCCCTGAAGACTATTTAACATGGGAGCTATATGTTATCTCAAGCTCGAAATAAATTTCGGTAAGACCATCTTCACCAGGTACCTTTTGGAAGTAGATTTTGCCTTTATTTTTCTTTTTTACTTTCTTTCTTCCTCATTATCTGTCCACTTGCCTGAGGGAGGACAGCCTTTCCCTGGGCTCTGTTCCCAAGTGGAGGACTCCTGGCGACTGGAACATCTACCCATGGATTCCTGGGAGTCTGTTACCCGGCTTCAGGCACTGGGTGTTTGTCCCTCCCTCCTTCCAGATGAAAGCAAGGTCACAGTGGTGACGGCCTCCTCAGCTGGGCTGCCTGAGGACAACTTGGGGAGGGGGTGTGGCAGGTATGGGAGGCGTCGGGAGGAAGCTAGCTGTCCTGGATAGGGTATCAGTGTTGATACTGGTGTAACCTGCCTGTCTTCTGCGTCCTATTTTTTTATTTGGTTCTGAGCTCTGGAACCAAACAATAGTGTATTCCTTCAGCCCCAAATCTTATAAACCGTCACCCTTTCGCAGAGCCAGTGTCAGCAATTTGTTCTTTTAAAGAAGTTCTTGTTTAGAGATTCTTTTTTTTCCCCAAATGTGGTAGTGCAAGGCTATTATGACATTTGTTTATATTTTTAAATTTCCACTGTATCTTTTATGTCCCTTTGATAAATCCCAGTGATGTGTATTTTTTCTTTTAGGATTCTCAGTGGTTTACTTATTTTTTTTCATCTTTTCAGAGAACCAGATTTCAGACTGATTAATCAACTTCAGTATTTCTGTTTACGCATTCATTATTTCCTGTTTTCCAACTTAACTCATTCTTTTCATGTGTTTTCTATGTTTTCCTTAAGGATATTTTGATGCCCTTTTACTAGTCCCTTGATTCAGAGACTTCCTGCATTCACCCACATGCTAATAACTTAACACCTCTCTGATAAGATTCAGAGTAATTAAATCAGATAATGCATATACAGTGCTTATTACTGTGCCTAAAATATAGTAAACACCTTATCAATAGTAGCTATTAATAAAAATGACAATAAGAACGAACAAAATATTTCAGACTCGGATTTCTTTCTGAGCACATTTAGCACACATCTATATACTCTGATATGTAGTATCATAATTGGAATTACTTTAATAGTCTGCATTTGGGATGGCCATTTCCTCTTTAATCAAATATTTGTTAATCAAGTATATGTGTACGTATGTAAATATTATTTTCAAGAGGTTGGATTTGGGGGCACCTGGGTGGATTAGTCACTTAAGCATCTGCCTTCAACTTAGTCATGATTTCAGGGTCCTAGGATCAAGCTCAGCAGGGGGTCTGCTTCTCCCTCTCCTTCTGCTTCTCCCACCACTAATTCTCTTTCTCTCTCTCTCTCTCTCTCTCAAATAAATAAATAAAATCCTTTAAAAAAGATATTGGATTTGGGGACATACATTTTTACTCATCTGTAATTCTGTATACCAGTGCCTGATAATATAACCTATATAATTTCATTTTTCCCCATTTTCTTTTACTGTGGTAAAATACATATAACATAACATTTACCATCATAACCACTTTTCAGTGGTGTTAAATACATTGATAACATTGTCCCATCATCACCATCCGATTCTAGAACTATTTTCATCCTGTATAACCAAAAAAACTCCATGCCCATTAAACAATAACTCCCCATTCCGCTCTCTCTCCAGTACCTGGCAACCGTGATTCTACTTCTGTCTCTATGATTTTGATGACTCTAATTGCCTTATGTAAGTGCAATCATACAGTATTTGTCTTTTTGTGATTGGTTTATTTCATTCAGCCTAATGTCCTCAAGATTCACCTAAGTTTTAGCAAATGTCAGAATTTCCTTCCTTTTTAAGGCTGAATAACATTCCATTGTATAGATAGATTACATTTTGCTTATTCATCTATTGATGGACACTTGAGTTGCTTCCGCATAGTAGCTATTGTAAATAATGGTATTATGAATATGGGTGTAAATATATCTTCAAAACCCTGCTTTCAATTCTTTTGCTGGATCATATGGTAATTCTATGCTTAGTTTTTTGAGGAGGTACCAGACCGTTTTCCACAGCAGCTGCACCAGTTTGCATTTCCACAATAGTGCACAAGTGTTCCAATTTTTCCACATCCTCCCCAACACTTGTTTTCTATTTTTATGGCAGTGGACATCCTAATGGTTGTGAGGTGGTATGTCATTGTAGTTTTGATTTGCATTTCCCTAATGATGAGCAATGTTGAGCAACTTTTCATGTGCATGCTGGCCATTAGTATGTCTTCTTTAGAGAAATATTTATTCAAGTCCTTGGACATATTTTAATTGGGCTGTTTGTTCTTCATTGTTGAGTTTTAGGAATATCCTATATTTTCTGAATACTAACTCCTTATCTATATCAATATGTATATCAGATTTATGATTTGCAAATATTTTCTCCCATCCTGTGGGCTGCCTTTTTACTCTGTTGATAGTACCTTTTTATGTAGAAAATTAAATTTTTTTCATGAAGTCTAATTTGCCAATTTTTAACTCTTGCTGCCTGCGTCTTTGGTGTCAAATCCAAGAAATTATTGTCAAATCCAGTATCAGGAAAATTTTGCCCTATATTTTCTTCTATGAGTTCTATAGTTTAAAACTAAAGTTTTATAGTTTATATCTAGGTCTTTAAGTTAATTTGTGCATATGGTGTGAGGTAAGGGTCCAACTTTGTTCTTTTGCACGTGGATATTCATTTTTCCCAGCACCATTTATGAAAAGCAACCTTGCCAAAAATCATTTGGCCATATACATGAAAGTTTATTTCTGGACTATTTTATTTCAGGGGTCTGTATTCTGCTTTTATATTGGTACCACACTGTTTTGATTATAGTAGCTTTGGAATGAGTTTTGAAGTCCCCAGTGTAAGAGCTTTGTTCTTTTCTTTCAAGATTATTTTGGCTATCTGGGGCCCCTGAGATTCCATATGAATTTTAGAATCAGTTTTTCTATATCTGTAAAAAATGTCATTGGGATTTTCATAGGGATTGCATTGAGTCTATAGGTTGCCTTGGGTAGAATTGATATCTCAACAATATTATATCTTCCAATCCATGAACATGGAATGTGTTTATTTATTTATTTATTTATTTATTTATTTATTTATTTATTTATTTATCTTTAATTTTGTTCTGCAATGTTTTGCAGTTTTCACTGTGAGTCTTTAATCTCCTAGGTTAATTCCTAAGTATTTTATTCTTTCCGATGCTATTCTAAATAAGATCATTTTCATGATTTCCTTTTCAGCTTGTTCATTGTTAACATATAGACATGCAACTGACTTCTGTGGGTTGACTTTGCATACTCGTTACTTTGAGGAATTCACTTACCAGTCCTAACAGTTTTTTGTGTAGGATCTTCAAGGTTTTCTCCATCCCATCATTTGTGAAAAGAGTTCATTCTAATTCTTCTATTACAATTTGGATGATGTATTTCTTTTCTTGCCTAATCGCCCTGGCTAGGACTTCCAGTACTATGTCAAATAGAAGTGGTGAGAGTGGGCATCCTTGCTTTCTTCCTGATCTTAGTGGAAAAGTTTCCAGTCTTTCACCATTGAGTATAATTTTCACCATGGGTTTTTCATAGATGGCTTTTATTATTGTTCAGATAGGGATCCACAAGGACCTGCCATATACCTGTCCCCAATCTCCAATGCCAACGCCAAGGCAAGCAGGGCAGGTATAATGACATTCTAAAGATGGAGAGTCTGTTTCAGTCATCTAAGTAAAAGCTGAGAGATTGTTGAAATTATTTCAGAGTGCTACATTGCCTTTTGTTGAAACCCCATGCAATGATAAGGGAATGGTTACAGAAAAATAAATAAATATTTCATTTGCACATTGATGTATTATATGAGTAAATTTACCACACTACTCACAGTAATGCTTTGTATGTTGTTCATTTGGACAATGCTCAAAACATTTTAAGGCAAGTGTATCCTGAATCACATGGATAGCTAGCTACATTTGGACTGAGTAATGTCACGTTGTAAAACCACATTGCCACTAAGAACTTTGTTTTGTTTTGTTTTTTAATTGAGGTATAATTGACACATAACATTATATTAATTTAAGGTATATTTTAATTGTTTTAGATAACAGACAAAAAGAGAAGGAAATTGGTATTTGTGTTTTTAGGCATTCAACAAATAATTGCCAAGCATATGCTGTACGAAGTGCTTGGGATCCAACAATAGAGAGATAGATGGGTGGATAGGAAAGGAGAGGACAGATAGATAGACAGATAGACATCAAGATGTACAGATGAAGAGTTAGATACATAGTCATAGGTAAATATATAGGAACTTAGATACATATACAAATTCTGTTAGATTTTGATTGATGTATATAAAAATTTGAGTGGAATAATACTAATAAGGATTGCCCATACAGGGACTGGAGAAAGTTGTTTTCATCATTATGCATCAAAAACTCTACATCGGGTGGTCATGTAGGAGCACTGTGATAAAGGGACATTAGAGCAAGGATCCTGAAAAGGGAGGGCATGAGCTGAGAACATCTACCTGGTGAACTGGTATGTTTCCCCACTCCTACTTTGCACATTTTTTTATTTTCCTTATGGTGTATTTGGCATATTTAAAGCATAAAGTTGTATATTTTTAAATTTATCTGATCTATAAGCCTCTGTCTTTACCCAACAAATTCAATCTGTTTACATTTCTGAGGTTGCTACCCTATTTGAATTGTCTCTGCCATCTTTGTGTTTTCTACTTTCCTAGATTTTACTTCATTTCCTATCTTCCAGAGCAGTGTTTGCGAACTGTAGCTATCAGCCCAAAAGCAGTCCAGTGTCTGTTTTTGTAAATAAAGCTGTCTTGGAAGGCAGCCACACTCATTTGCTTAAATCTTCCCAAAGTCCACTTTCATGCTGCAATGGCACAGTTGAGTCATTGCAACAGAGACCATATGGCACACAAAGTCAAAGATATTTACTATCAGGCCCTTGACAGAAAAAGTTTGATGATTTTTGTCTTATAGGACTAGAGAGTTTCTTTTTTTTTTTCTTTACTATTTTGAGAGTTACAAATTCTACTCCAATCTCTTAATAGTCATAATGAAAATTTTAACATGTGTACTTGATAAAGTCTGAAGTTAATCCATTTGTTCACATGATCATTCAAAGATTTTCAAGTTCTTGGATTTTTCCCATTTTACATATTACTTAATTTGATATTTCAGATCCTACATATTTTTATACATTTAAAATAAGTTCTTGATATTATCATGTTCATTGTCAATCTCTATTTAGATTTATCCATATGTTTACTAATTTATTTGCTCACTATTATTCTGCTTACAGTTCACTCCCTCCTTCTGAGTTCAATTTTCTGCTTGTTAAAGAACACCCCTAGAAGTTCTTTTAGAGAATCTGTGATAAATTCTCTTTGTTTTTCATCATTTCTCTGTAATTCTTGCATGACAGTTTAGTTAGGAAGAGGTTTCTGTTTTCTCTCAGCACTTTGAAGATACAATTTCACAGTCTTCTGGTTACTTTTGAGAAATAGCAGCCAAATTAATTGGCATTCTTTCATAGATAATTTTTTATTTCTGCATGCTTGTAAGGTGTTTTATTGTCTTTGGCATTCTTACATAGCTTATTGTTATTTATCTAGGTGTAAATTTCTTTTCATTTATCCTTCCTATAACTATTGTTTTCCTTGAATCAAAGGATTCAGAGCTCTCTTAAATCTTGGAAAATTCTCTTTGAATATTGATTCACTCCCCTTCTCTCTGTTTGCTCCACCTAGAACTCCTATTGTGCTTTTATTGGACCTTCTTAGCCTGTTCTCCATATGTGTTAACTTCCTTTCAACTTTTCTATTTCTTTACTTCCACGTGTTCATAGTGATAATCTGCTTTGCTAATTCTCTAGTTATATCTAATCTGCTTTTTAACCTGACCACTCAGGGTTTCGTTGAATTCTAATCTCTATATTTCTTATTCCTAACAGTTCCCTTCTATACTTTTATAATATTCCTGGTCTTTTGTTTTCTTTTGGTGGAGGCTTGCTGTTTTATCAGGGTTTTTTTCTCCATCAAGTCTTCAATCCCAGCTATTTTGATCCTTATTTGATCATTGTTTCCTGAAGCTCCTAGGGTGGTGTTCCTACTGTTTGTTATAGCTACAAAATTACTTAGGGTGTATTTTCTTCCTCACATTGGCACTTTGGGATTCAGACTCATCTTCACTGGGGTTTCTCTGTGAAAACTCTGTGTCCATACACAGGGGTTTTGTGTTTTGTCCTGCCAGATGTTCCAGAATTATTACCTGTCAGGGGTTAACTCCCTCTCAGTCAGACTGGGGGCTCTGAGCCACACAGATAGCCCATGTATACTTGAGGACAGCCACTGCTTACAATTCTCAAGACAACCATTTTTTCTCTGCAGAAACAGGCCAAGGCTGCAAAGCTTTCTGGCATCATCCTGGACCTATGGCTGGACTCTCTGATGGTCCACCTTTTTAAAGGGGGGAAGAAAACTTGTATAGGAATCTCAGTTCTAACCTCCAGTCTATTATGAGCCCAAAATTCATCTGCTACTTCAGCACAACCATTAAAATCCAAGAACTCACTAGTTTCAAATAGATACAAAGCAACCTGAACTCCCACCTTTGCCACCCAGAGACCTGCCCCCAGAACAGCCACATACTTCTCATTTCCATTTACACTTTGGTTTGGGTCCTTATAAGATAGTGCTCTTACTTCTCTTGAGTGGTGCTAATATATTTGTCATATTTTAGCAAACATTCCTAGGCATTTTGCATCAAGATACCATTCATGTTTCTGATTCATCAATATCACCAGAAATACAAAATATGTATTAACACTAATCTATTTTAAACATGATAAAGCAAGCTCTAACACCCACATTGACCCATCCCTAGTTTATTCATGGAAAACATGTGTGACACAGGGAATAGGGCCTCCCACATTGTAAGGAAACTATCTCGTCCCATTCCTAGGCCACTGACTCACAGTCTTGCCATTGAGGTTCTTCTATCATTGTAATTCTTGAGAGAGAGTTGGGGGCATGGAAGAAATAATCTACTTATGTCAGTGAACTCTGAGAAGCCAAAAATAAACATGAAAGGAAATAGAGCAGCACTCTATCAAATCTTTCACAATGCTAGAATTTTGTCCTTTTTGGTGTTTCTAGAATATGAGAAAGGTTAGTTCCTGCTGAGGTGCTGTGTGTACAATACTTCAGTCATAACAGTGAATTTTAAAGCAGCCAGTATTTTTACAGTTTAAAGAGCAGATTTCCATGCACCTTATCTTATGAAAGTTTGCTACCACCGTGTCCTACCTTATAAATGAAGCACATGAGGGTCAGGTGTTAAGCAAGTGACCTGCCCCAGTTGGCATTTTGTGGTCAGCAGCGCCAGGACTTGGCTATTTTTAGAAGAAAGAGAATCATATCCATATATACTTGTAAGGAACACTGAGAGCCAGAATCTGTTCTCGGGCTGTCACACCATCCCAGAAACCACCTATAGGAGCTCAAGCAACATTAAAGGTTAATCCAACAGCTTTTAAAATATTGTCCTAACGTGGAAATTTTATAATTTCTGGCCAAGTGATGCTAGGTCAAGGGTGGACTTCCAGAGCTTGGAAATAAACCAGAAGAGAGCAAGAGGTGTCCAGGCATGGGGAGGTGGCTCCTAGAAGGTGGGGCTTGACAACACTGGATATTGCATGATCTTGGGAACATGCTGGGGTCTAGAGCTGTCTGCGGCTGGCACCTGTGTCACAGGCTGTTTGGGCTGCAGGAAGAAGTGTCTCACCTCTGCCAGGGACATTCAGAGCTGGTGTGACTCACCCCGCCTTTCATGTGCATTTGCTCTCTCTTGGCAGGAATGATTTTCATTGTACCATAACTCAGTATGACCCAATCTGTCTGGGGTGATGCATTGACTAAAATTGCTCCTCAAGGAGAAAGAGCTAATACTGGCTTCCAACTGCAGAGGTTTTACTATTTGAGTCACAGCTTCCTGGCTTTTCCCCATCAAAACCTGGAAGTCTTAGTGCACCGACAGGAAGTGAGCCGCAGAGAACTGACTGCCAGCCCCTTCATACCTCCCTGGCCGGGGCAGGTGCTGACCTGAGCATGGGGCACCTCTCCAGAGGTGAGCCATGTGCAAGCAGTAGGGCACGGAGCCAATGGAGGAACAGAGGCCCAGGACTGTCAGACCCAGGGGCCAGCAGAGAGGGACAAGCTGGGGGACAGACCCACGGATCTGCAGAGTGAGCCGGGGGTCCAGGAGGTTCCCTTTGACTGGTGCTGTGGCGGTTGCTGGCGGGTTTTCTCTGGATATCGGGGCATGAGTGGGAGTGGTGGGACCAAGTGCAACATACCAGGGATGGGCAGCAGCCGCAGGGTCACTGGGATGGGAATGGCCTGAATAAGCAAGTGGTGGTGCACGTATGTGTGTCTCTTCCAAGGAATTCTGCACTCACCCTCCTGGCTTGACTTCATGCTCCCCCAAAGGGTCCACGGTGACAGTACGGAGAGGCGTGGACTCCCAGACAGTCCGGGGTCTTTGGTGAGCATGGATTCCCCACGCCCATGCCAACACTGATTCACCCGTCTGTCCACCCCCCCGCCCCGGCAGTGAGCGGTTGGGATATCCCTCCTGCTGAGGCCAACGCTGGGTGCAGGAGCACGTCTGTGGGCCGGCCCGGGTCCCAGCTCGAACTAGCTGGAGGTCCAAAGAGGAGAGCCCCCCAGCCTCCCTGCCCCTGTCATGTGCAAGCCCAGCTCAGCCGGGTTTCACACTCAGACCCCAGGCCACTTCTCCCCGCATCTGGAACCCAAGGGGTAGACAAGTCACAGAGCGGTCTCCAGGGCGCTCACAGACAGGAACCAACAGAACCAACCAACTCAGAGACCCCCAAGGCCACTGAGACCCCGCAGACCCAGGAAAGTCATCCTCCACGAGCCTCCCCCACGGCGAGTGGACTTCCTTCCTGGAGTTACTGCGGGCATCGGGTGGGCCTGTTTCAAGGCTGCGAGTTTCTAGAGTAATTTCAAGACAAACGCAAGTGAGCAGGCGTAGGAAGGACGCGCGGCGTACACCCACTGGCCGGCCGCGGTCCGGGTGGACGGCGCGTGGTGTCCCAGGGTCGCAGGAGGGCATCTCGGTCCCCTTCAGCCCACGGGTGGGGAGCAGTGGGGGGAGACCGGGTGGGAAATCTTGGGGGGCCGAGCTCAGCCCACAAAGAGGGCCACCCCACAGCCCGGCGGGGGGCACACCGCACGCTCCCCTCCCCCGCCATCCGCTGTCGCCATGTCCCCGGGCCACCACGGGCACAGGCAGCGGGCCTGACCCCCCCACCAGGCGGGGCCCCCCGCGGCAGCTCCAGGCGGGAGGAGGAGGCCGCGCTCTCCCCGCGGGCTCACGCAGAGCTCCCTGCGAGGCGTCCCCGCTCCCGGGGAGGCTTCCCACCACATTCTTGGCAGCCCGGGCCTGTCTCCATCCTGCCTCGCTGTACATGTGGGCCCCATTTGCAGGGGGCACGGCGCTGGGGTAGATCCAGAGGGGTGGCTGTTGGGACTGGCTTTAAGTATTTCCACCTGAGAATGTGGACGGAGTACCCCCCAAAGTGATGAAAGGGACCAGAGAGGGCCGCGCTGCCGTGCCAAGAGAAGGGGGGAGCGGGGCCCCGGGGTGGGAGGCAGGAGGCGTCCTCTGGAGGCAGCGGCCCGCTGCCGAGCCCACAGACCCCCCAACGAGAAGCTGGCGGTGGGGACAGCGGGTGACAGGGGCGCGGGGGTGCCAGCAGCACCCGTCCATCCCGGGCACGCGCTGGCTGCCGAGCGGTCGCGGCCACCCGGGCTTCACGGGTCGGAGGGAGGCCCAGCCCGAGGAGGCTGACGGACCCCAGACCCGCCAGGCTCCGTCACAGTCGCCCCCACGTCAGCAGCGGGTCGGCCGGCAGTTGCCGTGTTCGTGGCGCGTCTCCTGGCTCCAGCACGTGCTGGGACCAGCCCCACGGCCCCCCAGGTGCGTGAGCGGAGGTCCGGGGCGGGGGGCGCGGGCAGGCGGGTATCTGAAGGCTGCACCAGCAAGCCCACGGGAGGCGCCACGCCCCACGGGTCGGGCCACAACTGGTACCAGGGGTCCGGCCTCCTGCACCCAGGCCGCCTCCTCCAGAGGCCCCACACCAGCCCTGGCAGCCAGAGGATTCCTGGGCGAGCCCCAGCAAGGAGAGCCCAGCGTCTCCGGCCGGCGGCCTGACCCAGTTAGGTACCGTCCCCGCGGCAGGCCTGGCCCTTGCGGCCCGACCACGAGCCACCGCCTCCCGACCTTCCTCCGGGTCCACATGGTCCCATTAACCCCTTCCCGTCATCACCCCGTCCCCCCGCTCCCCAGCTTCCCCAGAATGCCGGCTCTCAGCGCTGCCTGGGTTCAGAGGTTCAGAGGCAGAGCCACGCAGGGACGTCGGTCTACTTGGCGTCGGGGACATTGTCAAAGATGAACTGACCCCTCACGAGGCAGGATCAGAAGACTCGGGCGAGGGGACACCACAGAGCACCACCGCCTAATCCTTGCCTCCCATGTCACCCCAGCCCGTCTGGGCTCCCACCCACCCGGGCATTTCAGGTGACCCTGCGGCCCGTGCGGAGGGTGGGGTGCAGCCCCGTGGGGCCCAGAGCGGGGCCGGGGTGCGTCAGGGTGGCGGGATCCATGTGCGTCCTCGAAGGAGCGTCTTGGGGGTTGTGTGAGGCGCGGACAGGGTCAGCAGGAAGGTTACAGGAGCCTTGGAGACGATAAGGACGCAGCACCTCATGTGGCCTCTGCAAGCTGTGCCGAGCTGTTCCCTGTCCCCCCTGCGAGCTGTCCCGAGCACTCCGTATGTGTCAGTTCACGATGCCCGTCACCCCCAGGAGGTGAGCACTGGTGTTACCCCCAGTTTACAGGCGAGGAGTTTGAGGCCCAGAGAACTGAACCTGGGAGGCCTGAGAACAATCCAGAAGGGAAGCAAACACCTGAAATGGGCCATGGGCAGTGGGTGGGGCGGGGGACAAGGAAGAGGCGTGAGACACAAGGAACATTCGGTCGCCAGCCAGGGACAGGAAGCTGGGCGTCCTGGGCTCCCGGTCGGGTCCCTGAGAGGCCGGTGACAGGACAGATGAACGTTTCTGCAGGGGCTGGACAATCTGGGGACCTTTGTGGGGCATCCGGGCAGCTGCCCTGCAGAGGACTGGGCTTGCAGGTCTGGGGCCCAGGAGACCCAGGCCACCAAGGCAGGTGGGTCCTGTGGGGATGGTGTGGACGGGAGGCAGGGCCATGCCAGAGCCCACCGGGCGGCCCCACGGGAGTTGCCCTTGCCCGCTGAGGGGAGAGGGGTCGGGGCAAAGCACCACTCAGCCCTGAGCCCTGCAGCCAGTCCTTGGCAGGGCAGAGCAGGCCCAGCATGGACTCCCCGGAAGGCCAGGCCCCACGGCCTCTGGATCCTGCTGGGGCGGAGGCCAGGAATGGAGGCCAGGCACGGAGGCCTGGCACGGAGGCCAGGGCACAGAGGTCAGGGCATGGGGCTCAGGCAGGAGGCCAGGCATGGAGGCCAGGGCACAGAGGTCAGGGCATTGGGCTCAGGCAGGAGGCCAGGCATGGAGGCCAGGGCACAGAGGTCAGGACAGGGAGGCCAGAAACAGAGGCTAGGGCACGGAGGTCAGGGCATGGAGGTCAGGGCAGGGATGCCAGGCATGGAGGTCAGGGCACAGAGGTCAGGCACGGAGGCCAGGGCACAGAGGCCAGGGCAGGGAGGCCAGGCAGGGACACCTGCCCGAGAAGACCCCTGCGGGAAGGAGCCCACGCGGTGGCCAACGCAGGCCCCAGGGTGGGCGCGAGCCCTGCACACCGCCAAGAGCCTCAGCGGCGAGGAGCCTCTTACACTCCAATAAATCCTTTTCGTCTTCAAAAAAGAAAGGAGGAACCCTGCCGGGGGGGGGGGGGGTCCTGTCGGACCTGCAGGCGCAGCGGTCTGGGGGGTGGGGGGCGGCACAAGCGGGCGGGAGCCTGGCAGCGCCAGAAGGTGCGGGCCGCTTGGCGCGGGGCCCGCGGCTGCCTGCAGCTTTGAAAAACAACTTCCTGTCAATAAATGCGAACAAAAGTTTGGATCCATCTTCAAAGTGATGAGTTATGCCGAAAGTATGTTCCTGCGGACCGGGGAGCGGACCGTTCGGGGCGCTCTGGCGTTCGGGGGAGTTTATAAATAACCCGCCGGTCTGCGGCCGCCCCGCCATGGGAAAGCGCGGCCCAGCCGAGGGGGACCTGGCCACCAGGAGCCATCTGTGATCCATCAGGAGGTTAAAATTAGCCCAGCGCCCCCCGCACCCCCGGGGCCAGCCTCCCCGGCAGGGCCGGCAAGGGGGTGCCCGGAGGAGCCCGCCCGCACCCTGCGCGGGAGGCAGAGGGGCTCCCCCGAGCCTCTGCTCCGTACGAGCAACGAGGTGGACCCCTGGACCAGCTCCCCCATTTGCATTTTGGAGGGAAAAAAGGAAGGGCTCCGCTCTACATGTGATTTCCATCAGCCGCGGAAAGTGAAAACATGTGCTGGCATTTCTAGCTGACATGGTCCGTGTTATTTTAATGAGAAAGTCCATAATTAGGGGCAAGAGTGAAAAGGAAGCGACACCACGCTCTCCCCGGTGCCCGCACCTTGGCCCGGGAACCCCTGCCCCGCCGCCCACCCCGCTCTGCCCCCACCCTGCCCCGCAGCCAGGAGGAAGGAAGGAAAGCAGGAGCAGGGCAGCCCTTCCAGCCCCAAGGATCCCTTCCTCGGTGCCGAAGTGTGGCCCAGGCAGTTCATTTGTCAGCATTTAAACATCATTACGGCATTAACAGGCTCGCTCGAAGCCAAAGCGTCGGCTTTGCACGCCCATAAATTAGAGTACTTCAAACCGGAGTTTATGGAGTCCCAGCCAATCAGAAGTAAGACTTCCATAACTTTTTACAATTCTCTGCATTCTTCCAATTACATTAAAATATTTATTTGTACCTTGCATGATATACATAAACGTTTTATGAAGAACATTTGAAAGCTGATTCTTTAAACAGAAAAGGGATACGCGGCCCGAGGGTGGAGCCTGGGCCAGCGCGCCCCGGGCGGGTTCCACGAGGGACCAGCGTTCGAGGACCCCCGAACCCGCGGCCGGCGGGCCACCTGCCACTCACGGTCGCGGGCCTCCCCGAGCCAGCCGCCTTCCCAGCGGGCCTCTGCCTTGTGGCCCCGGGGCCCGTCGCGGGCCTGTGTCCCAAGGTTGCAGGGCTCCTCCGGCCACCGGGCAGCTGCCCCTGCAGACAGCGGGACGCTCGTCACCACCGCATCCCCGTGGGGGGAGAAAGCCGGCGAGCTGGGTTAGGAACCCCGAGCCCCACCTCCACCCTGCCCTTCCCTGGACACGCGACGTTGGGCCTGGACTGGCCCGCCCTGAATCTCGCCTCCTCTACCTGGAACGCGACCGTAACAATGAGTGCCCCAAGCGCCACCCTGTTGTCGCAGTCCACACTCAGCCGGTGACCTGCCTTGCCATCCCAGAAGCACTCCTTTCAATGCTGTCTCCATCCTGCCCCTACCTCCCCTGCCTGACAGTCTATCTACTGCTGACAGGCCAAGTTCTCGGGGACATCACATGTCCCAGCAGAAGGACGAGGCTTAATGTAATGCCACCACTGAGACTGCCTCCCGTTTGCTGGGGGCTCATGAGGTACTGAGCCCCGAACAAGTGCCATCCCTGGAACCCTCACCCCGGTCACCGAAGAAAAGGGTTCCAGCTCTGAAGAGGAAGCCAGGCCTCAGGGTGGGTGAAGATTGCGGCCAGCGGGGCACGGGGCAGGCCAGGCGGCCAGGGCCAAGGCCTAGCTGGTGACCACAGCACTCCACTGCCCGAGCAGAAAGCATCATGGCCAACGACCCGGGAGCCGAAGTCTAGATTCGGCCAGCCCCGGATTACCTGCCTGGCCAGGCCAGGGCAGCCGCCCGGGATGGTTTCAGCAGGGAAGGCATTCCGCCCACCGCCGGAAGCATGCTGCAGAGGGGCCCATAGCAGAAGTCTTCTCCCTGCAGAGACCGCCTTGCATCTGGGGCTTCCACTGCCTGCAGAGGCCCCTGGTGTAGAAACACAAGCTCATTTTTGTCAGCACATCACGGACCACAAGAACAGGCCTCACGGTGCGTCATGAATCCGGCGTGATAGAGGCGGACTCCTGGTTCCTACAACTGCCCGAGGCAGGTATCTCCTATTGGTGGCCACGCTGCTCCCAGTAACTCGGAGGCCAGCTGCCTTCACCCACCTGGAGCCTGGCCACAGCGCACCCCCCTCGCTGGCAAAGGGCAAAGAGGCTGGAAAGGCACCACGGGGGTGTCCAGGGGCCTGGTCTGCAAGGGGCACCCATCACTCGGCTTGCATTCCATTGGCTCACACCCAGTCCCAAAGCCACATCTAACTGTAGCAGGTGAGAAACGTAGTCCAGCTGTGTCCGGAAAGAAGGGGGAAGATTTTGGTGGATAAGTAGCTGTCTCGGCTGCAGGAACCTGTTTTTCTCACTTAAGAAGAATATGAGAGGCAGGCTTGGCAGCTCAGTGATGCCTTCAGCGACCAAGTCTCTGTCTGCCATTTCCACTGGTCACCTGCTCAAATGAGATGTTGCCCTATTCTTGCTTCTTCATGGTTGCAAGCAGCTGCTGCAGAACCGGTCATCACATTTGTGTTTCCAGGCAGGAAGATGGGGAAGAGGCAGGGAACTGTGCTAACCACATCCATCCCCTGCTACAGGAAAGCACTTTCTCCCCCAGCACATAAAGCTTCACTGGCCAGACGGGGTCCCATCCCCACCCCTCCAGCCTAGAGGGAAGCTGGGGTACCAGGGAAGAGGGCTCCCATAACTGCCCTAGACAGATCCTGCTGCCTGCCTGGGGCTGGGTTCACTGCCGTTGCCAGTAAAACCATGGTCTGGCTCTCCAAGAGGAGGACGGATGTGGGCAGACGGCCAGTGATTTGCTACCATCGGGAAGCCAGCTCTCCAGGTAACACCATGGTGGTTCACTGCTCTCTCCCAAACTCTTGTTTCCACCCAGAATCTCAGAATATGGCTTTATGCATAAATAGGGCTTTGAAGATGTGATTAGTTAAGAATCTTGAGATCCACTTAGTCAAGGGGTTGGGACCTAGCACAGGCTGTGAGTACCGTGGTAGGTAGGAATAGGGCAGAGCTGAAAGCTAGCACTGGAAATACTGGAAGTACTAGGAGTACTGAAGTGTTAGGAGTACTAACAGTACTAGGAGTGCTCCAAGTGTTAACAGTACTAGAGTGCTAGGAGTAGCCCAATGTTAGAAGTACAGGGAGTACTAGGAGTACTTAAACTGCTAGAAGTACTAGGTGTACTAGGAGTACTTGAAGTGTTAGGAGTACTAGGAGTACTAGGAGTACTAGGAGTACTAGGAGTACTAGGAGTACTTAAACTGCTAGAAGTACTAGGAGTTCTCCAAGCATTAGCAGTACTAGAAGTATTAGGAGTAGTTGAAGTGTTAGAAGTACTGGGAGTACCAGGAGTACTCCAAGTGTTAGAAGCACTAGAAGTACTAGGAGTGTACCAAGTGCTAGAAGTACTTGAACTATTTCGAGCACTAGGAGTGTTTTGGCAGCTGAACAATGGTGAAAGCCTTGCTCTACGTCTTCAACCAAACAAGGATAAATTTTGACAACTCAGGCAAAATACGCACAGTCCGATCTTGGTACTCAAAGTGGTCATGTTCTACGAAGTCGCTGCAAACGCTGATTTAGTGAACACGGAACCATTGCTCCCAGGCAGTTCCTGTGAGCCTCTGGTCACAACCTTTTCATCTACCAACCAACACATGACCTTGCTTTATGTGTCTTTCTATTTAAATACCTGAAATTTAATATACGTTGTTGATCTGTTGCGCTGAGCTCACGGCCAGGGCTCTGTAACTCAGGCCTGAATGACGCTCATCTGATTCTCATACTTTCTCAGCGCTTCCTGGTTTCCTGTGCCCAGGAAGAGCCCATCCATACAGCTCTTCAGCACTGAGCTCAGGGGCCATTTAAAACAACAAAATCACCAGCAAAGGCACAAAAATGTGAAAGGGTGGCACTAAACAGAGGACAAAGAGGATACCTGTCAACAATATGAGGGTTAAAACAGGAAGACAGCGTTTCTCCTCATTCAGCCTGAGCTGCCAACGTGTGCACAGAGCAACTCAAACGTGTCACCCTTCCGCACATGTCCACAAGTGACCCCAAAGCACCACGAGGGTTGAGTCTGTGGTTACAAATAAACTTTAGCAAGTAGGCCGAGTTTCAAAACGGAATCGATGAGTGAAGAGGATTGACGGTATTGTGAAGGGTGGAACAGACTCCCGCTGCAGAGAGGAGACAGAGACCGGCCTTCCCGTCTTGCTGGAAGCTGCAGCCCTGGCCCGGGGACTGGCAGTGGCCACGACAGGGAAGAAGGCATCCTAGGAGTGTTGTCTGCTGAGGGTGGGCTGCTCTGGAGGGCTTCGAGCTGAGGGGGCTTGCCTGGGAGCCCCGCTGGCGGTGGGGGGACATCTAGCAGGATCCGTCTGGAAGACCACAAGCAAGGCCAGCTGACAATGAACGTCCTGGAACAAGTCACCAGTAGCAGTCTGTCTGCATAACCACATGCACAGTTGTCATCTAATTAACCCCTCTTCACCTCAGTAAGCCACCGATTTCCACATTATACAGAAATAACTACCAGTTCCCAGAACTCGGCAATGACATAAAAATGGCGACCATAGCTCCATTTTGAGGTGACCTCCCCTCAGTGGCAAGAGCACCGAGATGATCCAGCGATGATGAAGATCCATTTTCTCCTGGGGACAGGAGAGGGTCCTCTGCTCTGTGACTGTTTCGTGTGGGTTGTGAAGATTTAAGAGGCTTAGGGATCAGAGCCTTGCAATCACGATCTCACCAGTAAGTGGAACAGAAGCAATGAATGGGCTGGTCTTGTTTCTCCCTCAGAGGCTACCCCAGGTTTCAGCTAGGTCCTAGGTGAGTTTCCTGGGGATGCTCGGCTTACCTCCCGGTCCTCACAGGAGCCTCTCTCGCCTCTTGTGAAGGCTTCAGTGTGCACATCGGAAAGAAAACTCAGACGCTGTAATCAGGGAGCCGCGATTCAGACCCGGCCTGAACATAGGGTCCTTAAGCTGGAGACGGCCAAGCAGCTAGGAGTACAGATGTGCCCAGGTGGGACTTCCTCGTGGGCAGGTAAGCACGGTCCCCCAGGCCCCCGCTCACTGTGCCCATGCTTCCTCTTGCAAATGCCCATCAAAATATTGGCAATGATGCTCTGCATTCCTAAGGATGGTGGGCAAGGCTGCTCTATCCAGTGTTGGTAAGAGTGCAAAGTATTGCTTTTCTGCTGAATATTTTGGCAATTAATTTCAAAATATGCACGTCTTCCCTCCTACCCCGTAGTTTAGCTACAATCAAAAAAATTAGAGAACAACAGGTGTTAGCAAAGATGTAAAGAAATGGGAATGCTTGTGTGCTGTTGGTAGGAATGTAAAACGGGGCAGCCGGCGTGGAGAACCGTTCCTTTAATAAGTGAAAACAGAGTCACCACATGTTATAGCACATCCACGTCTGAGTATATGCCCCAAAGAATTGAAAGCAGGAGTTCAAGAGATATTTACACAGCCATGTTCAGAGCAGCGTTTTTCACAATAGTCAAAAGGTTGAACAATCCGTGTCCGTGGAGGGATGAATGGATCGTCAAAATGTGGTCCACATGTGCAATGGAACATTATTCGCTCTTAAAAGGGAAGCGAACTCTGATGTACGCTACAGCATGAATGAACCTTGAGGACACTGTGCTCAGTGACACACGTCAGGCACAGAAGGACAAGTGCCGTATGATCGCATTTACGTGGGGTCCCTAGAAGAGTCATACTTGGGGAGTCAGAAGGTAGAGTGGGGGCATCAGGGACTTGGGTCGGGGGGAGTGAGTGTTCTATGGGGACAGAGTCTCAGTTATGCAAGATGAGAAGGCTCTGAGGGGATGCTGGTGATGGCTGCACAACAGTGTGGATGTATTTAGTGCACATTTAAAAATGATTAAGATGGCAGATTTTCTATTATATATATTTTATCACAATTATAGACAAATGATAGATAGATGATTGATAGATAGATAGATACATACATACATACATAGATATACACACACATCATTTGACCTGACATTTTCACTTCTAGCTTGTTCTTGGGCTGGATTAACCTCCAGTTGCAGGGATTTAGCATAAGCATATTCTTATCAGTAATGTTATAGCAAAAACAAAAAACAAAACCAGCCTGAATGTTCAATAATAAAGTGTCAGTCAGGATGCTGGGCAAGCATTAAAAATAGTGATTAGGAAATATATTTGTTGATCTAATTTTTATAAAAGTAATTATATATTCATATTTATGGGAAAAATCTTCAAGGATGTATAACAAAATATTAATTATAGATTATATCTAGTTAATGTAGTTTTTTTCCTATTTTCGCTTCATCTGTATTTTCCACTCTTTTCTTCTAAGCATGTAATAGTTAAAATAATTTTACAAGCTAAAACATTATCCTGGAGGGGTGACACAGAGTTCGAAGTATTTTTTTTTTTAGTTTGAAGTATTATTATTACGATTGGTATCGCTTAACACCTTTAATACGTCAGCTTTGATCACACGGATTATCCCATGTAATCATCAAAGAATTCAATGATACAGAGACGTTTTCCATTTTACAGCTGAAAAGCATTTGGCGTCTAAGGAGATAACACTTTTACGTCACCTGATCATTTCCGGAGCACTTCAACATATGATTGTGTTGGATCCCTGACCAAAGGTAAAGTGGGTAAAGCAGAAATTTTCCCCATTTCACAGATGGGCAAAATGAGGTGCAGAAGCCTTCAGAGATCCATTTACCCGAGGCCACAAACCTCACAAACTGTAGCTGGGCTTGAAGTCTTGCTCCTTTACTTGCTCCTTTACCTCACTGTATTACCTGTCATTTGACAACTGCCAGAAAAAGAAGCAGTTAAACCCTCTGGCCACCCTGGACCTCACCCACTGGGCGAACCCAGCATCTTCCCTGTTCCGATGAATCACGCACCCACCTCGGAGACTCTGGCAGAGGGTTTGGGGATGGGAGCGATGGGGGCCGAGATGCTGGAGGTGAGTAAGCAGCGGAAAGCTCGCCTCCCCCACTCGCCCGCCCCGTCCTGCCCGCACCTGCAGGGCGACCCCTCCAGGCCTCTGCATTTGCCCCTGAGCTACCCTGAGACTAGCTCCGGAGTCATTATTGAAAAGTAGAAAATCATTTTTGGAAGGCCTTTTCTTTCTCAGCCTCCCATGCAAGCTGCAGACGGTGGGTGGCCCCAAAAGATAAGTCACCCGTACCCTGTGATGTGACCCTCATCCAGGAAAGGGTCATTGCAGATGCAGATAAGGATCTCGAGATGAGATCATCCACCGACGGAGGTAAGCCCGGGCCCAGTGACAGGTGTTTTTACAAAGAAAGGGAAGGGAGAGCACACACCGAGGAGCCGACGCGAAGCAGGGGCAGGGACTGGACAGATGCAGCGCAAACCGACAGACGCCGAGGACGCCCGCGACGGCAGAGCCAGGGAGGGCCGTGGAGCCGTCTCCCCTCGAGCTTCGGGGAGAGCTCGGCCCTGACAACGACCGGATTTCAGACTTCTGGCCTCCAGAACTGTGAGAGAATCCATTTCTGTTGTTTTAGGCCACCACGTTCGTGGTAATTTGTTACAGAAACCCAAGGAAACTAGTCCATAGGCTCAGACTCAGGAACTCCCATTTGGTGGAAAATTTCTCTAATTAATCTTATGAATGGCCACCTGCCCACCCTGTCACTGATCCGGGTGTTCCTTGGACTCTCGGCTGTGATGAGGCTTCCAGCAGAGGACACATGACGGATGAGTCTCCGAGGTGGGTGCGTGATTCATCGGAACAGGGAAGATGCTGGGTTCGCCCAGTGGGTGAGGTCCAGGGTGGCCAGCCGTTCCTGGCCCCACATGCAGCAGGACGACCCTGCGTGAGGGGCGGTCAGGCTGACCGTGGGTCTCGTGGCCAATGGCCCCAGATTTGCCCGGACGAAGCTTCACGTGGTGGCCCAAGTGGCCCCTTCTGAGCGCCCCCAGTCCCCATCTGACACCCAGTCCTCATCTGACATCCTGCTCCCTCCCCCGCCCTGGTTTCCTCTCTCTTTTTTCTGCTCTCATGGTTGGACAATCACAGGCTATGTGGTTCACACATTGATTATGCACATATTATGCACACAGTCCACGTATGCATGGAAACTCTAAGAGGGGTGGGGGCTCATCTCTTTGCTCCCTAACAGCTCCAGCCCTCAGGACACTGCCCAACACCTGGCTGGCACTCTGCAACTGAATTAATGGATTGAGTTTGAGGCAAGGAATCATCTAGAACTCAGTTGCCTGCTGCACCTCCAGGCTCTTGCTGCTTCTGAGGGAAGTGGGGTATCATAGGCACACAAATGCCCTTACATACACTCTACCCACTTGGCAGAGGACAGTCCCCGGGCTCCCAGAGTGCTCCGTCTCTGTGCTTCTCTACCTGGGGGGCTTTTTCTGGTGATGGGAGCTTACTTGGGTCTAGGTGGGGCAGCCCAGAGGTACCAGGGATCTACAGCCAGGGTGGTGAAGGATGGGAGTCAGTCAGTAGACCCCCAGCAATTCCTCAGAGGGCTTCCAGGCTGAGTCCACAGCAGGGTCCAGCTCACTGACCCCTTATCAGCTCCCCTCCCTGATCTGCTCCTCATCTGGCTCCTTCCAAGTCAATGACTGGCATCAAGGTCTATCCCGACACACGGCAGTGGTGCCACATTAGCCACGCTCTCACTCAACAACTAGCATGGGCTCTTTGTAGCTCGGGGAGTCACATGGGTTCTCAATTAAGTCTGGAAAGGGTTTACTTCCCAAATCACCAGACGCTTTACATTTTCTGGTAGTAATCTAGATTCCGAATCTGCAAAGAACTATCCCCTGCCACGCAAACCAGCCATTCGGAACACGTTCTTGGCGGGTGAGTTGCTAATTCAAAGGCTTGAGACACAAGCCAGAGGCCAGTATGCCTCCTTTTTATGTTTGAAAGTATTCACATGGACAGCTCATGGGCTCCAGGATCTGCCCAAGATCCAGCTTGTTCTGCGGCTGCTGTGCTTTGAGAAGAGAACGGGAGTCAGAGGCAGATTTTCTTGGATTGATTTCCTTCCAACTGGGAAACGTGTCATCAAAGCAGGAATGCTGCCATGGAGCGCCTTGGACCCACATGTAGGAGGGGACTGTGCCTGCCAGTGGAAGGGGCCTCCTGGACCAGCCGTGCCTCCCCCAGCCCACCGACAGGACATGCTCCCATTCCCCGAGGGCCACCATGCTGCTATCTGCTGGCTCTCCACGCCTGGCCCTGCTGTCCAAACCCCTCCAAGACTGAGAGCCATCAGCCCGTTTGTCTTGGCCAGAGATCCTCACGACTTTTCAGTCATTCTGAAAACCAGCTGATTGCTGTTTTCGGCATTTTGTTGGAAGAATGTAAAAACCATGGATCAGACCGAGGCCTGGGCTGATAGCATGGTGACAGGAAATGAGGAAATTTGCTGAACTGAACAGTAGAACCTAGAGCAACCACAGAAACCACTTTCCCCCAAGTAGATGTTCCTGACCGAAAAATCTACTACCTACTACATACGGCCCAGCTGGGAGTTGACAAAAGTGCACTTCTTGGGGGGGAGTTCAGCCCAGCAGAGACCTCAAAGTCAGGGAGGCCTGGCCACAATAAGGCAGCCAGCACGGGGGACACTGGGGGAGGGCAAAGAGACTAGGAAGGCCTTCCAAGATGTGACATTTTACAACATTTTTTCTAAATATAAGTTAACAAGTATTTATATTATGGAAAATTTGGAATCTATAAAACTTTTGAAACGCTGATTGAATTTACAAGCCCAGGCCATGCCTTTTCATGTTGCTTTAAAACTCTTTTTAAACCTTTTTGCATTTGCATGCCATTATTCTGTTATAGCATAATTTCTGCAAGCATTCTCCTACCATTAGACACTTAAACACCATTCCCAGATTATTCTGGACGACCACCATAGACATTTTTGTTCATATTTGTTCAAGCTTTGTTCAGAGAGCTTGTCTCCCTTTTTAACCAAAAGCATAGGTGCCGGGTCAAAGTATGACTTGCCTTTAAATTTTAATATTTGGGACACCTGGGGGGCTCAGCGGTTGGGCGTCAGCCTTCAGCCCAGGGCGTGATCCTGGAGACCCGGGATTGAGTCCCACATCGGGCTCCCTGCATGGAGCCTGCTTCTGCCTCTGCCTGTGTCTCTGCCTCTCTCTCTCTGTCTCTCATGAATAAATAAATAAAATCTTTGAAAGAAATAAAATAAAATTTAATATTTAAAATAATTTTGTTATAGCAGAAACACATTCTTATCACAGAAAAAGATACTTAAATAAAAACATAGCATTGGACGTCCAGTGTCCAATCTAGCATGGAAGGAGCTTGGAAGTTTTAACTCTGCCCTAATAACAAATACAAAGCCAAACAAACTGAAAAAGCAGCAACTCTCCCCAGATCCATCAGAGAAGTGAGGTCACAGGGCAAACCACTGCTCACAAATGTGGAGAGACCAACGGACAGACACAGGGCCGAACCCGTTAGCAGAAGCCTCCATGGGAACCAGTGCCACAGTAGAGAAACCTGAGCTGTAACATGAATTTCTGGAGGCTCAGTGGGGACAAGCCCGAGGGTTAAAACTCCAGGGACACCCAGTCACCGGGGGCCCCCACACTTTTGTGGGCCTTACCTCTAGGACCTGGCCAGTGTTCTCACAGTGAAGCTGGGAGAAAAACCTCCTCATGCTTCCGGCAGGGGGAGAGGGGAGGCACCATTCTGTCATATGTGAGAGCATTCTGTTCTTAACAAGGCCAGCCCTCAGGAAAAAGTATTTAATAAGAGCCCAACCTGATGGGATAGTATCAGAGGTTCAATGTCCTGGCGGAAGGGAAAGGTCCAACTCCAATCCATTCTAGCCTTGCACATGGGAGAAGAGAAATAGCTAACTCCAGCCAACTCTGGCCACCCTGCTCCACACAAAGGGGAAGAAAACCTGAGAAACCCTTGTGCAGGTCACAGTCTGGAGTCACAAGCTCACAGGAAGCCTGAGACCTAATTAAAGGGCTATAGAACACTTTCCTTCCCCATACTTCATCATCACATCACTAAAGGCCTATTTACCAGAGTCTTTTTATCCAGTCCATCATGTTTAACTGCCATGAAAAACTTACTACAAGGTGAACTAATAGACAAAAAAGCACGGATTGAAGACATAACAAGAATTGGAACCAGATATGGCACGGGTGTTGGAATCATCAAACTAGCAATTTATAACAAGATTGACTAACATCCTAAAGGTCCTAATGGATAAAGTAGACAGGATGCAAGAGCAGTAAGCAGCAAGATGGAACTACTAAGAAAGAATAAAAAATTAATGCCAGAGGTCAAAAACACTATAACAGAAACGAAGAGTGGTGACTGGGTGACGGGCACTGAGGGGGGCACTTGATGGGATGAGCACTGTGTGTTATGCTATATGTTGGCAAATTCAACTCCAATAAAAAAATAATAAATAAAAAAATAATAATAATAAATAAAAAAGAAATGAAGAGTGACTTTGTTGGGCTTTTTAGTAGCCTGGACATGGCTAACACAGAATCCCTGAGCTTGAGAATATGTCAACAGAAACTTCCAAGCAAAAAACTAAAGCAAAAAAAAAAAAAAAAAAAAAAAAAGGGCTGAAAAAAAACAGAACAGAGCATCCAAGTCTGGGATATTCAAGTCCCAACATCCAACTGTGGGACAACTATAAAGAGTATGCATAATATATGCATAATGGTAATACCAGAAGGAGAAAGAGATAAAGGAGCAGAGGCAATATTTGAAGGGGAATAATGACTGGGAATTTCCTCCAAATTAATGTCAGACATCAAACCACAGATCCAGGCAGCTCAGAGAACACTAAGAAAGACAAATGCTCAAGAAACCCACGCCTAGGAGAACCTGGATGGTTCAGTTCCTTGAGCATCTGACTCCTGATTTCAGCTCAGGTCATGATCTCAGGTTTGTGGGATGGAGCCCCATGCTCAGCAGGAAGTCTGCTTGAGATTCTCTTCCTCTCCTTCTCCCTCTTCTCCCTCTTCTCTCTCAACTCTCTCTCTCTCTCAAATAAATAAATAAATAAATAAATAAATATTTTCAAAAAACCCCACACCTAGGTACATCATATTCAAACTGCATAAAAGCACAGATAAAATATCCCAGAATGGAAAAAACCCTTACCTATAGAGAAGCAAAGCTAAGAATTATATCTGACTTCTCAGAAACCAAGTGAGCAAGAAGTGGAGCACACTTCACATAATAATCGTTAAGAAAAATCAGGAAAGAAAAGTGAATTATAATTCTGTGAAGCCACTTCTGTGGTAAATTACAGTAATTAGTCCATATGTAGATTTTCTGATGATGTGATTTGGTAAATGAATGAAGCTTAAGGATACTAGCAGTGCTTCTCAAAATGTGATCTTCATCATCATTTGTGATGCCTGTTGAAAACTTCAGTTGTACTGAATCAGCATCTCTATAACCTCAGAAATACACATTTTTATTATGGAGGGAAAAAAAGAGTGAAAGAAGTGTTAAGGGGGGAAAAAAACACCAATCCAGAATTATGTATCCTGCAACATTATTCTTCAAAAATGAAGGAAAAATAAAGATTTTCACCGACAAACAAAAATTGAAGGAATTCATTGCCAGTAGACCTGGCTTTCAAGACATTTTAAAAGAATTTTTAGAGAGAAAAGGAAATTATGTAGGTCAGAAGCAGGTCTACATAAAGGAAGGAAGGTTGGTAGTGAATGAATAAGTAAAGGTAAAACAAAAAAAAATATTTTTCTTATTGCCAATTGAAGATAATTTGTCAAGATAATAATAGTAACAATGTGTCAGATTACATATGCATATATATAATTACCACTGAGTGATTGTCTTGACGGTGAAATCGGCCTTTCACCATGGATCTGATTTTAGCCATAGGCTTGTCGTGCATGGCCGGTATTGTATGGAGGTACACACAGTGCCGAGAGTTTTTATCATGAAAGGCTGTTGAATTTTGTCAAATGCTTTTTCTGCGTCTGTTGAGATAACTATATGATTTTTATCTTTCATTCTATTGAAGTCTCATTTATCGATTTGTGTGTGTGGAACCAATCTTGAGTCCCTGTAATAAACCATTCTTGTTACTTCATCATGGTGTGTGTCACTAATGTATTTTTAATTTAATTTACTAACATTTTGTACTAGTATTTTGTTGAGAATTTTTGCATTTATTTATATCAAGGATATTGATCTTTAGTTTTCTTGTAGTGTCCTTATTTGGCTTTGGTATCAGAGTAATGCTGGCCCTATAATGCAAGATTGGGAGTGCTCCCTCCTCTTCAATTTTTTGGAAAATTTTGAGGACTTGAATTAATTCTTCTTTAAATGTTAAGGAGAATTCACCCTGAAGCCCTCTGGTACTGAGCTTTTCTTTATTGGGGAGGTTTTTTTAATTACTGATTCATCTCTTTACTCATTATTAATCTGTTCAGATTTTCTATTTCTTCATGATTCAGTCTTCACAATTTGCATGTGTCTAGGAATATATGTTTCCTCTAGGTGGTCCAATTTTATAGGAAGAGGTAAAATTAATTGCCTCTGTTTACAAATGGCACAATCTTATATAAAGAATCCTAAGGACATCACTGAAAACTTTTAGAACTGATAAACCCATTCAGTAAAGTTGCAGGATACAAAATCAACAGACAGAAATCAGTTGCATTCTTCTATATGACCAGCGAACTCTCTGAAAATGAAATAAATAAACCAATCCCACTTACAATAGCAAGATAAACAATAAAATGTTGAGGAATAAGTCTAACCAAGGATGTGAAAGATTTATACATTGAAAACTATAAGATTGATGAAAGATTGAAGAAGACACAAATACATGGAAAGCATCCCATGTTCAGGGGCAGCCCAGGTGGCCCAGCAGTTGAGTGCCGCCTCCAGCCCAGGCCCTGATCCTGGAGACCCGGGATCGAGTCCCACGTCGGGATCCCCGCAGGGAGCCTGCTTCTCCCTCTGCCTATGTCTCTGCCTCTCTTTCTCTCTCTCTCTCTCTCTCTCTCTCTCTCTCTCTCTCTGTCTTTCATGAATAAATAAAATCTTTTTTTAAAAAAGGATCCCATGTTCATGGATTGGAAAAATTAATATTGCCAAAATGCCTACACTACTCAATGCCATCTATAGATTCAATGCAATCTCCCATCAAAATTCCAATGGCAGGGATCCCTGGGTGGCTCAGCAATTTAGCGCCTGCCTTTGGCCCAGGACATGATCCTGGAGTCCCGGGATCAAGTCCCACATCAAGCTCCCTGCATGAGGCCTGCTTCTCCCTCTGCCTGTATCTCTGCCTCCCCCTGCCCTCCGTGTGTTTCTCATGAATAAATAAATAAAATCTTTCTAAAAAATTCCAATGGCATTTTTCACAGAAATGGAAAAGACTCCTAAAACTCATATGGAATCACAAGAGACCTCAAATAGTCAACAGAATCCTGAGATAGAGTACAGCTGGAGGCATCACACTTCCTGATTTCAAATTTTATCTCAAAGCCAGAGTAATCAAAACTAGCATACAGGCATGAAAAACAGAAACATCAGCCAATGGAACAGAACCAAGAGCCCAGAAATAAACCCACACATATATAGTCAACTCATATTTAAGTGAGAATATCCAGTGGGGAAAGGATAGTCTGTTCAATAAATAGTGCTGGGAAAACTGGACAGTCACATGCAGAAGAATGAATCCAGACCCTTCTGGATCTGCTTCCTTCTAGAGAAGGTGGAACAATGAAGACAGTAAAAGGATCAGTGGTCACCACAGCTTAGCAGAAAGGGAGAGAGAAATAGGCTGAACATGGAGGACACTTAGGGCGGTGAAAGTACTCTACAATATTGTAATGGTAGGTATGATTCCTTGCACATTTGTGTTGTGTGCAACACCAAGAGTGAACCCTAACACAAACTATGAGCTTTGGGTGATAATGATGTGTCTGTGTAGGTGCATCAGTTGTACTAAATGTACCCCTCTGGTGCAGAATTTTGATAGTGGAAGAGGCTGTGGGTATGTGGGCACAAGGGCATACAAGGGAAATCTCTCTACCTGCCCCTCAATTTTGCTGTGAACCAAAAACTGCCTTTAAAAAAAGAAAGTCTTCTTCAAATAATAATAATCATGTCAACAGCAATTTGTCATCCAGAAATAACCACTTTTTCCTCACCATTTTATCATGAAAAATTTTAAGCATACAGCAAAACCAAAAGAAGTTTACAATGTATTAGGCTGAATAATGGCCCCCAAAGATATCAAGTCCTAATCCCTGAATCCCTATAAATCTTGCCTTGTTTGGAAAAAGGGTTCTTGCAGTTATGGATTAAGTTAAGGATATTGAGACGGTGCGCTGGTAGGGTGGTGGTGGGGGGTATTGTCCTGATTATCTCTGGGCCCTAAATGCAATCACATGTGTCCTTATAAAAGAGAAGCAGAGAATGACCACCCCAGTCTTGGCATCTGTGACCACAAGCTAAGGAGCCCCCAGAAGATAGGAGAGGCCAGAAGCCTTCAGAGCAAGCGGGGCCCTGCAGAAAGCTTGATTTCAGACTTCTGGCCTCCAGAACCAAGGAAAGAATAAATTTCTATTGTTTTAAGTCCTCTCAGTTGGTAGTAATTTGTTACAGCAGCCACAGGAAGCTAATATCCAGTGGGTGCCCAGTTAGTTGCCATCTGGGTTTGACCACTCGCGTCTTAGCGTGCTCCATGTTGTATCCATCCATCTATCCTCTCCTCCACCCACCCATTAATCTATCTTGTTTTTTTTTTATGCAACTCAAAGTAAATTGCAAATACTAGTATGTTTCTCTCTAAATATTTCAGTATACTTACCATTAAGTGGAACTCAATAATAGTTTCTTTTTATGTCAAATTTATATGCAATGGACAAACCTTAAGGGTGTATTTGCTGATTTTTGACATATGGGTGATCCAACCTCCTTTCAAGATAAAAAGTATCACGATCATCCTTCCCACCCAATCTTCTCCCACATTGCAGAAAAGCAACGTGGTCTGATTCTTTTTTATACCAAAGAATAGTTTTGGCTATTCTGGAATTTTATGGAAATGGAGTCATAATTATGGACTCTTTGGTGCAAAACTTCTTTCATTCAGCATGATTTTTTGAGTTTCATCTGTTTTGTTGTGTGTATCAATAGTCGAGCCCTTCTTCTGGCAGGGGGACAATCCATTGTGTGGCTAGACCACAATTTGTTCATCCAGTCTTCTACTGATGCGCACCTGAGCTGCTCCTCTTTGGGAGCCACTATTGTCCAAATGGCTGTGGACACAGACTGTTTTTACAAGACTTTTTGTGAGCATATGTTTTTATTGCTTTTGGATCAATACCTAGGAGAGAATTGTTGGGTCATGGGGTAAGAAACAACCAGAATTTTTCCCAAATTATTGTATCATGTACACTCCCACACTATATTCCAGGTGCCCACCCCAACCTTGTCGACATTTAGTGCTGTCCATTTTCTTAATTTTAGCCCTTCCAGTAAATGTGTACTGGTACAGAAGTAACCACGTGTAACATTTTTATACATAATGAGACTTTTCTCATGCCACTAAATATCATGCTAAGGCACAATTTGGGCTGGCTTCAGATGGTTATTATTGGGGTAAATGCACCATAATCCATCTGATCACTTCCCCTCAACCACTCACTCTTAACAAGTAAGTATTGCTGCCTCCCCCATTCCAGCCACAGGCACAGTGCCTGGGTCTGGGGGCTGCATCTGGTGGGGGACATGTACGGCCACGATTGTACACTCTGAAATACTGGAGCAAGAACAGGGGTCTTGGGAAGCCCTTTGAGGGAACAGCTGGCCCTTGACAGGTTACAAAAGGTTTCTAGGGGGCACCTGGGTGGCTCAGTAGTTGAGTGTCTGCCTTGGGCTCAGGGTGTGACCCCGGGGTCCTGGGATTGAGTCCTGCATTGGGTTCCCACAGGGAGCCTGCTTTTCCCTCTGCCTATGTTTCTGCCTCTCTCTGTGTGTCTCTCATGAATAAATACATAAAATCTTTAAAAAAGAGAAAGAGAAGAAAAGATTTCTAGAAGGAGTGACAAGCAAGCTAAGTGCCAAAGGATGAGCATGAATTCCGCAAGACGCTGTAGGTGTATAGGGATGAGGAACACGATGGAGGTGAAGAGGGGCTTCTCTCTCCACTGGATGCCCTGCGCCCAGGCTGGGCGGGGACAGGGGAGGGACAGACAGTGGCCCCAGAGGCTCTCTCATGGTGTGGGGCCCACACATGCTCTGCTCACCTGACCCAAGGCACTCTAGGGTGCAGCTGTTTCCAGACGTAACCCCGTGTAGATGCCAAGGTCGGGCCCTGAGATCTTCAGCATTCACTGTTGCTTTCAGAACGCTGACCAATTAGCCCAGACCCCGTGGAGCAGCCACGTGGAGGAGACCCGGGAACCCTGCCCCGGAGCCCTTGCCGAGCCCCCAGCCAGCAGCCAGCACCGGCTACCAGCGATGCCAGGGAGCCCCATGATGGTCACAGCCCTCAGAGGACCGGGACCCAGCCAATGCCCGGGAGCACAAGAACGAGTCACCGAGCCCCACCAACCCAAAGAACCGTCAGAAAATAAGTGGAAGTCATTGTCACTTGGACACAGGTTTTGTCTTCATGGCGCACTGACCGATCTAAGGGAGCAGCACCCAAGAGCCTCAACCATGGAGCCCCACCCGTATCTGGACCTCAGGCCTGAGTCCGATGTCTTAATAGAACATGCTGAGGGGATCCCTGGGTGGCGCAGCGGTTTAGTGCCTGCCTTTGGCCCAGGGCGTAATCCTGGAGACCCGGGATCGAATCCCACGTCGGGCTCCTGGTGCATGGAGCCTGCTTCTCCCTCTGCCTGTGTCTCTGCCTCTCTCTCTCTCTCTCTCTCTCTGTGATGATCATAAATAAATAAAAATTTAAAAAAAATTAAAAAAAAACATGCTGAAAGCATTTTGCTTTTGAGAAGAATGTACATAACTTGTGACTGTATAGAAAACGGTGCTGGACTAGAGATGACTCGCACATGCCACTCCTCCCACGGAGAAGCCAAGGCGCACGGAGGACCACCACGTGGTAGACAGCCCCCGCCAGCTCCCCGCCAAAAGCCAGCACCAGCCAGCAGCCATGAGAGTGAGTGTGAACTGTCCTGGAGACTCCAGCCCCCCTGCCCCTCCAAGTGCCAGGCTCTGGCCAGAACCACAGGGAGCCAAAGAGCACCCCCGCTGACCCCACTCAACCCACAGAACCCACGAGGCAGCAAGCGGTGGCTGCACTTTACGCTACCAAGTGTTCCACACAAGGGACAGCTGAAACCTCGGGGTGGGGGGAGGAAAGGGGGAGTCAAGTCCAGCTCCCAGCACTCTGGCCTGCACACCGGCGGGTAGTGGTGGGTGGAACCAGGGGGACAGAACAGGATTTTGTTCAGGGGTGGAGGTGGAGAGCTTGGAGTTGGATACTGTAAATTAAGGCACGGACCAGGAGTACCTGGGTGGCTCAGTCGGCGAAGCATCCACCTTTGGCTCAGTTCACGATCTCGGGGTCCTGGGATCAAGCCCCGCATCAGGCCCACTGCTCAGTGGGGAGCCTGCTTCTCCCTCCCTCTACCCCTCCATCCTGCTTATATACTCTCTTGCGCTCACTTGCTCAGTGTCTCTCTCAAATAAGTAAATAATAATTTCTTTTAAAGGTCCTAACCAGATATTGAGTTAGAAGTAGCAAGAGGGCAACTTAAGGACTCCGTAGGGAGATCCCTATAGGGTCAGGAGTCCTCGCCGTCCTGGGGCAAGATGTGGCCGTGGCCCCACACAGCCAGAGAGGCGATGGGGCTTGAGGGCCAGGGACAGAGGGGGCACCTGCAGACCCCCAAGGAGGCCACCGGAGCCAGACGACGAGGAGGCGGTGTCTCAAGGAACAGGTGCAGAGAGGATGAGAGAGGCAGGACGGGACCCACCCTTGGACCTGGCAGGGACACCCGTGACCGTGGGAGCAGAAGTGGTGAGGGTGTGCAAGCCAAGGGGAGTGGGTCGAGGAACCGTGGGAGGAGAGACGTGCAGATGGACAACGCGGGGAGATTGAAGTTTGCTGGCAGGGGTGCCGCGGAGCAGCCGGGCTCTCGGAGGCCACGGTGGAGAAGGCGTTCGCAAAGGTAGGTGCTGGAAACCGTGTGTTTTTAAGCTAAGGGGCGAGGTCCGGGAGAGAAGAAAACCTGCGGACGTGGGAGGAGGAGGAGGAGGAGAGAAGGAGGAGGACCGAGGCGCTGGGTGCACGAGTTGGCGAGAGGGGCGCGGGGGGAGCCCCTGCAGCAGGTGGGCAGCAGCTCTGGCCGGTGGCCCGTGCGGGGCAATCTGCAAACGGGGTAACTCAGGGCTTCCCCACGATAACGAGGCCTTCCTGTGAGACATCCATGGAGACTGGGGAATCGGGAGAGTTTGAGGCAACTGGAAAGAAAGGAGAGAGCAGCCACGGTGCTCCCGGTAGAGCGCGATCAAGCGCGGCCCCACAGCCGGCACCCCGCCATCAGAAAGCCCCTGAGAGAGAATCCCAGGGAGCGCACAACAGGCCCTTGAAACGGGGGTGTAGGCGGGGGTGGCCCTGCAGATGTGCTCTGTGGCTCTCCGCTCCCCCCTCCTCGGGCCATTAGCTGGAAAGCCTGCTGCAAGCCACCTCCCAGGGCCTGGAGGCCAGCAGGGCCCAGTGCGCGCCCTCGGAGGTCCGGGCAGCGACCTCGCAGAGCCGAAGACGAGCACGTGTCATCAGAACCGCTACGCTCTCAGACAGAAAGAAAAACCTGCAAAAAAAAAAAAAAAATGCTCACGATTGGTGAATCTTGGTCTGCATGGTTTCCACACTTTTAAACTGCAAGTTTGAAAGAGTTTCCAGATACAAAGTGCTGGGGGAGGAGGTAAGGGAATCCCACTTGCCCACTTAAGGGATAGACGCAGGTGAGGAAGGGGGCTGCTTGCAGGCTGCAAAGCTGAGATCCCGAAGGTCCGGGCTCCGCAGAGACGCTGAGGGGCCCCGGGGTCACCAGGGAGTCACAGAGGGCGCGGACGGCAGGACAGCAGCCGGCCTCACCCAGCAAGGCGGAGGCCACCGTCCTGGGAGGATTAAAGAATCGGGATGGCAAACGTGCACAAACAGCCATGCTGTTCGGGGAGTCTGAACACCTACATTTCCGCGGCGCGGGGGAGCCTACGCCCTTGGGCTGACCCAGCAGCTCCCAAACTCATGGACTGGCGTGCCCTCGACGGGGGCTCCAGGCCCCACGGTGCTGAAGTGTCTTCTGGGGGACTGTCCCCCGGACTGAGCCCCCTGCTGCTGTCGCAATGAGTGGCCTCGAACCGGGCACCGTATGACAACACGACTTCGTTATCTCATTCGAGGCCAGAAGCCTGGAATCCAGGTGAGGGCAGGGGCCCCCTCACCCTGGGGCCCTTGGGGAGGCTCCTGCCTGCCTCTGCCCAGGCCTTGTTTCTAGCTGCTTGTTCCCGTCTGCCGTCCACTACCCACCCCCCGTTGCCCGTCTGCTGATAAAATCCCCTCAGAGGTCAGCCCCGCTGTCCTCACCAGCCCCCAGGCCGCATCCTGAACCCCTGGTTGGGATCCAGCCTCCAAGCCCCGCTGCCCAGATGGGGCTGCCCCTGCCCCGTCGCCCTCCACCCACCCTCATCCAGCCTTGGCATGTTCTCAACACTTCAGATTCGAGCCCCGCTGGACAGGCCTGCAGCGAGAGCTGCCTGCCCCCCCCCCCCCCCCAGCAAGGTGTGTGCCCAACGGGAGGTGAGGAGAGGCCCGAGTTCCTGAAAATTCCTCTCAAGTTCAACTGAGTAGGTCCTGGCGGGGAGCGCCTGCCTTCCGTCTGGAGGGTTGAGAGTTAGGCCACCGAGGATTCCAGCACTAATTTTTGGCCGGGACCAGAACTAAATGCTGAGGCTAAGTGCTTGTGAGTATTATTTCAACTGCCTTTAAGAAAACTAGCTCCACGTCATAAAACTCTTGGCTGGCACCTTTGCGCTTTAGCTCTCGGACTTAAATGCCATCGGTATGTTTCTCAGCAACATTAATTAAAATCCTTTTAAAGACCGGGCTGTTTTCCGCACAGGAAGGCTCTCACCTGGGGAGCACTTTCACAGGTGAATTGGCTCCTTAAAAGCTTTTAAATTAATGCCGTTCCCCATAACTCTTATTTTTTCAAAAAAAAAAAAAAAAAAAAGCCTTACAACTGCTCTGGCTTCCTCCCCATCCAGTGCGTGGTCGGCGGCGGGGCTGGGGGGGAAGTGGGGCAAGAAGGCTCGGTGCTGGGGGTGGGGGGCGCTCCATGGGAGGCCGCGCTCCCGGCCAGCAGCACCATGTGGGGAGCCCTTGCTGGAACGTCGGCTCAATAACACGCTTCTGGAAAGCGAGGCTCCTCTGTTTGGCTTCGCAGGCTGTTTCTGCTGAGAAGAAATTATCTGGGGAGGACCATGCCCCCCACGTTGCTATATTCCTTGAAGACCCGCTAGCAACCCGGTACTTGTGCTCAGCCCCCTGCTTCTGGCAACGATGAGGCGCCCGTGTGTCCCCCGCCCCGGCTCCGTGCGTAAGACATTTGATCCCATGTGGTCCTCAGCCTCGCCGTGACGCAGGTCCTGTTATCTCCTTCTACAAACGCAGAGAGGCTCCGAGAGACCAAGTCCGTTGTGCCAGGGAACAGCAGGTGGGAAGGAGGGGAACGGACGTCAATTCTTCTGCCTTCAAAGTCTGCATCTCCACCACGCCAGGAAGAGCAGCTGCTTTTGTGCGTAATCTGATGAGGATTAAAGAATCGGGATGGCAAACGTGCACCTTGTGTTGAGAGTCTCCTCCGCCCCTGGTGGTCCCTCCCCACCTGTTGGAGAGAAGGGGTGAAGCAGAGGTGGGTCCCAGGGGCTCCCCAGGAGAGCCCAGGGAGGCTGGAATAAAGCAGGGTATGGAAATTCAGCACCTGCGGGGAGCAGTGGCCCGGGCACCAGGCCGCCCCCAGGCCTCCGCGCTGCCCGCACCTGCTGGCTTGATGAACGAGCAGCATGACCACCTGGCCCACTGAGAGCACAGCCTGGCTCGCCGCCCCCAGACCAGGAGCTGGCGGTGACAGGAGCCCTGCAGGCCTGACCTCGGGGCCACCGTGCAGGGAGGGCCTCTGGCTCCTGCCCCCCCCCCAGTGCTTGCCCCGAGGGTCGTGCCCCGTCTCACCTTGACATTGGGACGCGGGACAAACGGGGAGCGCTGGGACGGCAAAGGGGCCGGTCTGGCTGCCGTGACGCCGGTGGTCTCCAGTTTTCAGGAAGATCCAGACTTGCACACAGCAGTGAGCGTGTTCCGGGGGGTCGGGGTGGGGCAGCCGGGGGTTCAGCGCAGGCGGCCAGGGAGCAGAGTGCAGGAGAGGCCAGCCCGCGGGGCTCCGGGAGCCCCCTCCGGACCTCAGGGGCCGGGGGCCAGCACAGGTCTCCGAGCCTGGATCTCAGCAGGCCCAACGACACCCACACTGAGGCACGGAAGCCACGGACTCGACGGGCCAGCCCACGGGGGCCCAGCAGACCTCCCACAGCTGTCACCCCCACCACGCTGCTGCAGGTGCCCTTCCCCCCGAAGCCAGCCTGGTGGAAATGAAAACTTGAACTTCCATCCTGTCTGCAGCTTCTCCCACCCCAGCCCAGGCCGGACCCCTACGTCCTCCCACCAGCCCGGGGAGCAGGAGAGAGTGGGCTTGCCCCGGCCGCACCCCTCCTCTGCGCTCTCCCCCGCCTGTCCCCGCTCTGCGAGCCTGGTTCTCAGGCTGTCGTTGAACCTGGCTCTGGCGCCTTCCTCCCAACGCCTGTCCCCGAGCCCGCCCCTGCGCCCCTGCAGGCGGCCACCCAGGCCTCAGCTCCGTCCCCGGCTCCATCCGTCCCCTCTCCCTGCCTTCCCTTTGGCAGGAGCCGCCACACTGGCTCAGAGGCCGCCCTGCCAGCAGCTTCGGCTCATCCCTGAGCGGGGATTTGCAGGTGGTGCTGCAGGTGGCACGTGGGCGGGACTGAGCGCGGCCCACACAGGCCCAATGCCATGGGCAGGGGCACCACCGAGGCCAGGGGAGACCAGGAGAGCCAGATGGGACAGCTGCCCACACCGGTGCCTGGCGGCCCACCCTGCCCCCACCGCGCCTGGCCCCAGTCTTGGGACATGGGAGGAAGAACCCCGGAATTGCTGGTTTAAACCACTGGGTGGACCTGGGAAACATTTTTTTTTATTTCTGTCGTCGGGCTAGGCATAGCCTTGATTCCAAGAATAAGTATGGTTATATATGAAAAAAAAAAAAAGTAAGACTCACTTTTTGAAGGTTTTTACTGAGTCTACTACACGGACAGAAGAGTGCGCACGCTGTAAGCACGGAGCTCAGTGGACCTTTCGCCAACTGGAGATGCCCAATAAAATAGTCACTTCTGAAACTTTGTGTGTGTGGCCTCTGAGAATATTGTTCCCAACGCACAGGAAATGAGTCTTCCTGCCAACGAGGGTTTTAAATCCCCTCACGAGGGCCCCCTCGCAGACACACGCCACCCAGGGGGGTCCCGTTCTCCGCGGGGAAGCCGATGGGCTCTTGTCACCCCAGTGACAGTGGGTCCTTGACGGAGGGACCTGGGGGCTGATGCACAACACGCCCCTCCCCGGTGGCTCGTCCGCGTCCCCCTGGGAGCTTGTAAAAGCCTGAAGCCCAGGGTGCACCCCCCACCAGCTCGGTCAAGGGTGGGCCCCAGGCCCTGCACGCTGCTTCTCGGAGTGGCCCAGACGGCCCCGTGAGCCGCGAGGTGGAGAAGCCCCAACGCGGGGTCCTCTGTGCAGCAGCTGTGAGTCCCCGGCCCCGCTGCCCCCTCCCCGGCGGCTCAGGAGAGCTCTAGGAGCCCTCTGTCGCACGGGAAATGAAAGAGCCTCTGGGGAGCTAGTGGCCACAATGCACCACACCGGGCTCGTTTCCTTGCACTTCTGGAAGCAGGGACGCCCGAGACCAGGGTACCAGCGGGTTTCTCCAGGGCCTGTCTCCTTGGCTTGAGGAAGCTATCCCCGCCACCCGGGGCCCCCACATGGCCTCCCTCTATACGTATCTCCTTATAGGGACACCAGTCAGACTGGATTGGGACCCTCCCCTAACAACCTCACTTTTCACTTACTACCTCCCTAAAGACTCTGTCTCCAAATGCAGTCATGTTCGCAGGTCCTGGGAATCATTCGTTCCCGGACAGGAGGGACACAACCCCGTCCGTACCAGCCAGGTGTGTCCTACCTGGCCAGGAGAGATGCCTCGGGGCACCCCGTGCAGGCCTCTGTGGTCAGGACACCAGAACGCGCCGTGGAAGCCCCAGTCGGGATAGACCAGGCTTCCGGCACCCAGAGGGCCGGTCCCCCGGGGAGCAGCCCCTGCCCCAGCCGTCCGGGCGGCTGGTCCTGATGGGGCGTCCCCACTTCACGTGAGTTTCAGGTGACAGGCGAGTGTGTCCCGGGGAGGAGGTGAGCGGGAGGAGGCGGCGGGGAGGGAGGTGTACAGGCTGGGGCACAACAGCCTCAGCCACACGTCATCAGGACACATGCGGACTTGGGGGCCACGAGGAACCATCTGGGGACATCTGTGACCGCAGAAGGGAGCCAGGTTGTGCGCCCAAGCAGGCTCAGCACCCGGTTAGGCCCCGGGGGTGCCGCTCTTGACAAGCGCCGCACGGGGGCTCCCTGCAAGTGTCCCTGTCTGGGCCCTGTAACGGCCAAGGTGTTTTATTTCCTGGAACGTTTAGATCAAAGGACACCGTTTTAAGACCCTGAGCTGCAATTTCCATTTCTCTGGAGAAATCCTAAGAGGCAGCGGGCAGTTACTATCAGTCTGGGTGAGAGGAGGAGAAGGAAAAGGCTGCCTGGCCTCCTTTGGAAGGCGGGACCCATCAAAGCCCCGCAGGGCCTGCAGGAAACGCATTGCTCCAGCTGAACTCTGCCCCCGCAGCAGATAAAGAATGGAAATTCCTTTGGCAGAAGGAAAAAGGATCAAGGCCCCGCTCTCCAGGAAATCCACACGTGCTCGCCGACGCCATCGCAAGAAGAATATTCTCCATCTGCCGCTTCTGGAGACGTGCAGCGGGTGCCTGCAGCCACGCCGGCGGCTGGGGGAGCCTCTGGGTGACCTCGGGCTGTCCAGGCCACGGGCCCGCCGCTGCGGGCTTCACCGCGCTCCTCGCGGAGGGCAGGCTGCTCCGCTGGAATGTTCTGGATGAATAAAGAGACGCTTCATGATCGCTTCCACGTACATCATTCCCATTTCCCTTTAAAACAGCTCAGCGTCACTTAGGTTTTATGTGTAAGGGGATCCCGGGGCCACCCACGTCGTCGTGGAGGCTGGGGTTGCCAGAACAATTCTCAGAGTCCACATATCTGCCTTCCTGGACCTGGGGTCTTGATCTCACTGCTGAAGGTTGAGCCTCTGGCCCAAAGGTACAGTTTTCAAACCTTTTTTTAAGCCAAAGAATCCTTTGTCAGGTGAAATCTTACACAGCACTAATTTCCAGAAGAAAAGTACATGGAGCTCTTTGGCGGCGGTGGTTGGAGCCTCCTCTCGGCCCTGGAAGGGGTGGTCCCCGTCCCTGGCGCTCAGGAGCGCGGCCGCCTGACACCCACGAGGTGGAGGAGGAAAGGCCCAGGCCCCCGGAGGGACAACAGGACAGAGGGACGCTCAAGGCCGTTCCCAACATGCTCCTGCACTGTCCGTACGCGCGCTCCGGTGAGTCCTTCAAGGCGCCAGCGCTCGGCTCGTTTCTGACGATACAACGACGAACCCGGTCTTGCCTTTGCACGCAGCGCAGGGACAAGCCTCGGGGAGAGGGGCTGCGCTGCTGAGAAGCCACCCCGTACGTAAGCCAATTGTCCCAAATCATTTTGAGCTCAGTGCTACCCCGCAAAATTTGACCAGATGACAAAGATGATCTGAAAAGACGAACCGACGGGAATAAAAACTGAGGCTTCTGGAAAAGAGGAGCAATGGAGGCCGTCCGCACCGCGGGATCCTCAAACACGCAGGAGGGAGCCAGCAGTGGAGCAGAAACCTGGTGGGGAGACCCCGGCGGACGGATGGCGGGGACTCGGGAGAGAGATGCTCCTCGCAGAGCTGACGTCAGCATGAAAGCAGCGCCCTCCGCCAGCAGGCAGAGCCTGGAACTTCCAACCACAGGTGCTTGAAAAATTGCCTCTTTGGGAAAAAAATAAATTCTAAACTGATCGAAATAAATTCTAAACTGATCGAAAAGCTAAACATAAAAAAAAAAGAAGAAGCAACAACTGATTTTAAAGAAATATAGCCGCGTATTTGACTGACTTGATGGTAAATGAGGTAAGATCTCTGGAAGTCTGGGAAGGGAATTTCCACCTAAAACGTACGAGTGTCTGTACCTCAGATGGGAACATGGAGCAAACGACGAATCAAGAAAACTCTGGGCAGCAAGGACGACAGCGTTAATAGCCTCCCCCTGGGAAGGGTGTTCTAACGCAGTTGTTTCTGTAAAAAGGCGAGGTTCCAAGGGGGGAGAAAAAACCTGGCAATTCACAAAGAAAAACATCAAAATGGCCAATAAATGTAAAAAGGGCATCAAACCCCAGTCCGTAACCAGCCAGCGTTTTCTTCTCTGGAGTTCACTGTATTTTCTAACTTTGGGGAACGGCTGTGCTACTTTCGTCCTCAGAAGGGAGCACAGACGGTAGGGACTCGCCTACAGGAAGCTGGGGAAGCGGGTCAGGTGGGCTCGGGGCTCCGGGGCTGCTTACTGGATGCGCCGCCCAGGAGGCGAGGCGTCTGGCCTTCTAGTAGCATTTTGCATCTCGGTTTGGTGGTGACCACACAGGCCTATTCGCCTTGTCAAAGTTCACCAAGCTGAGGATTTATGATGCGTGTGCTGTTCCCTGGGAACATCTACTTGAGCGTTTAAGTTCATTTGAAAACAAGAACACGAGGGATCCCTGGGTGGCGCAGCGGTTTGGCGCCTGCCTTTGGCCCAGGGCGCGATCCTGGAGACCTGGGATCGAATCCCACGTCGGGCTCCCGGTGCATGGAGCCTGCTTCTCCCTCTGCCTGTGTCTCTGCCTCTCTCTCTCTGTGACTATCATAAATAAATAAAAATTAAAAAAAAAAAAACAAGAACACCACCACGTATATACGGCCAAAGATACCACCGAGAAATAGAAAACAGGGAATGTGCAAGATACATTTTAACGGAGACGACCAATAACATGTCAATGCCTAAGATACACGGTAAGCACAAACTCCCAGGAAAAAGTCAAATATCCCACAGAAAAGTGGGCAAAAGATATAAAATGGGCAAGAGAGGTGAGCCGGAGCAAACGGATGCCCAGCAAACACAGGAGGGGACGCTCAAAGTCACAAGAAGTCGGGGGAGCGCAAATCAGAGCAACAAAGAGGTATTGCTACACCCCCTGGGATCACAAAAAAAAAAAAAGAAAAAGTTCGAAAACATGTTGTGGGTAGAGGTGTGGAGAACAGGTTCTCCGGTGCATTGACGGTGGGAACGCGAAGTCTTCTGGCCTTTTAGGAAGCACAGGGGTAACCGCTGTTAAAATGAAACTGGAATCCGCTCCAGGTAGAGTCCAGGACAGTGGGAACCGCGTGGGACAAAGCATTTGTAATTTCAGAGAAATTTGCTTTCTCCTCCTCATCTTCAAGGTCCTGTGAGCTACGGGTTCATATTACAGGTCCCGGGTTGGAATCCCCACCTCTTTATTCATCCTGGGAGAAGGGACGGACCCAGACCGGTGTCTGCCCCCTGCACTCCCCAGGGACGCTGGCTCCGTGCCCCTCTCAAGATCCCAGGAGGTTGGGACGAGTGCAGTAGCCTCAGCCCACTCAATCCAGCTGGCACGCCGCAGCCACGGAGCCTCCCAGAACACGGATATGGTCGGGCCACCATCTCCCGGTCGCTCTTGAGGGTGACACACCTGGAGCGGCCTTCACACGCTGGCCCCTGCCAAGCACTTGGCCTCATTTCTCACCACCCTGAGCCCGCCCTCTGCATGCCCTGGCCCTCTGGCCTTTCATCACTTCCCTGGCGACCTTGACTCAGCCTCCAGCACCCTTACCTCCCTGCCCTGGAGGCCCCTTCTCCCTCCAGCCGGTCCCCAGAGAGAGCGCCACCCGTCCCCCTTCCTCGCCACCGCGTCCCCAGCGCCCAGCAGGGTCCAACACGGGGAAGGCCCCCAGTGAGTAACTGCCGAATGCTGCCCTGGCGCCCTCTGTGCCTGGCGGGTGACGTCTCCTCGAGGGCACGAAGGCAGCGATGTGTGATGGGAGGAGCAGGGACAAGGGGCGTGTGCTGGTGTCCCTGGGGGGGCAGGTGCCCAGATGCTCCATGGTTCCCAGGAACACCCCAACGCCCTCGTGGCTGGGGGCGGGTGCCCGCCGGGCTCTACTCTGGGGCGGGGTGGCTGGGTTCCGGGCGCAGCTCTGACACCAACAGCACTGGGCCGTGACCTCTCTGGGCCCGTTTCTTAGCCTAAAAACGGGGCGGGCAGCTGAGGAAATGATGGCACCCTGGGTGTGCCTCCTGAGCAGGGCACAGGCCTTGTGCTCGGGAGGCCGCCCGCTCCGCTGTCCCCATCCTGAGGGCCTTGAACAAGGGTCCCACGCACTGTGTGCCGGGGCCTGATGACACCCAACCCCCTGCAACAAGGCGGCGGAGCGCCTGCACCCACCCGGGGCGCGGGAGGCCCCAGCGGGTGGCACCTGCCGTCAGGGGGGTGGACTGGCAGCCTGACTCCGTGTAGCCTCCCAGCAGCCCCGGGGGGACGGGGGCGCATTGCCACAGCCACCGGGCAACGCGGCCAAGAGGCCGCCCACCCACAACTGAGCCCCTCTGCTGCAATGAGACATTCTAGGACATTCCGGGAACTGTCCTTGCAACCTCATGGGGATGCTTTGAGGCTCCTGACCCTCCGGGTCTGTGGGGGTGGGGGGGCTGGAATCGCCTCTCCCCTCCCAGGCAGGGCCTAAGCACGAAGTAGGGGAGCCCCCACAGCCCTGCATGCCTGCCTGAGCCCCGCAAACTCTCCGCAGCAGCTTTACAACGGGGCAGTGGCCTCGAGAGCAGAGGGAGCGCTGCTGAATATCAATATCCTGGACAATTAGGACGGAGATATTTCAAGAATCATATATGCAAACAGTCGAAAGGCAAATGGTTTTAATAATGACTTATTAAAAGGTTTTTTCCCCGGACTGAGAGTCCCATAGCACATAAAGCCCAAAGCACTTAGCGTAATGGATTTAAGGCATGTTCGTCGTGTGGTTCTCCCGATGGCCGTGCTGACACGGGCACACTCCCGGGGGGGCTCTGCTCCGCTTCCTGTCTCAGCCCGGGGACGACGGGGACGACGGGGACAGCGGGGACGGCGGGGACGGCGGGGACGGCGGCTGGGCGCTGACCTCCCCCCGCTGCCTCTCCCCGCGCCGCCAGCAACCCCACGCCAAGACGCGTTCCCGCAGCGCGGCACCGGCGCCCCAGAAACCCACGGCTCGCCCTGACCGGCTCACCTAACCCTCGCCCTGTGGGTAACATTTGAAATGATTTTAATACCTCCTGCTCTTAATTTGAAAAGCAGATGAGGAAAGCAGTCGAGATAATCTCTAGCAGCACAGCCGACCCCGGCGCTGACCTCACCTGTTTCCGCCGTCCTCCACGTCTCTTTCCTCTTCTCCCTGGGTTAATGGCTCTTGGGGAAAACCCGCTCAGCACACCCGGAGCTGGGAGGACGGGCTCCCCGAGAGGATGGGGCAGGACCCCGGGGGCCCAGGAAGGCCCCTGCCGGCCAGTGAAGTGAGGGGACACAGGCAACCAAGGCTGGGCCACGACGACCAGGCCTGGCCGCACGGGGCCACGGCTGCATGCAAGAAAGGGGATTCCCTAAAACGTCGTTCAGACCCACGGACGCAGCCGAGGGCTCGACACCTACGGTATCTAAGGTTTAATGACATCTAGTTCAAGCCACCGGCCCTCCAGGTCACCACCCGGACCCACGCCTCAGCCTGTCCTTCCCCTGCTGGAAGTACAGCCCAGTCCCCACCCCGCCCTACACACCCAGCCCAGTGCGCCCCACCCCTCCTCTCCTCCGTGCGCCACCAGCCCCAGGGCGACCATGGTGACCGACTCGGGTGGGAGGGGGTCCCCCAAGCATGAGGCTCGCAGTTGTGAACCACATGTTCTCCTTGGGGCCTCCCACCACTGACCGCCGTTCTCAACCCCAAACCACCAACGTATAGACCAAAGCTCTTCCATGAGGCCGGAGGGGGGCACCGAGCAAGGGTCTTTTCTCCCCACAGGACCTTGGCTCGGCCCCCCTTGCCTTGCAACCTTTCCAAAAGCACCAGAGAGACATTTTTGTTAGGCGCACACGCATCTGAGGCCTCCTCCCACCTGGCACTCTGTGCCCCCACCCTGACGAGCAGCTCTTAGGAGTTACTGCAGGCCTCACGGGGCCAGTGCCACCAGGGGCTCTCGGCCGCCTAGCCCCCCAAGCCAAGCTGGCCAACCAGCATCAGGACACAGGAGGGAACTGCCGGGCCGGCAGCCTCTGCTGGGCACACCTAAAGCACCACGTGTCCCCAGAACACACCCGGGAGTGGGCCTCTTCCAGAAGCCCTTCTCTCCCTGTCCCTGCCGCGGGGGGCGGCAGGCCGGAGACCAGGGGCTGGAGGGACCTTCTCACTGTCCTCGTCCTTTCCACCTACGTTGGTCCAGGGCTGCCCGCCTTCCCAGCCCAGGACCCCGGGCTCCGCGGCTGAGGGACTTGCTCCCGCCCCGTGGACCCCCAGTCTGCCCCCCGTCCCTCCACCCTCCAGCTCCACGAGGTCACTAACCTCTCTCGTGGCCGATGTCCCTTTCTCTCGCTCATCAGTCCTCAGTTTGGGGGGATTCAGAAGGGGCAGCATGAACCCGTGTCCCGCCCTGCATCCCAGGCTGGAAGGCCCTCACCTGTGTCAACGGTGAGAGTTCCAGAATTTCTATCAAGGGACCCGAGGGGCAGCAATTTGGGGGCCGGGGAAGGAGACTGCCTGGGGGTCGTCCTAGGGCATAGCAGGCACGTCCTGTGACGACCTCTCACCAAGGAAGTCGAGAAGCATTTTTTTTAAGGAACGATTTACAAAAATATAGGCAGGAAGCTTAAACCAGCGCAGAGAGCCAAGCACTCCTGGCTGCCAAGCGCCGGGCGACGCCGCCCCGGGCCCAGGGTGGCGGGTGGCACCTGGACAGATGGCACCGGCCACCGCAGGCTGGGCTCTCCCGGGGCAGAAGCCAGGGCTCAGGTGAAGGTGTCTGCTGGGGAACCGCCGCGAGGGCCGAAGGTGCGTGAACGGGTCACAGGCCCACGAAGCACAGCGGGCCCTTCGGGGAGCTGGGAACGGGGGTGTCCCGGACGAGGGCCGCGCACCAGGAGCGTGACCCCTGCGAGGTGGGTGTCCCCGGGCCCAGCCGGAGGTGGACAGGTGGGCGCTGCGAGCCGACCCACCCGTGCCGGGCAGCCTGCCTCCTCCCTGGAGGGGAGACCGCAGGCCGGCGCCTGCACCCTGGCCACAGGGTGGCCTCCCCACCCAAGTCAGAGCAGGGAGCGCTGGGGGCCGCGCCACCCTGAGCCCCCGTGGGGCACCTGCGGCCGCCAGCCCGCACCGTGGCCTGGACTGTCGCCGTCCTCCACCGACTTACTGCTCTTGTTCGTACTTGGAGGAGCTCAGGGAGCCGGAGCGACATCACGGCAGGCACACAGGTGTGCACACACACTTATACACACGTCATACCATACTCACACACTCACATGCTACACACACCACACTCACATATACATACAACACACTTGCACACTCACATACTACCCATGCACACCACCACACCCACATATACATAAAACACACACATCACTCCCACACGTGTCCCACACACACTTGCACTCCACATGCACACGCTCACATAATGCACATGCACACACCACGCTCACACATATGTACACACAACACATACACATGCTTGCACACGTGTCCCCCACACTCGCACTCCACATGCACATTCACACATTCACACCCATACTACACACGCACACATACATCACGCTCACACACATATACACACACAGTGCACACACAGCACACTCATGCACAAGCCACACACACTTCGTTGCTACAATGCTTTTCCAGTTTTCTCAAATGTCTGTTAGATGTTGGTGCGTTGAAGTTTCCTGCCACTTCTTCAAGTAATTTTCATAACATAGACTTTTCCAGAAAATTATCTCTCCGGCCACATTTTCACACTCTCAGTGTAGAGCTGTAAGATTATTCTCTTCAGATTCCGGTTTCTCTGAGGCTATTTTCATGTGGCACATTGATGTTTTCCCATATTTTTCTTGATCAGCTGGCTAGTAGTTGATTCTATTTTTCTAAAAAGTCAACTCTCAGTGTTCATTTATCAGTTCCGTTCTGTTGTTTTCCAAGCAGTTACTTCTATTCTCTCTGCTGCTTTCCTTGGGTTTGTTTGGTTTTTTCTTCTGAATAATTTCTTTAATTAATTTCCTTTGACGGCTTTTAACCTAGAGACTTATTTTCTCAGGATAGTGCAAGATACAGCCAGTAAGCCCTCACATGCAACTTTCCTCTTTCATTCTTTTCTAAATATTTGGTCATTGCTGCCTTGATTTTTCTCTTTTATCCATGAGCTGATTGTTTTAATTTTGCAAGGAGTCACTGTTCTGTTTCTAATTTGTCCTCTCGTTTGTGTTTTCGTTACATGGCAGTTAGTGCACCGTCAGTACTATCTCGGCCATTTAGGATTTACCAGGGCGCCCCCATCTGCGGGGTACGGTTATGAGGTAGACTTTGGGATTCATCTCGTATGATTCACTTACCCGG